>NC_069714.1:20000-320000 GCF_027358585.1 Pangasianodon hypophthalmus | reverse complement strand
CATTACTTTTGAGCCTGTGAAAATGAGGAACTCTGTAAAAAATGGCTGTAATTCCTAAACGGTTAATGCAATATTTTTGTTAAACCCCTTGAATTAAAGCTGAAAGTCTACGCTTCAGTCACATCTTGACTGCTTCATTTCAAATCCACTGTGGTGGTGTACAGAGGCAAAATTACCAAAACTGTGTCACTGTCCCAATATTTATGGACCTGACTGTATGCAGGTTTGACACATAAGTAAGTGGCATGAGGTCTATGTAAGCGTCATGAAGAGGTCACTTGAAGAGTCACATGAAGAGGTGGCTTCCAGCTAAACACAGAATATAAAGTGTTTCCCATGATGTTCAATGCTGCAGTTCATGTAAAAGACAGGAATAGAATGATTGCTCGAAATGTCAGTGTGTTCTGACAGACTGGGCAGTCTTCTGAGTAATTATTTCGAGTACTCAGGAAGACAAAATGACCAAAATCCCATCCCTAAAACGAAGTAGCATTTGGATGCATTTTAATAACATAGACAACATAAAGGCAGAATGTAGAATTTGTAAGGTAAAAATATCATATCGAGAAGGGTCTATTAACAACCTTCACAGACATGTTAGAATTACAAATTTGCACATTGTAGTTTATTTTTTTTATATCACACACCGTGTTCCCTTTTGAATGTGATTTCTTTGGAATGGTTTGTGATTTGGATAGTTCAATATAAATAAAAATTCAATACACATGTGTAATAGTGTTTGTTGTTTTTACACTATTTAATGTTTTTATACCAAACATAATGTAAAATTATGGTGTTCTGAAAGTTATGAGGTTTAGTACAATTAAAGATTAAAGAGCAATTAAATTAATTAAAGAGCTGAAATTCCCATCACTATTTCTTGGCCGTCGACTCTGACTAATGGCACTTCCAAATAGAAACACGCCCCATAGTAAACGCCCACCCCCAACACTGATTGACAGGTTTCTGTGCAAGGCATGGGAAATTCAAATGCAAAGGGAATTGCTAATCCATTTGAAATCTGGCAGGCTCCACACGTGACGCCAAGGTAGTGAAATAGCAAACGGGGTAATTGCTATTGCTATTTCAATACGACAGGGTCATAACTCGTAAGACATGAGAAATGCAATTGCAAATGGTCTTTGCTTTTCCATTCGAAACGTGGCAGTATGTACGTGTAAATGAAAATGCAAACGGTAATACGTGATTTGCATTTAAATTATGTCACGAATTATGTGTCCACAAATAGGGAATGCAATTGCAAATGCAACATGCAGTTGCTTTTGAAATTTGTCCAGAAAATACTTCCATAGTTATATACTATGATATGCAAGATCATTAAATTAGTTGTAAACCCACTGCTCAATGACAGCATATTTATAAAAGGAAAAATACTTGCAATAATGCATTAATTCCTTAAATTACTTCACTAAGAATGCAATCAATAAAGGGTATACACTGTTATTACTGTGTATTTGCAACACACTAAATATTATAAATGAACTTGGAGAACAATTGCGTTGCTTCTCAATCACACTAAATAATTTGACCACAGACTTTATCAAATTCATCACTCCTTTACATTTAGATAGATCCTATTAATAATTAAATAATTTTGTTGCATTTCATATGCAGTATGTGGTATTGTGTTTTTTTTTCTCCAGAAGTAAACAACACTCCGTTGCAAGTCTTCTGCTGCTCCTTGTGCCAACTTTCCTACTCCTCTCAAATTGACCTCCACAAACACATCCGGAGATGCCATTACGAAGAGCATGTAAGACTGCAGAAATCAGAAGAGATTAAACACAAGATTCTGCCCATAAAAGGCCAGAAAACCTCATCTACCACTCTCTGCTCTAACACCGCTCACAAAAAAATGCAGAAGGAAATTCACCACTGTACAGATTGTGGAAAGAGTTTTACTCATCTGAGTGCTCTCAAATCACACCAGCGCAATCACACAGCAGAGAAGCCGTATCACTGCTCACTGTGTGGAAAGAGTTTTACTTATCAGAGTGGTCTCAGAACACACCAGCGCATTCACACAGGAGAGAAGCCGTATCACTGCTCAGAGTGTGGGAAGAGTTTTACGCAACAAGGTACTCTCCAGACACACCAGAGCAATCACACAGGAGAGAAGCCGTATCATTGCTCACAATGTGGGAAGAGTTTTGCATACCAGAGCCATCTTCAAATACACCAGCGCATTCACACAGGAGAGAAGCCATATTGCTGCTCACAGTGTGGGAGGAGGTTTAATCAACAGAGTGCTCTCCAAAGACACCAGCGCCTTCACACACAACAAAATCTGCATCACTGCTCACAGTGTGGGAAGAGTTTTACTCAGCTGAGTAATCTCCAACAACATCAACGGATTCACACAGGAGAGAAGCCATTTAACTGCTCACAGTGTGGGAAGAGTTTTAATCGACAGAATCATCTCCATCGACATCATCGCATTCACACTCAAGAAAAGCCGTATCACTGCTCCCTATGTCGGAAAAGTTTTGCTGATGGAGGTAATCTCAAAAGACACCAGCGTATTCACACAGGAGAAAAACCGTATCACTGCTCAGATTGTGGGAAGAGCTTCACTGACCAAAGTACACTCCGACAACACCAGCGCATTCACACAGGAGAAAAGCCGCATCACTGCTCACAGTGTGGGAAGAGTTTTACTCACCTGAGTACTCTGCAAACACACCAGCTCATTCACACAGGAGAGAAGCCGTATCACTGCTCACAGTGTGGGAAGAGCTTTAATCGACCGAGTGCTCTCCAACAACACCAGCGCAGTCACACAGGAGAGAAGGTGTATCACTGCTCACAGTGTGGGAATCGGTTCAGTGACCGAGGAACTCTTCAAGTCCACCAGCGCATTCACACAAGAGAGAAGCCATATAACTGCTCACAGTGTGGGAAGAGTTTTATTATAGAAAGTGCTCTCCGACGACATCAGCGTATTCATTCTGGAGATAGGCTGTATTACTGCTCACAGTGTGGACAGAGATTCACTTATTTAAGTATGTTTAGAAACCATGGGTGCAATACCACAGAGCCATTACATGACCTGAAGTTGTCAAATTAAAAAATACAATTATGATTACTTTTTGGGATTAAAATGTGTGTAAACTGTATTTTTGCATTGTATTGATTTTGAGCTGGAGTTCTGTGTGGCTTCTGCTTTATGTAGGCAGTCAGGCCTCCTAAAGTCAAGTATCTAACAATGGCTGTAATGTGCCTCGTAGATGAATGCCTGGTGAAGTTTGATCTGGAGATCTTTAGAGGAAAAGTCCAGTCCATAGAGGAGAGATTCAGTGAAAGACCTTCTTGAGTAAGCCAATCATAGACAGGTAGAGTCTAAGGGGTAAAAGCTGAGACTTGAGTTCATGTGGTTTCGAGGAAATTTGAGTCACAAAATGGGATGTCTTTATTGGCGATGTGATAATTTAGTAATATGAGCGGCTATAATACTCTGCCTGTCTATTCAAGCCTCCAAAATATTAAGAGCCTTCATTTTATAAGGTTCAAAATGATGCAAAAACTCTGACTAGGGCATCAGCTAGGGCATCAGCTTATGTTCAAAATAAAATTCTTTGCTGCTCCCTGGGATGATGAGAATCACCTTGCTTCCTTTATGAATACATGTGCACAACATCCAACAAAGTCACACGGCATTTACAATAAATAATGCTGTCACACTTGCATCCTTTCCTACTCTTGTCTTGTGCATACATTGACCTACATGTTCACAAAATGGCCTAAGCACTTAGCAGCTTGTGACTATGATCTGAGCTGCAGGTAGCCTGACCTCTAAAGATGGCTACAGCCTTCTCCTATCTCATCTACCTCAGTGTGTGTTCTTATACATTGCCAGCATTTTTTCCCCAATGCTACAATGCGTTGTGACATCCATTGTCTGAGTTGGTTTTTCCCTCCTTAGAATTACTAGCCTCTATTAACTATCACTCACTGGGTTTGCGATCTATGAGCTCACACTGTTGTGACACTTTCATTTCCCCCTGAGGGCTTAATAAACCTTTATATTATCTTAGCTTCACAGTCAAGTTTAGCCAGGCCACCATGTGCAATACAGGCTTTTGTTGAGGATTTAGAATTCTTAGCCAAGTCATTTATGCCTGTGAGTTTGACCTCTTAAGTATTGGAATGGAAAGGCCTATTCTTTTGTTTATGCTATATACTGAAGACAGTGTGGGGGTCACATTTGGGTTTTAGATCAGATGATGAATATAAAATGATAGATCAGAATTTCAGGTTTAATTTCCTGATATTTACATCTAGATGTGTTAAACAATTTAGAACGTGGCACTTTTGGTGGCAGACCAACCAATTTTTAGGAGCAAAAGTATTAGAACAGATAGTCTTAAAGTAAATACCACTTAATATTTGGTTGCATATCCCTTGCTTGCAATAACTGCATCAAGCCAACGACCCACTGACATCACCAAACTGTTGCATTCTTCTTTTGTGATGTTTTTCCAGGCTTCTAGCAAAGCTTCTTCCAGTTATTGTTTGTTTTGGGGGGTTTCTCCCTCCAGTCTCGTCTTCAGGAGGTGAAATGCTGCTCAATTGGGTTAAGGTGACTGATTAGCCAGTCTAAAACTTCCACTTTTTTCCCCTGTTGAAGTCCTTTGTTGTGTTGGCATTGTGTTTTGGGTCATTATCTTGATGCACGATGAAGTTCCTTCAAATTAGATTGGATGTATTTCTCTGTAATTTTGTAGCAGAATTTTGTAGCTGTAGACTTCTGTAGCTTCAAAATGGCTTGATTTTCTCCCATAGTCAGCTCTCTGGTATTCATGTTGGTTTGTCCTTTTTAAACAACAAATGCAGTCTTCACAGGCAAGACCCAGGGCTCAAACCAACAGTAGCGTTTCAGAGCTATTAACTGTTTAAACAGTCAATCACACTGGATACACCCGGACAACAAGAAACACCTGTCAGTCACGTTCCAATATTATTGATCACTTGAAAAATGGGTGGCTTCAAACAAACAGTGCCATGTTCTAAGTTGTTTAACCCATCTAGATGTAAATATCAGGAAATGAAAGCTGAAATTCTGATCTATCGTTTTATGTTCATCTTTTAATCTCAAACCCAAATGTCTTCAGTGTATAGCAAAAAGAAAAGAATTGGCCTTGCCATTCCAGTACTTTCAGAGGGGACTGTGTATAGGCCTAATATGCTTATAGGGGGAAGCTGTTCTGTAAATGGTGTGTACCTCAGCCAGTACACTGACCAATTTCCAAGATACTACTGAATCCCAATGTTAGTAAGTTAGGATACAAGTTAGTAAGTCCACATCTATGCTAAAGGTGTATGTGGCAGCCATTGCAGTGCACCACACTACTGTACATGGCATATTTCTGTGGGCTAATTGGTTTGTTACAGCCTTTCTAAAGGGTGAGGCAGCTATGTCCACCAAGATCGCCCAAGAGCCTGGTGTGGGATCCCCCTTTTGCTTTGAGCCATACAGGTGGCTGTATGGCATCCGTATTTTTTGTAAATACTGCATAGTACATCACTATGTGACTTTGTTGGAAGGTCACAATGTGTGTGCACATTTACAAGAAGGTATCCAGATGATTCTGGTGGTTATCCTTGGTTCATAGAAACACAGTTACATATTTTTAAGGTTCTACATATTACAATCATCCAGGATAAATACACACAATAGAGAGCTGTGGCCAGTCAACATACATATTCTATTTACCCACTGACAGAAGAGACAGGACTTGAAGCTTTATTCAGTCCTCCAAGAGATGGCTAATATTGTATCTAACATTAGCATTACATATTACTGTCATTAATTGGCTACTTAAATTGTGTAATAAACAAAACCCTTTCCAATATAACAAGAGTTTGGAAGGTGCATGTTTACAATCAGCAGCACCAAATGAGGAGAAGCAGGAAAACAGACACTCCCCCTGACTCAGAAGTATAAATTCAAAAATTCAAGAAGCTCATATCCATTTGTTATTTGGGCATTGGATTTCCATCTACCTGAACCTCTGATAATCAACTTCCAACCTGTGTTTTGGTGTCTAACACTTATCCTGTATCTCAGTCAGTCTCTACCATTGCAAGACAAAGACACATGACAACTTTGGACCTTAAAAGTGTGAACTCCACTGAAGAATTGAGAATCATAAGGTTTTTGTTTGAGAATCATAAGGTTTTCTCCATGATCACTAGACAAGCAGACTTAACGTCACACCTAGATGCGCAGCACAATCTCTGCTGAACTGTGCAACACTGGGTCCTAGGGCTCTTTCTCTGTGATCTCCACTGATGGCCACTAAACTGATCAGGATCAGTCAAGGAGACACCATTGAGAGGTAATTATAAAACTTCTCTACCATTGTTGGCATGATAATTAGCTATAAAAAGCTATAATTTCTTGGTTAAATAGATTCACTCTTGCTTAACGGTATCTTTAGTGTCCGAATAACCACTGCTGTTTGCCCACTTTACATAAGGCTAGCCGAACATTTGCGTACACTCTTGATGTATTTCTGCCATGTAGCTTCATTCCAACTTCTTTCTGGAACTGTTATATTCACTGTATTTGTATATATTTTCGTTCTCCTATTTTGTATTGTATCAATGCTTACCTTTACCTTTATTATTAAAATTTGCGTGTTTTACTTCTGTGTGTTCTCTGTTGTCACAAATGAATTTTACAAACTCATTCAACTAATTAGAGCATTCAGATTTGAGGCAATTTCCTTCAGATATTAGGCAAATTATCACTATTTCTTATCTTGCTGATGAAGCCAGTAATTGAATGTAACCTGTTTAATTGAATTATTATTATTATTATTATTATTATTATTAATAGGTGCTTCACTGAGGAGAGCAAACCTGTTAGACACGTGAAGCAGAGAGGAGTGGTGCTCCGAAGGGTGAGCCTTAGTGTTAGCTTTGGCTTTGCGATTATGCCGCCTTTTCGTCACTCACTCGCCCCTCTTTGAGGGCTCTACCGCCGGAGTTAGGGGATTGCTATCTCTGCCTAAGGCATCTTTCCCTTACATAAACAATGCTGCTCTTGCACTCACTAACCCTTTCTAGAGTCTGGATGCATACCTCTAATGCTGCAATCTTCTCTGTCTGACAGCTAACTGACATACACTTAGCACAAATAAAGCTATTACTAACGATGGAGGAAGAATGACTGAACATCCTGCACTCGACACACTGAACAAGCTGCATGTTTGCCGTGTTGAGTGTTTAATGTACCTTAGTCGAAGACCCTCAGAGCCTCAGAAATGCCTTGTAGAGAGAGGTCCCAGGAAAATGCCTAGTCTGGTAGTCTACTAGAAAAGTATCTCAGAACGCACAACACATTGAATCCTGTGGCTAAAACAGCAGAAGACTTCCACTCTTCTCAGCCAAGAGCAGGAATCTGAGGCTACTGTGTGCACTGACTCACCCAAAGTGGAAGATTGAAGAAAGACTTGGCAATGTTTGATGTGAAAATTAACTGAAGCTTTTGACCCGTATCTGCATGATTTTATGTATTATGCTGCTGCCACTTGATTGGCTAATTGAGCAGTAAGTGACTGAAGTCCCTTTGCAATTATATTGCAGGCTTTTAAATATCCTTTTATATTTACTATGTAGATTTTTAGCAGTCTTTTTTTTTTTTTTGGTTAAAAAAAAAAAGAAGCATCCACAGTCTTATTTTCATTATTGCTGCTGTACGAGGAAAATGTAGACCTGGTATGTTCTTCGTCTTGTAATACAGCACTCAGTCGGTATGTTTGAGGGTTGAGGGTTGAACTCAGAGGGTTCTGGAGGCTTGAAAGGATTTGCAGCTCTTCCAGTTGCTGAAAAACATACAGAAAAAAAGCACAGACATAGCAAATGTTCATAATCTCTTTATTTGCGAGACATGAAAATCAATCATTTGATTAGGAAACAAAGCACATTTTTTCTTCTCCTGTTATTTGAGTTTTAAAAATGTACACAAATAACTTGTCATCTGTTGGCAATAACACAATCTAGGCACTACTGTATATTCTATACCATATCCCTTGTTCAGTCGGATGGATAGATGGATGGATCAATGTGTTATTACATGAGATGAGACACTGGATATGTGTCAAGAAAACCCATAATTAAATGTTAGCATAATCGAGTACTCTTTAGGAGTAGGTAAAGAGAAGTATAGAATATAAAATATAGAAAAAATGATATAAATGCTGGAATGGAATGAAAGGCAGAATAGGGAAATACAACTCTGATGCATATTTTGATCCTCACGCTCAATAGCATTAGCAACTGTTAGTTTAATACCCATTTTATTCCTCCTGAAATGGGTTAAGATTGGATTTAATTTGCTGATAATTAACATTTGTAACCACTAGTACAAATAAATACACAGTTGAATTACTATTATTATTATTATTATTAATTTTTTTTTTAAATCCTGAAGATCATTTTAATATTACTCACCACAAAAATATTATCCCACTGGATATCGTGACTCTCTCACTCTCTCTGTCTGTCTCTCACACACACACACACACACACACACACACTCTTTTTCTTTTTCTCTCTCTCTCACTCACACACACACTCACTCACTCTCTCTCTCACTCACACACACACTCACTCACTCTTTTTCTTTTTCTCTCTCTCTCACACACACACACTCACTTTTTCTTTTTCTCTCTCTCACTCACACACACTCACTCACTCACTCAGTCTCTCACACACACACTCACTCACTCTTTTTCTCTCTCTCTCACACACACACACTCACTCTTTTTCTTTTTCTCTCTCTCTCACACACACACACTCACTCACTCTCTCTCACTCACACACACACTCACTCACTTTTTCTTTTTCTCTCTCTCGCACACACACTCACACACACACTCACTCACTCTCTCTCTCTTTTTCTTTTTCTCTCTCTCGCACACACACTCACACACACACACTCACTCACTCACTCTTTCTTTCTTTCTTTCTTTCTTTCTCTTTCTCTCTCTCTCACACACACACACACACACACACACACACACACACACACACAGAGCCGCTTGATGGCAGTAATGCTCCAGATCCGCCATCACCTCGAAGACGGTGAAGAAGCTGCTGTTTCTTCACCTAAACGGATGAATTATCAGCCTGGACTAGTCATTTTCACACTAAAACATTCCTTACAGAGTTTTACAGATCACAGATTTGATCGAGTTAAAAAAAATAAAAGCTCTGTCTTGTGTCAGTATTTGAGGTTTTAAAACTCTCGTCCTGCTGTAAGACCTGAGGTAAGTTGCACTGAAGCTGCTCGGCTAACGGTTAGTGTCCGGGTTGTAAACGCCTCTGTGCTCCCTGTTTAAGTGCACTTCATAGGGTATGATGTAATGACGTGTGGCCCCTATGTAGTGCACTCTGTATCCGCAGTGGAGTGATTTACAGTTCGGCTTCTGGGAGCTGTTTTAGTGTGTGGTGCAGCAAGCTGTTTTATTTGTGTATGTTTTATAAGCATTTAAATAACTTTAATTTGTTCTAAATCATACCTTCCGACCAGATTTATTGTATGCTTATTATGTCATATAATAGCACAAAGGTGTGTCCAGTCCATAAATATTTGGACACTATTATTATTATTATTATTATTATTATTATTATTATCATTATTATAGCTGTCTACCAGAGTATATTGGTGTTGTAATTAAATAATGAATATGAGCTCAAAGAGCTGACTTTCAGATTTAACCTGAGGGTATTTACACCCAAACCAGGTGACTGGTGTAGGAATTACAGTCAGATACAAGGTCTAGCGTTGATTGAGTGTGACATTTGCATTTGGATTCTGTTGTTGTTAACTCCAAAAAGTCCAAAAAGCGGTCACTGCCAATAAAGCAAGCCATCATGAGACAAATGAAAACAAACCCATCATAGAGATAAAAAATGCAAAAGCATTAAGTGTAGCCAAATCAACTATTTGGTACATTCTAAAAAAAGAATGGATGCACTGGTGAGCTGAAGAACACTAAAAGGCCTGGAAGACCACAGAGAACAAATGTGGTGGATGACACAAGAATTCTTTCCCTGGTGAAGAAAAACCCCTTCACAACAGTTGAACAGATGTCAAAGTCATCAATCAAGAGAAGACTTCACCAGTGTAAATAGATCAGCTTGTAGCAGAATGATGGGAAGAGAAGAGTATGGAGAAGAGAAGGATCTGCTCATGATCTGAAGCAGCAGGATGAATTCTGAAGTGTATAGGTCTACATTACCTGCTCACATTCAGCCAAATGCTTCACAGTGCAGATGGACAATGACCCAAAGCATACTGTTTGCATGTATACATACATATTGTTGTTTACTATTTCGTAATATTCATCATCATCATCATCATCATCATCTTTTCAGACCTGTTATAATGAGTTCAGCAGAAGACAGGCAGCAGTCTCAGGCTCCTGATCCTGCTCCCTCACAGGTAAAGCTTAATGATGTGTGTAACCATCACAATTTCTGTGAGAAATCAGAAACCTGACGTTAAAGTTTAACTAGTCTTTTGTATTTTACCACCTTGTTTCACTGCTATCCTACATGCAGTCTTTTTAATCATAACCTTTAATGAGGAGTGAAAAAGAAAATCTAAAACTGTTTTCAGATCAGCAAACCAAAATCTACAAACTACAAACAGATTTATAAACAGTGTTTATGTTCTTTGTTGAATAAGGGTTATTGTTTTTTGAGCTTTAGCTGTGTGAGGACGTGAAAACAGAGACTTCAGGTGGAGGAACATCAGATTCCGAGGACCAGCAGAATGGAGGAGTCCATATGGAGCTCAGATCTCGTCAGTCCGGTTACTACACACACAGATATATAAATACTGTAAATGTCTCATTAATGGTAGAGTTCTGTCAGTATGTGTAAGACTCTGTGTGTGTATGTGTGTGTGTTTACACATTATAAGGCAGTGTAAAGAAAGAGGAGACCCTTGAGCTGAGCATCTACAACCATAGAGACGACCTCAACAACACGCCTGATGTTATCTCCATTAAAGAGGAAGAAGCTGACAAAGACTACCTCTGTAAGATCTTAGTGCACACTATCCTGGAGCTCACTGTCATTGATTATTCCACCCTAAACACTTGTACTTCTGGCACTTCACCACTTCAGCAGCATGGCTAGGCAATGCAAACCCAGAGCTCTCTGTATTCCAACCGATGGTGCTGCTTTCCCATTGTATAACTCTGCCTGTGAAAGAAGGAGGAGATTCGCTGGAGGTTATTGGGGAGTGAATTGTAAGCATGAGTAATAAAATATTGCTTGAAATTCAAACAAATGATTTTCAAATTGGACCAGGCATCGCATTTGATTTGATTTAAGAAAAGCAAACAAAAGGCATTATTTTTAGCTCCATTTGCATAATTACAAAGTAATTAATTTTCTCAATTGGCATAAAAAGAACAGAAGACCAAATTACTGACAATGATTTCCATTTTACTTTAATCATATAGTCTTTAACAGTGCTGAAATATTGAATAAATCAAACATACACATTCAGCAACATTCAGCAATTATAAATTGATTTCTGTAGAATAACTTTAATACATGTAGACACGTTCCTAGTGTCACTCTTAAAACAATTAAAAATCGGCTCTGGTGGTTGAAACAAACTCATCTTGCATTTCATTTGTTATTTTATTTATTAAAAATTCTTTCCTTCCAGACTGTGAGGTTTGCAAATCCTTCTTCTTCAACAAGTGTGAGGTTCACGGACCGCCCCTCTTCATCCCTGATACTCCTGTTCCCATGGGGATCGCTGACCGAGCCAGACAAACTCTTCCTCCTGGACTAGAGATTCGGAAGTCCGGTATTCCTGACGCAGGCCTGGGAGTGTTTAATAAGGGGGAGACTGTTCCAGTAGGCGCACACTTCGGACCCTACCAGGGAGAGCTGGTAGACAGAGAGGAAGCCATGAACAGTGGATACTCCTGGGTGGTGAGTTTTTATAAATTTTTATAAACAAATGGCATAAGTACAAGAATAGTTTATTTCTAACCCTAACCCTACATGGTCCTCTCCGAAAGTTTTGGTACGGCAAAGCCAGTTCTTTTGTTTTTGCTATACACTGAAGACATTTGGTTTTGAGATCAGAAAATGAATATGAGATGATAGATCAGAATTTCAGCTTTCATTTCCGGATATTTACATCTAGATGTGTGAAACAACTTAGAACATGGCACCTTTTGTTTGAACCCACCCATTTTTCAAGTGATCAAATGTTGGAACATGTGACTGTCAGGTGTTTCCTATTGCCCGGGTGTGCTCTGTTAGATTGATTGTTTAAACTAAAGTTAAACTAATAGCTCTGAATGTCTACTCTTGGTTTGAGCCCACAGTCAAAGTCACTAAGATCACATATTTTTCCCCATTCTGATTTTTGATCCTGAACTGAAGCTCTTGAACTGTATATGCATGATTTTATGCATTGCTGTAACATGATTGGCAGATTGGATAATTGCATTAATGAGCAAGTGTACAGGTGTTGCTATTAAAGTGGCCAGTGAGTCTATGAGTCTCTAAAATTGATCTATATTTTCCTCATTTTTGTCTAAAGTAAACGAATAATATTGCCTTTGTAATGTTTATTAAAAAAATATTTGCATGGAACAGCATACGTTTTCCTACATAACTCCTTTGATTTTAAGGCATAGATTTATTCATTGTATAAATTGTACATTTTTGCAGATATACACTAGAAGCCAGTGCCAGGAATACATAGATGCCAAGAGAGAAATGTATGCTAATTGGATGAGGTGAGGAATACTTTGGTTATTTGGTCCTTTGCTCAGTCATTAATTTTACAGGTCTTGATTTGATGGAAAAACTTTGTTTCTCCTGTCACTGATATTTCCCTAATGCTTTCTCTAACTCTGACTCCCATTTCTGAGATTATTTTTTTCTTTTTACCTTTTCTGCCACTTTGCCTCATTCTCTAGGTACGTGAATTGTGCTCGTAATGATGAAGAGCAGAATCTTTTGGCGTTTCAGTATCGAGGTGGGATTCTATATCGTTGCTGTCAACCCATTAACCCGGGACAGGAGCTCTTGGTGGGGTATGAAAAAGAGTATGCCGAAGATCTTGGCCCTACATTTGACTCACTCTGGAGTAAAAAGTGCTCCAGAAATGGTAAGGAAGGTTCAAATGTAGTGATTTTACCATAAATATTTGGTTTTAAAACTAATTTTAGTATTAATATCTAAGTAAATGCATCATGTCTGGTCATTGTTTAATCAGCTCTTGTTGAACTGAGTTGTGTGTGAGCTCAAGGAAACTGTGTACTTCATGTTAGAATTCAATTCATTTTTTATTCCTGACATTCCTAAGGTGGGTAAATTATGTTTATATTAAATCTTAGAAATTATATAAAAAAATGCTGCTTGTATAAGTATTCAACCCCTTCGGACTAGTACTTGGTAGAACCACTGTTTGCTGCAATAACAGCTTTAAGTCTCTTCAGGGCAAGTTTCTACCCAGGCTGTTTGGGAGTGATTACACCCATTCTTATGGGCAGATTTGCTCCAGGTTCGTCAGGTTGGTTGGATGTTGTTTCTTCAATTGTCCACAATTGTCAAACAGTGCCACAAATTCTCAGTGGGATTCAGATCTGCACTTTGATTTGGTCATTGTAGAACATTCAGCTTTTTGTACATTATTCCTGCATTGCTTTGGCCTTGTGTTTGGGACTCTTGTCCTACTGAAAGGTGAAATTTCTCCCAAGCTTTAGTTTTTTTAGCATATCTTTACTGGGTCACTCTCATACTTTCATATGGCACTTCTTGAGCAACAGTTTCTTTCTAGCCAACCTTCCATAGAGCCCTCAATTATGCAGAGTTCTTGAAATGGTGGTTTGGTGCACCTTCACACTACTCTCAGCCACTATACTCTGTAACTCTGTTAGAGTGGCTTTTTGCGTCACTGTGGCTTCCCTCACCAGTCTCTGTCTTGTTTTCACACTGTGTTCTCTTGGTACTGCTTGTGTGTTGTGATGCGGCTTCCACTTCCTTGCTATCCATCTAACAGTGCTTACTGGGATGTCCATCCTCTTAGGAATAGAGTGTAAAATTATATCTAAGTTATGAAATTATTACCTTAGTTTTAACTTCCTTAGAATGCTCCTTAGTCTTCATTTTCACTGCTTTCTAGGCTGAAGGTCTCTGTGATCTTCAGTACACAGACTAGGTGAAAGTTACACACATGCATTAGTGAACATTGTAACTCCATTTGAACAAGGTCTTCCTTAGTCATAGAAGCAGTAAAACTGAACTAAATTTATTGGGGTATGAAGCTTACTAGATTTTGAGTTTGGGATCATTAACTCCTTGTGGATTTAATGATCCATTTGATTGGGCCTGTATTTTATGCACGCATCAGCATATACAGTGGCATGAAAAAGTATTTGCCCTCTTGTGATTTCTACTAATTTGAATATTTGTGCAACAAAATGGTTTTAGATCCTCATTCACAATGTGCACTATTTGGCCAAAAGTTTGTGGACACCTGACCATCACACCCATATGTGGGTCTTCCCCAAACTGTTGCCACAAAGTTGGACAAAATTGTATAGAATGTCTCTGTATGCTGTAGCATTACAATTTTACCTTTACTGGAATTAAGGGGCCCAAACATGTTCAAGCATGACAATGCCCCTGTGCACAAACTGAGCTTCATGAAGACATGGCTTGCCAAGGTTGGTGTGGAGGAACTCAAGTGGCCTGCAGAGAGCCCTTACCTCAACCCCACTGAACACATTTGGGATGGATTGGAATGCTGACTGTGCCCCAGGCCTTCTCGCCTGACATCAGTGCCTAACCTCACTAATGCTCTTGTGGCTGAATGGAAAATTTCCTCACAGCCATGCTCCAAAATCTAGTGGAAAGACTCCCCAGAAGAGTGGAGGTTATTACAATAGCAAAAGGGGATTTAAAAAAAATCTGAAATGGGATGTTCAAAAAGCAAATATGAATGTGATGGTCAGGTGTCCGCAAACTTTTGGCCATATAGTGTAAAATAAAAGAACATGAAGAAACACAACAAAAAACAGTTTTAAACGCTCATTTCATTGAATGAAGGTTACGCAACATGTATATCACCCATGACAAAAAGTTATCTTTTTTTAGTGTCCCCGTAAACTTAACTGGTTATTCCATCTTTAGCAGCAACAGCTGTAGCTAAATGCTTCCAATAATCGGAGATTAGTCTTTCACATCAACATGGCCCACTCGCCTTTGCAAAATTGCTTAAATTAAGCCACATTGGAAGGCTCTCTATCATGAACTACACATTTAAGGTGCTGCCACGGCATCTCAATAGGGTTCAAGTCAGGACTTTGACTAGGCCTCTACATTGACTAAGTCTCTGGTAGGCCGGCCACTACAGATTCACCACTGTTCCAATGTTCCAGTGTTCCAAGCTTGTTTTCTCCACTTGGAGATAATGGCTCTCCTTCTGGAGATAATGTGGTTTGCTGGTGTCACAGAGCCTTAAAGGGCTCTGAAACCCTTTCCGGACTGATGGATTTGACTAACTTCTTTCTACTCGCTTTCCAAATTCTTTTGATCATAGCATAGTGTGCTGCATGTTGAGAACTATTAGCCTACTTCGCATTGCTGGAAAGGTCCTATATAAGTGATATGTAGATTCAGCAGGGCTGGCAGTAATATATCCTGGCCATATCTAGTCTTATTGAGCCCAATTATCAATTAAATTTGGTTAATTGGTTGACTGAGTAACTAAGGAGCCTTTTTTTTTTATACACAGGACCAGTTTTTGGATAACTTTTTCCTCTTCATAAATGAAATGATCATTTAAAAATTGTATTCAGTATGTCTTTTAAATTTTGTTTTAAATGAAATGTGACACATACATAGAAATAGAAGAAGTCAGGAAGAGAAAAAAAATCGGGAAAAAAAATACTTTTTCCTTGCACTGTGGTTACATTCATATGTATTTATTTTGATGTATACTACACTAGCACTATAAGCTTATCTTATTAAGAATGGTATGGTAAGACTGAGGTTGGTGTCTTATCTGGAAGACAGCACTGCCTAAGTCCACCAGCGCATGTACCAGAAACCCCCCACTCAACATCTGTCTTGTTGTTGCAGATGTTGCATCCTGCCAGTTGGGATTGTCCTACAACTGGGGTTTGCAGGCCACAGTTGGTTGGATTTGAATGTAGAGAATAGGGAAAGACTTAGGTTCCAGTAGTTCGGATTTGAGCTGCCCTCTTGGCAACACCGGTCCAAGAAATTCTCCCTCCATTTGGTGCTGTGGAGCTGGCACCTTGACTGGCAAGAGTGGCCTCCGATCATCGTCACCTCAACGAGCAACACTGTGTCCTTGGAGGCCTTTTCTCTTGATTATTCACATGAATTTGGCTTGAAGCAAGTGAATGAAGAAGCCCATCTCCATCAGTTCCACTGCTGTGAGTTCTTCCAGCTGACGTCAGTGGTACACTATACACAGGCGATGATTGAACTTTTTTTGTCATGCGATAATGCTGGGGTTGTAGGCCCATTCATGAAACTGAATTGCCAATATTTACCTGTGTTGCTTCAATGCAGCCCAGGATTGTTGGCCTCAGTTGTTTGTAGTCTGTAGCTTTGATGAAAAAATCTCTAGCATGTTTGCCTCTGGTGAGGTACAGCGCAGTAATACACTTTACTCAGGTTCGTCTGTTTGAGAATATAGAGGCAGGTCTCCATGTTGTTATCAGCTTTTTAAGTAGAGTCCAAGCCATGCACCTGCAGCACTTACATTTCTTTCCAATGAGCAAATAACACATTGTCGATGATTTTAACAACACTTTGTTCTTGTACAAAGTGATGATGATTTTGTAGTGAAGATTCTGAGGAAGTTTGCCTTGCTCCCAGCAGCATGTAAAGAATTTGTGAAGTTTGGTGTGATGTGCTGGGCCTCCATTTTTCCAAAAGCAGTATTCTGACTGGTGGTTCAGGGTAGTGGCCTTGTCTGTAAGGAGCATCCCTCCATCTGCACTGTGCAGTTGGCTCTGGACTTGGTAGCTAAGGCCATAGACTATCTTTAGGGCTTCATGGAACCCCCTTTATTCACCATTGTCAGCACAAACCTGGGTCCTCTTTGTGAGGTCTGTCCACCACTTATTCTAGATCTCTCAAAGTTTGCATTGAAGACATCTGCATGCAAGGCAGAAGGATGCAATCTTCTTTGGACAAACTGGCTGGGCCAGTTGAGCCTGGTGTGCTGATTTCTTTTCTGCCAATAGGTGTTGGATCTCCTGGTTGTTTTCATCCAGCTAGTCTTGATTCTTCTTGCATGTGAGTCCAAGGACTTCTTCAGATGTCTGCAGGATAGAGGCCTTCAAGTGTTCGCATAGCTCTTGTGGAGAGGAGGCTGGGGGGCAGGTAAGCTTGCCTGGAAGTTAGCTTTTACCTAAGCTGACTTTAAGCACAAACCTTGAACTTTTTCTTTGGACCAACTTTTTTCCTAGGCTTTGGCTTGAATTGAAGTTTGATTTTGCAGTCAGTGTGAGGGCATCACTCTGGTCTTTTAAGTGAAGAAATCTTTTAAGTCTCGCTAACACATAGAACCTAGTCTGTGAGGTGCTGGTGTTTGGGCCGAGGCTTCATCCAGGTAGTCAGTCTGTCCTACTTCTGAAAGATGGTGTTGGTAATAAGTTGTTGCTCTGTGCAAAACTCCAACAGCAGGCACCTGTTGTTGTTGTAGTTTCCAGCACCATGTTTCCCAAGTACTCCTTTCCAGGTTTCCGACTCTTGACCGAATCTGACATTTAGCTCTCCAAGGACTGTCATCTGCTCTGGTGCATCGTAAGAGGTTGCGAAGATTAGAATTAAACTTGTCTTTTTTCTACTGGTTCTGTTTTAAGGGTTGGGGCATACATACTGTGGAGTGTGGCAGGTTGGTTGTTTTACAGTGGAAGGTGCATAGAGATGATGTGGTCAGAGTGACCTGTGGGCAAGTTTGGAAGTGATGGAGTCTTTGATCATGAAGCCAGACCATGAAGGCGTTTCTCTGACTCTGGTTTCCCTGACTAGTAAATGGTCTAGCCAGTGCCATGTTCCTTAAAGCTGCCTTCCTCTGGGAAGCGGACTTCATTTGGAGTGGCAGTGTTGACATCCAGCCTCAAAGTTCATGTGCAATGAAAGCAGAACATAGCTCTGGGCAACTGCTGTCAGCTGAGTCTAGCATGGTTCTGATGTTTGCGCATCTGAGTTTGAGTCTTTTCTCATTTTTTTGGTGAGTGGGAAGCAACTTTCCTTCTGTGGTGTACTTTGACTACATTTGAAGATGTCCGTTGGGAGTTGGGAGAAGGAGATGTGGACATGTTTCATTATGCCTCTGTAGTGGAGCTTTAAGGTGGAGTGCAGTATGTTCATCTGCCATGGCCTAGGAAGCTAGGACAGTGACAGCGAGGTCCACAGGTCAGAGGTTTTTAGCAGACAGCTGTCCAAGATGTCCACTTCTCCTCCTATTTCAAACCATAGCTAGTAGGCCACAGTAGCAGTCCACAAGGAGGTGTTGTGCCCTCGTCCCAAACACTTGGCTGTTGAGATCAGGAGCCCTTCCGCCCATGTCGGTGACTTCATCCAGGAAGTTCATATGCCTAATGATGCGGGCCATTGACTTTATCCGGGAAGTCGACCAGTGATTCAATGTTAACGTCACCCCCCTCATGTAGTTTAGCCCACTGGCTGAAGTAGTGTCCCAGTGTGTGGCGCTTGGAGCCGACAGGTGAGGACTAGTGCAACAGTCCACTCCAGGAGTGCAGGTGCCAGCCTACAAATGAACTACTTCTACACAGAGCTCCCTATGTCATGCAGGAGCTTTGTCAATACTTATGTACACTTACCATTGGCAGCTGTTTTCTGGATGATGGGTAGCTTGTCAACTAAACACATTAATTCTTGATGCTGGCTATTCCCTGTTATATGTTGTCAGGCTCTAAGTGAAATAGCTACTAATGTTCATCACATTTATGAGCCCAGTGGTTGGCTCAGTGACAAGAATGAAGTGGCTGCAATGTTGAAACAGGACTGTCTCACTGTTTGGTGTAGAGCCTACCAGCTTACCATGTGTCCATGTATTGTTTCTTTAGCTAGAGAATATTGGACATCCATAGGTTCTGAGAGCAGAGCTTTTTTTATGGATGGGAATTACCTAATGCACCTTTAAAGACAACATATTTATTTGGGTCATTTGTTACCTGACTTGTGAGTTTATACTTTTAACACAATTTTCATCTGTAATATGAGGTATAATATATACACAGCAGAGAAATGTGGATTACATTCCCAAGTTCCTCTTGTATTTGAGAGAAAGGGCTCACACGTGCTGAAGGCATCCCTACACAGAATCGACCATCACACTGCCTCCTGCTAGTAACATCCTGAGGATATACTTTTTTTTCGTTTCAAACAAGAGTCTCAGCCTTAATATAAAACTAGAATAAATAAGCAAAATAAATAAACTCAACTTTTGTGACCACATTTTGTGTCACCTTACTTTCTTGATCCTTGAGATGTTTTTCATATTCTGTACTGAGCTTCTTGGTCAGTAATAATAAGATACCATATTATGTAATTCATTTCATGAATTTCAGATGAGTTGGTCACTTAAAATCTGAATATTACTAGCTGTGCTATGTTACATGACTTAAGATCTGTGCGTAGGCTAATGGAAAGTATGTATGAACTGTCATCAAGGATTCACAGAATATTCATTAATAGTTTTTGTGGTATGTATTAATACTAATACTAATACT
Organism: Pangasianodon hypophthalmus; assembly: GCF_027358585.1. NCBI lineage: Eukaryota > Metazoa > Chordata > Actinopteri > Siluriformes > Pangasiidae > Pangasianodon > Pangasianodon hypophthalmus. Next base: position 300,186 of record NC_069714.1, on the reverse strand, counting down.
ACTACTACTACTAATAATAATAATAATAGATATTTTTAACTTGACCTCATTCAATTTATTGCTTCTTTACACTGGCATAGTTCAATAATTTTAGATTTTTTTAAAAAAAATTGTAATATTTAGTTGTTTTCTTTTTTTTCTTTCACTACTCCAGAAGTAAACAACGCTCTGTTGCAAGTCTTCTCCTGCTCCTTGTGTCCACTTTCCTATACATCTCAAATATATCTCCATAAACACATCCAGAGATGTCACTATGAGGAATATGAGATTGAATGTAACAAAGGCTCTGTTAGTCACCAAACATCACCTGGCACTCTCGACTCCAACGTCTCTGTCAAAGAAATGCAGAAGGCAGTTCACCACTGCTCACAGTGTGGGAAATGTTTTTCTTACCAGAGTCATCTCCAAACACACCAGCGCATTCACACAGGAGAGAAGCCATATCACTGCTCAGAGTGTAGGAAAAGTTTTTCTCATCAGAGCGCTCTCCAACGACACCAGCGAATTCACACAGGAGAGAAGCCGTATCACTGCTCACAGTGTGGAAAGAGTTTTAATCAACAGAGTACTCTCCAAACACACCAGCGCATTCACACAGGAGAGAAACCGTATCACTGCTCACAGTGTGGGATGAGTTTTAATCGACAGGGTGATCTCCTACGACACCTGCGCATTCACACAGGAGAGAAGCCCTATCACTGTTCACAATGTGGGAAGAGATTTAATCGACAAAGTACTCTGCAACAACACCAGCACATTCACACAGGAAAGAAGCCCTATCAGTGCTCAGAGTGTGGGAAGAGTTTTACTCACCAGAGTAATCTCCAAAAACACCAGAGCATTCACACAGGAGAGAAGCCGTATTCATGCTCAGAGTGTGGGAAGAGTTTTAATCACCAGAGTAAGCTTCAAAAACACCAGCACCTTCACACTGGAGAGAAGCCATATCACTGCTCACAGTGTGGAAAGAGCTTTGCGGCCAAATTTAATCTCCAAACACACCAGCGCAATCACACAGGAGAGAAGCCGTATCACTGCTCACAGTGTGGGAAGAGTTTTACGTTCCAGAGTCATCTCAGAAAACACCAGCGCATTCACACTGGAGAGAAACCATATCACTGCTCACAGTGTGGGAAGAGATTTCATCAACAAAGTACTCTCAAAGTCCACCAGCGTATTCACACAGGAGAGAAGCCGTATCACTGCTCACTGTGTGGGAGGAGCTTTACTCACCAGTGTAATCTCCGAAAACACCAGAGCATTCACACAGGAGAGAAGGCATATCTTTGCTCACATTGTGGGAGGAGCTTTACTCGAAAGGGTGATCTACGAAAACACCAACGCATTCACACAGGAGAGAAGCCGTATCAGTGCTCAGAGTGTGGGAAAAGTTTTACACAACAAAGTACTCTCCAACGACATCTGCGCATTCACACTGGAGAGAAGCCGTATCACTGCTCCCAGTGTGGGAAGAGTTTTACAGCCAAGGGTAATCTCCAAACGCACCAGCGCAATCACACAGGAGAGAAGCCGTATCACTGCTCACAGTGTGGGAAATTTTTCTCTTACCAGAGTCATCTGATAACACACCAGCGCATTCACACAGGAGAGAAACCGTATCAGTGCTCACAGTGTGGGAAATGTTTTTCTTATCATAGTCATCTCCAAACACACCAGCGCATTCACACAGGAGAGAAGCCGTATCACTGCTCACAGTGTGGGAAGAGTTTCACTTATTCAATTACATTTAAGTCTCACAAGTGCATTAAAATAGAGCTGTTACATAATTTTTGTTTGTCAGATTAAATATTATTGTTTTGGCTTAAAATGATCTGTGTAAACTGTGGATTTTTGTATCCTAGCAGCTCTGACCAGTTTGGTCATTCTCCCCTGAGCACTCTCATCCACAAGGTGTTTCAACCTGCAGACCCTTCACTCACAGGATGTTTTTTGTTTTTCGCACCATTCTGTGTAAACTCTAGAGACTGTTGTGTGTGAAATTCCCAGGGGATCAGCAGTTTCTGAAATACTCAAACCAGTCTTTCTGGCACGAACAACCATGCCACGGTTAAAGTCTCAGAGATCACACTTTTTCTACATTCTGATGTTTGATGTGAATATTAACTGAAGCTCTTGACCTGTATCTGCATGATTTTATGCATTGTGCTGCTTCCAAATGATTGGCTGATTAGATAACTGTATGATTGTGCAGGTGTCCTAATAAAGTGGACGGTGAGTGAGGGTATTCTTTGAGAATTTTTCACGTAAGTCTGTCTTTTTTTTTTTTTTTTTTTTTTTTACCACAATAACCCATATATATAAATGTAAATATTGATAATGCATGTTCATATTCGGTTATTTGATGCAGTCCACAGAAAAAGGAGCATTTGGTACTACAAGGCAGCCTAGGTACAGTGTAGTGGATAGAAAAGCATCCAGAATATAATGTGACGAGAAAGAAAGTGAATCATGCCTCCCTCCAGTACTACCAATCAAAAGGGATGTACAGCAATATCTGAGGAGGTTCATCTAATGGGCAGAGGCTAGAACAACATGTTTGAATGTCAATATTGGCCCACACACATAATATACAAAGTGCAATTTCAAAGACACATACAAGCATTCCAAACCCCACCATTAAACTACCACACCATATGCATAAACAGTGTTTGAGGCCTTGGCTCAGTCTTTGAACACCACAGCTGTGATTTTTAGTTCCAAAAAATGATTCCAGTTTTATCAGTTTTAGGAAGTCTATTGGCAGTCAACAAAAGGAGGAGAGAAAGGAAAGGAAATCCCATTATGGTGAAATCCACTTTGGCTTTAGTCGGTAGCATACTTATTATGTTTCTAAAATTTTAATTTTCAAATAATTCTGAGGACATGTTAATACTTTCTAAATTTTTTTTATGTAGCAGAGTCTTTTCAGAGTCTTCAGAGGAGGAATGTCATCATCGGATGCAGTGGACTACCAAAGTAGTAGTAGTAGTAGTAGTAAAAGTATGTTTGCAGGCTGAGGCTTGAGCATTTTGCATAGGTTAGATCTCCATAATAAAGGATAGATTGGTAATTAAACTGCTCAAGGCTCTAAACATAAAATGTGAAGCAACCGAAAAATTGGTTAATCTGTTTATTGGTTACAATCTAGTAATAGTCAATATACTTTTCATCTTCATCAGGTACTTCATCAGGTACAGGTATGTATGTAAAATATGACGATTATTTAAGAGATTATATGCACTCTTCTATTTTAAGAAGTTTAAGAAAAAAATTAAGATGTTAAACAAAGTTTTAAATCCTGCTGTTACACCACATTTGTGCTAAGTCATGGTGCACTGAAATACAGCACCCATGCAAAGTGTTTTAAACAAAGCTCTCACTCAGGAAAGTTCAGGAGCAATTTGCAAGTCATAGTCTGGCCTGGCTTTCTTTCACTCAAGTAAACATAATGCTCTTTTTTTTTAAAACAATTCTGGGGAACATTGTAAAAAAGTGAAGAAAAAAAACATACGGAAAAAGTCTCAGGACGTTCAGACAAAAATAAATATAGAAGAGAAAAAATTGGTGCACTTTTAGTTAAATGCCCAACATTTGATAAGAATGAAAAAGCTTATGACAGAACCTGTAAGCAAAGATCATAAAATCATTTACATCATTAAATGAAGGTTGAACTCTGGGACAAATTTAAATAGAAATATACTACTCTACTTGAATACCGAACTTTAATACTGTTGATTTTAAATGTAAAAATGCTGACTGTGGGATCTACATGAAGTGCAGTGTGCCCTTAGTTATAGTTTTATTTTCATTTGTGCTACAATACTTGGGATTTTTAAGAAAGGCTTGTTAAGGTACAAGAATTGAAGAAACTTCCTTAAACACTCACCATCCACTTTAATAGGAACACCTGTACAGCTGCTCATTTATGCAGTTATCCGATCAGCCAATCATGTGGCAGCAACACAATGAATAAAATCATGCGATTGTTTGAGTTACTATATCCTTCATGGCAGCTTGAACCAATCTGGCCAGTTTCCTCTGACCTCTCTTATCAACAAGGCGTTTCCATCCACGGAACTGTCGCCCTCTCATTGTGGTTTTTTTTTAAAAATTTTTTATGCCCCATTCTGTGTAAACTCTAGAGACTGTTGTGTGTGAAAATCCCACTAGATCAGCAATTTATGAAATAATCCAACCAGCCCATCTGTCACCAACATCCATGCCATGATCAAACTCACAGTGATCACAGTTTTTCTTCATTCTGATGTGTGATGTGAACATTAACTGAAGCTCTTACAGATGTTCCTATTAAAGTGGATGGTGAGTATCTACACTGTATTTCTTCCAACAGCACATGCTACAGTATTGCTCTACTGTACAGCCCTGAAAAGAACCTTTCAAAAAGGGAGCTCTACAGATATCAAAGGAGCACAGGGCAGGTGCTTGGGTGCACACAGGTCCCCTTCTGTAGACTACTTTGTTATTTGACTTATATTTTAATGTGCAAGGGTGATAGGCAAGACACAAGGAAGTATAACAAGAAACAAAGGAAAAAAAAGGCTAAGACTTTACAATACAAATGCGTAAAACTTTGCAAGTAGACAGGCAAACTAATCAATGGATGAACCTTCGAATATCTGGACAGACTCAGGGAAGACAAGGCAGGACAGGGGTTTTTACTCATCTTGGGCTGTATTCAAGTTGAGTTAATTGTGCAGTGAGGAGTGTGTCCATTGGTTCAGTTCATTTATTAAGACTCAGCTCACCATCTGCGTCTTCTTTAAATATTCACAGACTACTAGACAAACATTGTACAAACAAATAAGCTTTAACCAAGGACGTTCCAAGAAGACCTATGAATTTTTAACAACCTGGTAGACTTAGTACACCCATGTATTTTAACTGTGTATGTTACTCGTAACAAGTTAAGCATGCACTGCATACCCTGTGTGTGTCTTTGTCAAGATCTTGTTAAGTTCTACCTGGCTGTGACCACACCATCTGACAACACACAACCAGCTTTCATTCTCTTCTCACAATACTACCCCGACCCTGTCATGTAGGTTTCTCACAGGTCTGCCCCTGCGCACCATCCGACCCCCCCAAATGACGAAGAATGCAGCTGGACGAATTGTGTTCAACCTCCTCAATTTCTCCAACATCACCCCATTGCTGTGTTCCCTCCACTGGCATCCTTTAGCTGGAGATTTAAAACACTGATGCTCACCTACAAAGCCAAAAAAAAACAGAGCAGCTCTCACCTACCTTAAAGCACCTTAACGGAGCTCTGCACCACACTCCCTCCGAGTCTCTGGCACTGCTTGACCCACCATCTCTCAGGGTACGAATAAAATCTTCATCAATGCCTTTGCCTTTGCACCCAGGTGGAGGAATGAACTTCCCCTGGCTGTCCGAACAGCTGTAAGTGTGTTTATTGTAACTGATTCAATAATGTCCTCTATTTAAATCGATAATGCATATAAAACAGTATACGACCATTTGTGACATAAACCCACAGAAAATCACTCATCTTAAGTTTCTTGCCATCGGATATGAGAGTTTTATCACAGAGGAGACAAAAAATTAACATTGCAACCATCTGGATAGAGCTCTAGACACATGGGTTTCCATTTAATATGTCACCAGTACACACTGCCTTGCTAGCATTAGTTAAATATAAATATTTAAAGAATGATATTTGCAGTAATGAAGAGAAATGGATTGATTTAGCTACAGTTTAAGTCAGAGAATAAACATTACACCCAAAGCCTAGTTTTAAAATGAGTTGTGCAAGACTTGTATGTCGACTTGCTAGAACTTATAATTTATATATCCAAACTGTTAAAATAACATAAGAATTGTAGTTCCGAGTGTGCAAACTATACAGAATTTTCTCCCCACTTCACTATAATGGGCTAATTAGCGTGTTGAAATAAAACTATCTTAGATTTGTGTCAAAATAATGTTAAAAATAAAACAGTCAGCCGTGCTGCAGGTTCCCGAACCTGTACCGATGAGGCCGTATCCATGGTTACAGTTCAGATTGATAGCTCATCTTTGTGCTGTATTAGTCTAATAATCAAAACTGAATGGAATCCTTCTTTCTCAAATTATACACTAAAGACAGCTTGATAAACATTTCCAGTCCTCCATTTTTTTCTGTTGTGCCTCGTCCATGTCAGATTTCCATACACTCTGTTTTGTAAAGTAGGGAAAGTAGTAGGAGGTGGTTTACAATAAGTCGACAAGTCTAAAAGAAGATAAATAGCAACTCAGTTTTTTTTTCAATACTGCAGAAAGTCTCTGAAGGACACTGAGATCTATAAAAGCTACAACACTGATAGTTTACCTCCTTCACATTTCAGGTATGATTCAATATTTTACTTCGATACTTCAGTTATTTCCTAACACTTAAGAATGGGAAATGTTTTGCAGAACTTGACATGTGGGATAATTTATACCTTTAGTATATTTGTTTTCTTTGTAGCAGGGCTGCGCAGACATCTTTACACTGGCAGTTAAAAAGAGACTCATGGATCGAGGTTTTAGAAACACAGACTACAGCATAAGAATCAGAACCACTGATAATCTGTGATATCTCTATTTATATAGCATCTTTTAAATTTGAGTATAAATTCTTAAAATACTTTACATTAAATTAAATTATAAAATAAATATAAGTCTATGAGAATTACTACAAGTACAAACACTATTGCTGAGTTTAGGCCTGATGTAAGAAAAACGTTTTCCACCAACTGAACTGTGAGTCTTAAATAATCTTAATAATCTTAAAAATCTTTAGCTGGGATGCAGAGTATCATTAACCTGAACTCCCTTAGTTTCAAGTGATTAAGTAATTTACCAGTGACTACCTTAATAAATAGTTCATTATTAGTTTAGCATTTATGATGTTTGTGTTGAAAATTTTTTATGTTGTTAGCACATAACCTTGAACTCTTGAATGTCGATGATGACTGAAAACACAAAACTGAATTGAAATCCAATACTCAAATGTAATAAATAGTTTATCATTAGTTAACATTTAGGATATTTCTGTTCTACTCCTCATGATAAAAACAGTTTAATGTTTGTTAAATTATTAAACATGTGCCAGGAAAACCTGTACCCGCTCCTGAACACCAGGGTCGTTCGAAAATACAAATTTAAATATAAATACAATACTCTAATTGCATATTGAACTGTAATACTGTTTTTATTAAAGTATGTGTAAAAATACGAAAAAAAAAAAAAACGAGAGTGAGTTCTAGGCGATGTAGTGAAGGCGGGGCATTTTATTTAATTTACAGTTAAATTATGTTAAGTAATGTTTTAATTAATTTAAACCTTTTTGCTTCTTTTTATGCTTCTTCTTATTATTTATTTTTCTCGTTAAAAAAAATTAGGCATTGTAACACAAATTAAAATCAACCTATAATGTTTATAGGGTTTATAATGTTTCTTAAAAAGTGATAAACACCATAAAGGCAAAAAAAATCAAAAATAGCTGAGCTAACCTTGCACAAAACCTTTAAAACTCTTCTCCACAGGATTCGCCCCTCTCGTTCTGTCTGTCCCTCGTAAGTACTACCTGATCCAGCAGGGGAAAACATGGAGTGATGCTCAGGCTTACTGCCGAGCCACACACACCGACCTGGCTGTCATAGAAAGTAACGAGAACATGGTCCGACTTCAGACTGAAGCACAGAGACAACAGTTCAGCTCCAGTGCTTGGATTGGACTGTACAATGACATCAACAGCTGGCGCTGGTCCTTGGGAAACGAGCACTCGGCATCTCGGTTTGGTCTGTTCAGAGACACCTGGAACTTCTCTACCATCAGCTGGATGTCTGGAAAACTTGATAATGCCCTGGGGAATGAAAATTGTGGTTATTTAAATAACAATCAGGCTGCTGATGCACAGTGCTCAGACATCCTGCCTTTCTTCTGTTACGCAAGTGAGTTAACGTTTTATTCAGTCTCATATTTATACAAATTTACACTGATTTTAAAATGTTCGTTTAATTGTGTGCTCATCTTTGTTTTTGTATGTATCTTTGCATTTCTATGTTTAGTAATCACCGGAAAACAACAGATAATAAAGGTGAAGGTCCGAGCCAATCAGGATGTGAATGAATTTGCAGTAAAGGCGGCCATCTTGGAGCAGGTGGGTCTCATGTTCCACAAGACCTCACTTATAATGCACACTGCAGCCAGAACCTGAGTCTTCATCAAGCTCCGACACGTACACACTGTACTGTAATCTGAATCTGACTGTTTCTGTTCAGTTGCTGTAGCATTTTTCCAGCTTTCACAGGACATTAGTGTCTGTATATTGCATTCGTAACAATAAATGTCTTATTCTGTTTATTAGATTAAGCAGAAACTGAAGGATCATGGGATGGCAGAGAACATCACAGTGAAATGGAGAGAGCAACCAGATGGAAAGGTGTTTCACAAGGAGAAAGAAAATAATAGTACAGTAGAAAAAGTCTTGTAAAGCTGCTCTAAAACAATTTCTACTGCAAAAAGCTCTATAAAAAATACAATTCTATTCACAGCTCCTGTATTCATCATGACTCGTCCATGCAATCACATGTTCAACATCAAATGTCTCATTAAATAATAATACGCTACACTTTTCTGTATATTAGCTGTGTATTGGTGATTATTTAAAGATTGAGCTGATTTTATCAGGAGAAACCTGCTGTCGATATGCACAGGATATATATTTTGGGTGGCTTAAAAGTATGAGACAGGAGATAAAAACTTTACTTACTTCTTAATACTATCATTTTTAGGATTGTACTGATGCAGAAAATGTCAATTTCAGCATCTTTAATTCTTTATTCTGTAATATACATGTAACAACGATGTAGGCTTTGTTTATAATCAAATAATTAACAAAAAAAAACATTTACTGTCCTTAGGTTATAAGCACTGTACAGCATTTAAATAAAGAAAAAGAAACAAAGAAACAGAACTTTTGTGTCCTGTGTTTTATTCAGAATTTCTTATCATTTAGATTAATTAAACTGAATGATAAAGAAGCTGCTTGCTTACTTTTTCGAAACAAAGAAAGAAAAAAAGACACCTTATGAAGGATGTAATTCCACCTGAGAAATGCCAGAGCTGCGTATAAAACTGCTCTTAAATAGATATTTAAATCTCAAATGGCAGAACATTCATAGTATTCAGGACTGTTGTAATTTTGTAAAAATGATAAAACTTTGTAACCATAAGCTAGAATTCAGGAGTGATTGTGCTTTATGTACAGCATACTTCTTGTACACTTTTATTGGATCATAGTTTAGGACACAAAAAATGATTTAAGGTCAGCTGTGTTAGAAGAGAGCAGAAGGTGGATTCTTTCAACTGCATTTCCATTAGAGATTTTTTTTTTTTTCTAATTGTTATGTTACTTGGGGAAAGCACCCATTACGGGGATTTGCTTACATCAATACACTTTTGTGATACTGTCATACAAAATCTTACAATTAGGTGACTATAAAATGAAACACTGATTATTCTTTAAATGACTAGATCATAAATTTGAGTGAGAAAAACTGAAAAACACTGAAAATATTACTATGACTTCATCGTGTAACATCACCACAAGATGTCGGCGTGGTTATGTCAGGTCTTCCGAGAGACCTAAAAGCCTGTTACTGTGAGGATTTAAAACTCCTTTCTGCTATAAACCTTCAGGTAAGTTCAACTGAAGCTGTGTGGCAGAAACCCAAATGCACCTCTAGTGTCCTGTTTAAGTGCACTACATAGTGTTTATTAGTGAGACATTGCAATGTTTTTTTTTTTTTTTTTTTTTTTTTGAACAGCAGTGGTTTCCTTCATGGTGTCCTTCCGTTCTTGTTGAATGTTTTTCTGATAGTGGACACGGCACCAAAGACTTGCAGTTTGCAGAGTTTTCTGCAGGTCTTTTGCTGTTGCTCATTATTATTAACAGTTCATTATAATTACTTTCCTCTTGTCTTTATTGCTGCCCTGTATACAGTGTCTGGTTACATTCTCCACTCTCACGATAGCACATGCGAGACTTCTCATCACATGAAATCATGTGATCACACGCAGAAGGAAGGAGGAGTGTTTACGTCAGCATAAACAGAGGACGTCACGTGACCCAGAGAAATCTGTGACTAGAGGTCACTGTTCAGTAAACGTTCATGCGGGAAAGCACTGGTGCTCCTGCACATGGTCGGGAGCCCGGAGAGAGTCTGTTTTAAAAAAAATACACTATTAATCTTAAGCCATGTACAATTTTAAAGTAAATTACTCTGGTTAATCAGTGTGTGTTGAGTGACATGGTGGCTAGATTAAGTAGCTAAGTTAGCAAACTGTCTGAGAACTTAGCTGGTGATGGAAAGTGCTCTTTCAGCTTTGCTGATGCTAATGCTTATTCATGAAGTGAAGTGACTTGTGGCCAAGTATGGTGACCCATACTCAGAATTTGTGCTCTGCATTTAACCCATCCAAGTGCGCACACACAGTAGTGAACACACACACACACCCGGAGCAGTGGGCAGCCTTTTTTTTTGCTGCAGCGCCCGGGGAGCAGTTGGGGGTTCACCTTCGGGTTGCAAGTCCGACTCTCTATCCATTAGGCCACGACTGCCCCCAAAATGCAGTAAATGACTCTGGTGGGACTCGAACCCACAACCTTTGAATAGCTCTAACACCGAGCCTAGAAGTCCAACGCGCTATCCATTGCGCCACAGAGCCCCACGTTCATAAGCATTAGTTGCACAATAATGTTTATGACAGGTGTTAGAGGAACATTAAGGGAATGATTGCCATACAATTGCTAAGCTCCCTAGCAATTACACAGCACTAGATTACACAGCAGTAACAGTGTGTTCAGAGCTGAGAGAAAGAAGTAAGCTAATTCATATGTTAGAGCAACCTGAAACATGAAAGTAGTGTATTCACAATAAAATGGTCATTTTGATAAAAGTAGTTAAAAAATAGTATCAGGTGAGAGTGTTTGTAACAGAGTTAAAAACTGTAATTAATCCCATAATTTGTCAATAAATGTTTTCGAGTGTTTTTTGAATTTAATTATTGAGCAAATATTAAAATTCACAGGTTAACACAGCAGGTGATATATTTAGGTGCCTACATATTATCACTTTTAACTATATATTTTCCTGCAGGGCTCGTTTTACGGTAGAAGAAACGAGAGTAGAGGATTGAAAGTGAGGATGCGAGTTATAGAGTAGATCCCAGGAAGCTTTTCAGATTCTGAGGCAAGTGATGTAGATGAAGATGTTCTTGTGAACCTGCCAGGAGAGGGAGACACAGAGAGCGAGGGTGACAGCGCTACTGAGGAAGATGAAGATGAGACAGTTCAAAGCCAAACTTTTGTCAGTTTTGTTACACATACACACACACTTGTACATTCTACTTGATAACAGCAGACGGAAGACCACTGTCTGAAGCAAATCCAGTTCACAATGAGGCAGTTGAGGCGGTACACAAAATAAAGAAATCGCTATATCATTTGTTATTAGTTTATGGAATTGTTAGTATATGAACTAAAATACATATTGCTTTTTTGTAACTGGAGGAAGAAAAAGTTTGAATACAGGTCCGAAGCCAATGAAAATGCTTTCAGCAAACCCGATTAAATTTCATCTCTTTGTAGCTGATGAGATGATGGTGCCTTACAAGGGCACCTGGACTGGTTCTCTGAGGCAGTACCTGCCTCGCAAACCTCATCGCTGTGAGATCTCTGTACGTCAGGGTGTATCTGGAATTGTCTACAACTTCCCATCTACACCGGTAAGAGCACATACGGCATCGAACAGGGGCCCGTCAAAGAGCCGACGTCGTCTACTTTCACAATTTTTTCACCTCACTACCTGTTATCGTGCACCTGAACGAATCGCTTGGCCTGTGCAGCTCGCAACCATTTGCAAGAACGATCTGAAGGGATGCTCCCTGCACAATGACCATGCTCTCATTAGACGAGGAAGGGGAAGCTTCGATTACAGAGCGGATAATGAGGCAAAAGTCACAACAGTAAAATGGGCTGACAACGAAGCCGTCACACTAGCCAGCTTGTTCTCGTGAGGCTCTGAGTCCAGTGAAAGAGGTCAAGCGTTTCTCTAAAAAAGAGAGGAGACGAGACGGGTTCCCCGGTCCGAACGCAGTACACCGTCCGCACGGGAGGAGTCGACCTGGCCGACACTACGGCGGCCTCGTACCGTACCCTTTCAAAATCACGTCGGCGGTACGAGAGCCTGTCTTGGCAGACGGACGGCTCCTGTATCTCAGAGACGCGAGGCGTGTGGGTGAGCAAAAGCTTAAGAAGCTGAAGACATTCAGGCCGGAAGTTGCAGACGCACTCATTCGTGGTGGAAAGGAGACAGGAAGGCCCTCAAAGGGAAGGGAGGATGATAGACCCAACAAATATATCCAGTGACCAACAATGCTGAGAGCTGTGGATGACATTCATTGATGGCATGTGGCAGACGCCCTTATCCGGAGTGACTTACATTTATCTCATTTATACAACTGGCTAGTTGATGGTTAAAGGCCTTGCTCAAGGGCCCAGCAGCAACAAATGGGCAGAGCTGGGATTTGAACTCGCGACCATCCGAGAAGTAAGCCGACAGCTTAACCACCGAGCTACCACTACCCCCGTATTCGGCACGACAAAGTCGACCACTTCTGAGTGTTTTCTGACAAGGGTAGCTGTAGGACGTACTCAGCTGGACAGACAACCATATCATGTCAGGAATGTGGAGTTTGTCTGTATAATCCACCCTTGTATGTGACTAGCCTTCTATTTCACCCCTCCTAACTGACCAACATTTGTACTGACTGCAAAGAGGTTTGTAGATCTGCACAATCACACCACAGCGATGTTAGCTCTGTAGAACCTGGAGAAGATATAAGGTTCGTATGAGTGTTGCTCACATTGCCAAAACAGACTCCAGAATGGGCCTCACTGACAGACCGAGTTCTGAAGAGATGACTCTTCAGAGTTCAGATCTCATTTATGCAACATACCCAACCCCCAATCTGCAAACTCACACTACACACTCACACAAAACCTTACAGTTGCCATTTAGTAGCCTAACGGTGAGAAAAAAATGATGCGCAATATGTGTGTGTGTGTGTGTTTATGTTTATGGAAGAAAAAAGTGATAAAGATTTGAATAAAAAAAGATGAGAATTTTAAGAGCCATTGAACTTTCAATATTGAAAATTAGAGCCCATTACATGCATAATAATGAAACAACCCTGAAATATATAAGGTAGAAAACCACACATTCGTATTTATTTATTCATTTATTTATTTACTTTGAATAAACATTGTTGAAATTCATGTTTTATATATATATATATATATATATATATATATATAGACAAATTCAGATGCAATATTCAGAAACCTGTATTCAAGGTTACTAAATTCAGATTCAGATTCACGCAGTCAAATTCAGGTTGGAAAGTTGCAACACAAAAAAAACAAAAAAAAACAAAACAAGTTTAACATCTGGGCTAGACAAAGGCAGTCGAGCCTGGAGCACGTTGTTCCATTTTGCATCTTCTGCCATTAAATGTCTCCCCCTCTCACGAGCACTTGCCTATCTCAAGTTAGGGTTAGGGCAGAGTTGGGGTAAACAGCACTAAGACGCCCCTAAGATTTCCATCTTAAACACTACCCGAGTAAATCCATAAAAGAAAAAAAGAAAAATGGAACAACGACACGAGACTTAAAATTAGCGCGGCCACCGAAAACTATAAACGCCGTAAAAGCGGTAAAGAATCTAGCTATGTCAAAGGTTCAAATGTTTGGCCAAAATATAAAGCGATACAGAATAAGTGAGAAAGGAGCAGTAAGTTTGAAGTTGCTGGCCGTTAAGGCCTAAAGCCCGAATATCTCTGAACACGCTATATCACCTACCAATAATGCTGCTTTTAATAAATGAACCAATAAGGTTTGACTATAAAAATTAAGATCGCTGTAGTGTTTTTTAAAGAAATGCTTGTTGGTACCTTAGAGACAAGAGATATGTTCGAAGAGTAAACTTTAGTTAAAAGACGAAATTATACGGTTCCGCGTCGGTCAGACGTTCCCCGACGATATCGGCGGGAAGCCGAGCCCCATAACCTGCAATCCATCAAGTAGGAACTCGTGTTCATAAAGTTCAGGCCTTAATGAACTGACCAGCACAATGGTTAACTTCACAAATGGAAAAAAAAAAAACTGAGCTCTAAAAGCAGAGATTTAAAGCAGAATAAAATCAAAGGCTCAGAAGCCTTTGTTGGAAAGCAGTTAAACACAAATGCAATAATAATAATAATAATAATAAAAGGATGAGTTAATTAATGAAAATGTTTATTGCATCACAAATTCAGTTGATTGGAGAAAATGGGGGAGCTTGTGCCAGATACTACAAATGTTTGTAGGATTTATTAAAACAAACAAAAAAGGAAAAGAAAAAACACAAAGGAAGGGCATGGCAGACAATGAACCAAACCACCATTTCATAAGAGCAAGCTACAATTCCAAGAATGAATTAAGATTAAGGCTTCATAGCTAACAGGGAAAAAAAAACAATTTAACAGAGAACATCAACAAAATGAGAAGTTTACACAACAGTGAGATTGAAAGAGAAGTGATTGCTCAACAAGAGGAAATTTAGCATGCTAGCTAGCATTCATTCACATTGCCAGCATGGCACATTGTTAGGATGCTAGCAATCACATGTGCTCACCTTCATAAAAAACAGAAAGCATATGGTGGATGGTGAAGAGAAAAGGCATTTACAGTGTGCATTAAAATAACACATTTTGAGTGAAAGCTGACTGTGTGGGAAACAGTCAGGAGAAAAGTAGGAAAAGTTGAAAGGAGCATCAAAGGCAAGAGTCAGAAATTCGCTTGCTGTAGGAAAAAGTATGTCCAAGAAGAAAATGTGATTATAGTCAGAAGTGAGATAGAAATTTGAGCCAAACGTAGAGGACAACGGAGCAGGGGACCAGAAAGAGTCAATAAAAACCACGGCAATAAAACTAAGCTACAGAATGGAGCAGAGGCAAAGAATGAAAAAAGAGACCAGATATAAAAAGGAGTTTTTGACAGAAAGACAAGGAAGGGAACAAATCACCTGAAGGTGACAGAGAGAGGAAAAAGAGCGGCGTCTGGTGCCCGGCGGCGCCTGTCCTCGCGGCGACTCCCGCAGCGTGACTCCCAGCGTCTTTGTCCTCGTCTGGTCTTCGTCGCTCGGGCTGGCGCCGGCACTCGGGCTGGCGCTCCTCGTGCGCGGCCGCGTCCTCTTGTGGTCCCGGGGCGCCAGGTGCGCCTCGTGGCCGCCTCGATCGGCGCGCACCTCCGCCTCGTTACCTGCGCCTGTCTCCGCCCTAGCCCTAGCCCTAGTTAACCCTAGTGCCGTTTAGCCCGGCTCTGCCCTAACCCTAGTGCCGTTTAGCCCGGCTCTGCCCTAACCCTAGTGCCGTTTAGCCCAACTCTGCCCTAACCCTAGTGCCGTTTAGCCCGGCTCTGCCCTAAACCCTAGTGCCGTTTAGCCCGGCTCTGCCCTAACCCTAGTGCCGTTTAGCCCAACTCTGCCCTAACCCTAGTGCCGTTTAGCCCGGCTCTGCTATATCCTTATGTTTATTCAATTCCACACTGCTGTAACTCTAGTCTTATGAACTCGACAGAGCTCTAACCCCATTCGTTGTTATTCAACTATCACCTCGTTTTAATTGATAAATGTAGCCAATGCTGCTATAAATGCATTTTTATTTACTCCACACTTCTATCTTCACACTTCTACATTTTGTATTTCCTCCACAGTGCTTTAAACTTGTGATTGCGATTTACTCAGTATGGCTAGAATCCTATTTTGAAGTATTTCCTGCTGCTATAACATTGATTAGAATTACTCTGTGCGGCTATAAGCCCATTTTGAAGTACTCTGTGCGGCTATAAGCCTATTTTGAAGTACATCGTGCTGCTAATAAGCCCATTTTGAAGTACATCGTGCTGCTATAAGCCCATTTTGAAGTACATCGTGCTGCTATAAGCCATTTTGAAGTACTCTGCGCTGCTATAGGCCCGTTTTGAAGTACATCGTGCTGCTATAGGCCTATTTTGAAGTACTCTGTGCGGCTATAGGCCTATTTTGAAGTACATCGTGCTGCTATAAGCCCATTTTGAAGTACTCTGTGCGGCTATAAGCCCATTTTGAAGTACATCGTGCTGCTATAAGCCCATTTTGAAGTACATCGTGCTGCTATAAGCCCATTTTGAAGTACATCGTGCTGCTATAAGCCCATTTTGAAGTACTCTGCGCTGCTATAAGCCCATTTTGAAGTACATCGTGCTGCTATAGGCCTATTTTGAAGTACTCTGCGCTGCTATAAGCCTATTTTGAAGTACATCGTGCTGCTATAAGCCTATTTTGAAGTACTCTGTGCTGCTATAGGCCTATTTGAAGTACTCTGCGCTGCTATAAGCCCATTTTGAAGTACTCTGCGCTGCTATAGGCCCATTTTGAAGTACATCGTGCTGCTATAAGCCCGTTTTGAAGTACATCGTGCTGCTATAAGCCCGTTTTGAAGTACTCTGCGCTGCTATAAGCCTATTTTGAAGTACATCGTGCTGCTATAGGCCCATTTTGAAGTACTCTGCGCTGCTATAGGCCTATTTTGAAGTACATCGTGCTGCTATAGGCCCGTTTTGAAGTACTCTGTGCTGCTATAGGCCCATTTTGAAGTACTCTGTGCTGCTATAAGCCCGTTTTGAAGTACTCTGCGCTGCTATAGGCCCATTTTGAAGTACTCTGCGCTGCTATAGGCCCATTTTGAAGTACATCGTGCTGCTATAAGCCTATTTTGAAGTACATCGTGCTGCTATAAGCCCGTTTTGAAGTACTCTGCGCTGCTATAAGCCCATTTTGAAGTACATCGTGCTGCTATAGGCCCATTTTGAAGTACTCTGCGCTGCTATAGGCCCATTTTGAAGTACATCGTGCTGCTATAAGCCCGTTTTGAAGTACTCTGTGCTGCTATAGGCCCATTTTGAAGTACTCTGTGCTGCTATAAGCCCGTTTTGAAGTACTCTGTGCTGCTATAAGCCCGTTTTGAAGTACTCTGTGCTGCTATAAGCCCATTTTGAAGTACTCTGCGCTGCTATAGGCCCATTTTGAAGTACATCGTGCTGCTATAAGCCTATTTTGAAGTACATCGTGCTGCTATAAGCCCGTTTTGAAGTACTCTGCGCTGCTATAAGCCCATTTTGAAGTACATCGTGCTGCTATAGGCCCGTTTTGAAGTACTCTGCGCTGCTATAGGCCTATTTTGAAGTACATCGTGCTGCTATAAGCCCGTTTTGAAGTACTCTGTGCTGCTATAGGCCCATTTTGAAGTACTCTGTGCTGCTATAAGCCCGTTTTGAAGTACTCTGTGCTGCTATAAGCCCGTTTTGAAGTACTCTGTGCGGATATAGGCCTATTTTGAAGTACTCTGTGCTGCTATAGGCCTATTTTGAAGTACATCGTGCTGCTATAAGCCCATTTTGAAGTACTCTGTGCGGCTATAGGCCCATTTTGAAGTACTCTGTGCTGCTATAGGCCTATTTTGAAGTACATCGTGCTGCTATAAGCCCGTTTTGAAGTACTCTGTGCGGCTATAAGCCTATTTTGAAGTACATCGTGCTGCTATAACCCTATTTTGAAGTACTCTGTGCGGCTATAGGCCTATTTTGAAGTACATCCTGCTGCTATAGGCCTATTTTGAAGTACATCCTGCTGCTATAAGCCTGTTTTGAACTACATCGTGCTGCTATAAGCCTATTTTGAAGTACATCGTGCTGCTATAACCATATGTTGAAGTACTCTGCGCTGCTATAAGCCTATTTTGAAGTACTCTGTGCGGCTATAGGCCTATTTTGAAGTACTCTGTGCTGCTGTAGGCCTGTTTTGAAGTACTCTGTGCTGCTATAAGCCTATTTTGACGTACTCTGCGCTGCAATAGGCCTGTTTTGAAGTACTTTGTGGTGCTGTAACATTAATTTATTTACTTCACACTGATAGAACTTTATTTTGAATCACTGTGTGATGCAATAAACGTATTTTGAATTACTTTGTGATGCTATAACCATATTTTGAGTTGCTGTAACCCTGTTTTGAATTACTCTGCACTGCTATAAGCCTATTTTGAAGTACTTCGTGGTGCTGTCATTTGAATTACTTCATGCTGCTATAAAGCCTATTTTGAAGTACTCTGTGGTGCTGTACCAGTAATTTGTATTACTTCATGCTGCTATAAGCCTATTTTGAATTACTTTTTGTTGCTATATCCCTATTTTGAATTATTCCGTGCCACGACGATCTTATTTTGAACTACTCTGTCCCTCTATAACCCTATTTTGAATTACTCGACACAACTATAATCCTATTTTGAGTTACTTTGTGGTAACTCTAACATTAATTTGAATTACTTCATGCTGCTTTAATCCTATTTATAATTACTCTGCACAGCTATAAACATTATTTTGAATAACTCTGTGCCGCTATAATCCTATTCTGAGTTCTTTAGTACCGCAATAACCCTATTTTGAATTATTTCGTGCTGCTATAACCCTATTTTGAAGTACTCTGTGTCACTATGAGCCTATTTGAAAGTACTTTGTGGTACCATATCACTACATTTAATTACTCTGTGCCGCTATAATCCTATTTTGAATTAATTACTCAGTGCAGCTACAACCCTATGTTGAATTACTGTGTGCCTCTATAATACGGTAATTTGAATGACGTTACACTGTTATAGACCTATTTTCAAGTACCTCTTGTTCCTATAAGCCCATTTTCAATTACTTTGTATTGCTATTACCCTATTGGAGTTACTTTGTCCCTCTAGAACCCTATTTTGAATTATTTTGCAGTGCTATAACACTGATTAGAATTACTTCATTCTGCCATAAAATTATTTAGCAACAATTATTATTTAACAACGCGCAATGCTCGAACAATCTAGTTTATATTTACTCACCTGTGCATTTAGCATACTACAAAACTGACACAATGAACAAAACAGTCGCGGGGAAACAGCGCGATAAAAGCCGGCGGGGAACGCGCCCCCCCTCCCCCCGCCACACACACACACACACACACACACACACACACACACACACAGAAAGAGAGAGAGAGACAGAGAGGAAAAGAAGAAAATGCTCTTTATATGAAGGAGTGGGTGGCTCTTAAAAGAGCCGTTGGGTTGATGAAGACGGCGGTAAGGCGCTTTACTTGGAGCTGGTGTACTTGGTGACGGCCTTGGTGCCCTCGGACACGGCGTGCTTGGCCAGCTCGCCGGGAAGCAACAGGCGCACGGCGGTCTGGATCTCCCTGGAGGTGATGGTGGAGCGCTTGTTGTAATGAGCCAGACGAGAGGACTCACCGGCGATACGCTCGAAGATGTCGTTCACGAACGAGTTCATGATGCCCATCGCCTTAGAAGAAATGCCGGTGTCGGGGTGCACCTGCTTCAGGACTTTGTACACGTAGATAGCGTAGCTCTCCTTCCTGGACTTTCTGCGCTTCTTGCCTCCTTTGCCGGCCGTCTTGGTCACGGCTTTCTTGGATCCCTTCTTGGGAGCGGCCTTGGCTGGGTCGGGCATGTTGCTGCTGCTGCTTCTCCTGTAAACTGCGAGAGAATGAATAACGCCCGCCTCGCGGCCGCTCTATTTACAGGCCGACATTGTAATTAGGCACAAGCGAAGAACATTTTTTTATTGGTCAAAATCCCAACCCGCCTCATACAGGGAGCCTCCCACCGCTCCGCCCTCCTCCTCCTCCTCCTCCTCCTCCTCCTCCTCCTCCTCGCTCCCCCCCGCTACGCTTTGTTTCCCTTCCCGCCTTTTTATATTCACAATGTGCACTATAACTAAAGGAAAAAAGTAAAATAAAATAAAAATACACACACACACATACATATATGTATATGTATATATTTATCTCTACTACCACCGTCTTCTAACGCGTTTTACACACACACACACACACACACGTACACACTAAATATAAACATTGAAAACTAGATTATTATGATCGTTATGTGTTCATACAGAAATTATCTTCTACTTGTATGCTACGTGTGTACGGCGCTTGACGCCATTTGCTTAAAGGCCCCCTCGCAAAAAAAAAAAAAAAAAAAACCCCACACACACACAGCACGAGAAACAGCTCTTTTTCTGGATGTTTGGGTGGCTCTTAAAAGAGCCGTTGTGTTCGCGTCGTTCGGTGTTGGAGCGTTTAACCGCCGAAGCCGTACAGGGTGCGTCCCTGGCGTTTCAGGGCGTACACCACATCCATGGCGGTGACCGTCTTCCTCTTGGCATGCTCGGTGTAGGTGACGGCGTCGCGGATCACGTTCTCCAGGAACACCTTCAGCACACCGCGAGTCTCTTCGTAGATCAGACCGGAAATACGCTTAACACCGCCACGGCGAGCCAGACGGCGAATAGCCGGCTTGGTGATTCCCTGGATGTTATCGCGAAGAACTTTACGGTGACGCTTGGCGCCTCCTTTGCCGAGCCCCTTTCCGCCCTTGCCTCTGCCAGACATGATGCTGCTCTCTCGAAGTCAAGCTGCTCAATAAAACTCGCCGCGCAGCGCCCACATATTTATCCGCCCTCTACAGGACCTTGTTGAGAACAGGCGAGGAGGCGGGCCTAAGACCAACGGTCACACAATAGAGCACATTCAAAAAGAAACAGAACGCCACAGCTTTCTACCTGCTAGCGTCTTCTTCTTCCTCACCCTCTCTATACACACAAACATTATTATTACTATTATTATTATTAGTAGTAGTTGTTTTTCCAGTAGTAGTAGTAGTAATTGTAGTAGAAGTCTTAATCTGATATGCAAGGCATATATATTAAAAAAAAACAAAACATACAGACAAACACCCGTCAGTGTAAGGAGGTTAGTAAAAGTACTCTGTGTTTGTAAAACATTGACATTCCCTTTACAGACACGAGACGTTCCTTTTGAGCATGCCTGTGGGCTCAAGGCCCGGATTCTAAACTCCTATGTCTGCTATAACGACGGGTCTCGCGTAGCAGCACAGCATCTTATTAGTAGGCCCCTCATTCAGCTGATCACCATCACAGTCTGTGTACACTTTTAATCGAGCCCACATTTTACCACACGAATAGGTCACTCACAAGCGGCACAGAAAGGAATGCAAAGACAACTCTCGGGCCTTACTTTATCAGTTCTCTCAAAGGCAAAATATAATGGACTATCTAAGGTATAATGTCTAAATTAGATACACTTTCTCAAACGCTAACATTCTTAAACTCCACATTCTTAAACTCCAAGTGTCATTCACAAGGAAAGCATACTCGCTTCACCATTCGTGCCAAAGAAACTAATATACAATTCATCAAACACGTGTGTCGACACAAAGCCAGTGTTCTACTGAACACACCGAAGCACTGTCTACTCACAAGCCGTCTCTTTTCTATAAACACAACGCTCACGGTAAAGAGGATTTTGCAGCCCAGCATTTTTGCAATCTGACAACACCGTCCATAACTTATCCACTTACTTTACTCATTTATTAGACGTCTACAATGTTCATCATTTCAGACTGCCGTGTCGATCAGACTGTCATGTAGAAGCGTGTTGATGCACAGAACAACCCCCGTGTTCTCCGTACATCACCATGTATGGGTGCGATGTATGTGACGTGCGTTCATACATTTGATTTATTAAATCATTTCATTATCCGAACCCAGTTATTTACTGCGGATGCAGGCAGTCAAGTTTCGAAATGCGGCCACACGTGGATGAATAAGATCCATCCAGCACAACACACTTCACTAACTACACAAAAAGTCTGTTAGCCTTATAGAATGGAGTAGTATTAATAGGAGCACACATTAGTATTATTACTATTATTATTATCATCAGTATTATTATTATTATTATTATTGTAAGTGGTAGTAGTAGTAGTAGTAGCAGCAGTGTTGTTGTTATCAGAATAATTTTATTTGCCATATGTATTGACATGTATTAGGAATATTTCTTGGTGTTTGGTCACAACACGATACATTCCACACAGTTTACAAGATGCACATCACAGACAACACAACACACAACTACCTTCCCAATCTCCAAATACTGCACCTTAAGCAGAAATCTGTAGAATCAGTTGCCATTTATATTACAGCGGAGGTACAAAGAGCAGCCGAATCCAGTTCAGATGGCATTACACGGAATCACATAACTGTGATATATAATACATAATAGTTGCAATGATATACAGTAATGACAATATTTAATAAATAATCATTATAATAAATACTAAAAGATAATTATTTAATAGCTATTATCAGTAGTAGAGGGAAGAAGCCTTTACTTGTCACATATACATTACTACCACTGAGCTGGGGCCTGAACCCCTGACCTACTGATCAGTAACCCTGAGCCTGACAAACATTCCAAAGGATCCCCCCCCCCCCCCCTTTTTAAATTTATTTATTTATTTATTTATTTATTATTTATATTATTATTACAAATATAGACTTACAACAAGAGGCTATAAACAACAGTGGTTGCGGCAAAGTGCACTTCATA
Organism: Pangasianodon hypophthalmus; assembly: GCF_027358585.1. NCBI lineage: Eukaryota > Metazoa > Chordata > Actinopteri > Siluriformes > Pangasiidae > Pangasianodon > Pangasianodon hypophthalmus. Next base: position 277,576 of record NC_069714.1, on the reverse strand, counting down.
AACTTGGCCACACGAGGGCAGTCAAGATCCATCCACAACAACACACAGCGCTGCACACACCAGCCTTTAGATTTATAATTATTTGATTCATCAACCTTTATTCTTTCTTCTAGTCTTTCTTTCTTATTTCTTCTAATTATTATTATTATTATTAAGAGTAGTAGTAGTAGTAGTACTAGTAGTAGAATTATTATGGTTATTGTAGTTGTTATTGTCATCATGTTTTAATATATTTTGTAACACGCAACAAACATAACATTGGCAAACATTTCTTAAAGGTTTTTTCTCCCTTTATTTATTTATTTATTTATTTCTTTTTTTATTGCAGATGTAGACCTAACCTGCGGCTATAAACAACAGTGGTTAGGGCAACGTGCACTTCCTAAACTTGGCCACACGAGGGCGATTATGAGTAGTAGTAGCAGTAGCAGTTTTAGAAGAAGAAGTACTAGTAGCAGCAGAAGTAGTAGTAGTAGAAGAAGAAGAAGAAGAAGAAGTAGAAGAATTATTATTATTACTGTTGTTGTTTTTGTCATGTTTTAACCTATTTTCTAACACGCAACAAGCATAGCATTGGCAAACATTTCTTAAAGGATTTCCCTCCTTTTTTTAAAAAAAATTTTTTAAACGATTTATTACAGACTTGCTACATTTGCGGCGTTAAACAGCAGTGGTTAGGGCAAAGTGCACTTCCATCAACTTTTATTCTTTACTCTAGTCTTTCTTCAATATTATTTCTTCGTCTTCCTTTTTTCTCTTTCCTATTATTATTATTATTATTATTATTATTATTATTATAGTAGTATTGGTAGTAGAATCATTCTTATTGTTGCTGTTATTGTTTTTGTCATGTCGTAATATATTTTGTGACACGCAACAAACATAGCATTGACATACATTTCTTGAAGGATCCCCCCCTTTAAACGATTTATTACAAAGACTAACTATGTAGACTTGCTATATTTGCGGCAGCAGTGGTTAGGGCAAAGTACACTTCCTAACCTTGGCCACACGATGGCAGTCAAGATCCATCCACAACAACACAGCGCTGCTCACAACAACCTTTATTTTACTCCTCATCCTTTATTCTTTCTTCTAGCCTTTCTTTATTACTCCTTCTAATTATTATTATTATTATTAGTAGTAGTAGTAGTAGTAGTAGTAGTAGTATTTTTTTTTTCATTTTATTATTACATATTCCATTTTTAAAGCACGTCTCTTCAGGCCTCTCAGCACTTGACATGGAAATGATTTAAAAAAAAAAAAAAAAAAAAAAAAAAAAAAGGTTTAAATAAATGAGCGAATGAATGAATGAATAAATAAAAATAAGATGTTACATTTTGTCCTTGTTAAATACACACCAATATTGTATCTGATTATTTCTAAGCAGAAAAGAAAGACATTATTAGGCGGAATGACGGAGAAACCCTTCTGCTTCTCCCCTTCAAATTAGTGAAGAGGCGCGCGCAGAAACCCCAACATTTAAAGATCGATGAATCCCCGCGGCGTCATAAAGGGAAAAACTGTCAATCAAACCAACAGCATAGTTCTAAGCCTCTGACCTCGGCGCATGACGTCACAAATAAATCTTATGGTTCACTGCTCCCTTTTCACTGTAAGTGTGCCACAGCGTGAGAGCGCGCGCGTATAAGCACATCATGCGTAACATATTTATAATAATTTATATAGTTTATGAAAATATTTACAATGTTTTTTTAAACCACATTACAATTAATTTTTAAACAGCCAAGGGATGAAGACTTGCTCATTTCACTGAGACTGTGAGGTGGCTCTTAGAAGAGCCTTTGTGTAGATTAGACGCGGTCGTCGTTTAAGCGCGCTCTCCGCGAATACGGCGGGCCAGCTGAATATCCTTGGGCATGATGGTCACTCTCTTGGCGTGGATGGCGCACAGGTTGGTGTCCTCGAACAGGCCGACCAGGTACGCCTCGCTCGCCTCCTGCAGGGCCATGACGGCCGAGCTCTGGAAACGCAGATCAGTCTTGAAGTCCTGAGCGATTTCTCTCACCAGGCGCTGGAAGGGCAGCTTGCGGATGAGCAGCTCAGTAGACTTCTGATAACGGCGGATCTCTCTCAGAGCCACGGTGCCCGGCCTGTAACGGTGAGGCTTCTTCACGCCGCCGGTGGCCGGGGCGCTCTTGCGGGCGGCCTTAGTGGCGAGCTGCTTTCTGGGCGCCTTGCCACCGGTAGACTTACGGGCGGTCTGCTTGGTTCTTGCCATGGCGTCGAGCTCTGCACTTCACGGACGAAAAACAGAATACACGGCGCTCGCGAACGCCGGCTTTTTAAGCCCTAACGCTGCCCTGCGCTGATTGGGCGTCTTGGAGGCACTCGTCTGTCATTGGATAGAATGTGTGACGTCATTTGATGACTATTGGCTCGTCTTCCGCCACCGGCACAGTTCGAAACACAAGGCGCCCGCCCCTATTCCACGGGCGCGCAGCGCTTTTGTACTCTGCCATTCACCAGTTACACACAAACCGCCCGCCGTCAAAACATATTCTCATCCCTCACACTGCATTTAGCCAACACGCCTCACTATTGTTATTATTATTATTATTATTATTACTATTACTACTGCTACTACTTGAATATTTTCCAAGTATATAATTATTTATAATATATATAACGCATATATAATTATTAGCAAATTAGTGTGCTCATGTCCTGATTTTAACCGCGTTTGCTTTGTATTAAGAAGATAGGAATAACATTGCACTTTTGGAGCAGAAGTGGGTGGCTCTTAAAAGAGCCTTTGGGTACTGGCAAACGCAGCAGTGGGCGCGTTTACTTGGTCTTGACGGTCTTCTCAGTCTTCTTGGGTAGAAGCACGGCCTGAATGTTAGGCAGCACACCACCCTGAGCGATGGTCACCCCGCCGAGCAGTTTGTTCAGCTCCTCGTCGTTACGCACGGCGAGCTGCAGGTGGCGGGGGATGATACGGGTCTTCTTGTTGTCACGGGCGGCGTTGCCGGCCAACTCCAGGATCTCAGCAGTCAGATACTCCAGCACGGCGGCCAGGTAGACCGGAGCGCCGGCACCGACGCGCTCGGCGTAGTTGCCTTTACGCAGGAGCCTGTGCACACGGCCCACAGGGAACTGCAGCCCAGCTCTGGAGGAACGAGTCTTGGCCTTGGCCCTAGCCTTTCCGCCGGTTTTCCCGCGACCACTCATGGTTATGATCAGACCTGTTCCACGAACGACGCTGAAATAATAAAGACTACGCGCCGAGCCCTCCGTGATATAGCCAACACAGCCGCTCTCTTATTGGCTAAGATCGTTGTGGCAGAAGAACCAATCACAAACGCGCCGTCAAATTCCAGCGTCCGCCCACCATTCTATTCTACGCGACACCCCTCCCACCCCCGTTTGTGACGCCGCCTGTGTGTGTGTGTGTGTGTGTGTGTGTGTGTGTGTGTGTGTGTGTGTGTGTGTGTGTGAGAGAGAGAGAGAGAGAGAGAGAGAGAGAGAGAGAGCGCATGAAAACAGACAGAAGGGAAAATAGACATACAAACGCACACACTAACACAATGATATACAACGCTATAGAGAAATGTAAATTCTTACTAGTTTGCCCATATGTTCATGTTCCTCCTACAGCCTCTGTCACCGTTTTGGGAGGAGGAATCCAATCCACTAAAAGCATAATTTTGTGTCATGAGAGGACAGGGAATATCGCTCTTTAAACGAAAATATGGGTGGCTCTTAAAAGAGCCGTTTAAGGATCAAAAACATGAATTAAACACACAAACATGTTTATTTCTTTTTGGGGGCTGCCTTTTTCGCCTTTGCCGCTTTGGGCTTTGCTGTCTTGGGCTTCACAGCCTTTGCCTTCTTGGGGCTCTTGGCTGCCTTTTTAGGGGTCGCCGGCTTCTTCGCCTTCTTGGGGCTCTTGGTGGCTTTCTTGGCGGCGGCGGCGGGCTTCTTCGCCTTCTTAGGAGACTTCTTGGCGGCGGCGGCGGGTTTCTTGGCCGCTACCTTCTTGGGCTTCTTAGCCGCGGCGGGCTTCTTGGCTGCCGCCTTCTTGGGTTTGGGCGCGGCTTTCTTTGCGGGCTTCTTGGCTTCGGTCTGCTTCTTGTTCAGCTTGAAAGAGCCAGACGCGCCGGTCCCTTTGGTCTGCACCAGAGTGCCCTTTGTCACGAGGCTCTTGACGGCGAGCTTGACGCGGGAGTTGTTCTTCTCCACATCGTATCCGCCGGCAGCCAAAGCCTTCTTCAAAGCGGCGAGCGACACGCCGCTCCTCTCCTTGGACGAGGAAACCGCCTTGACGATGAGCTCGCCGACGCTGGGGCCCGCTTTCTTGGTCCTCGAAGCTGCTTTCTTCTTGGGCGCTTTGGCCGGCGCGGCGGCGGGCGCGGGAGCGACTTCTGCCATGTCTGTGTGTGCGGAGCTAAGTAGAATAAAAGAGTCAATCGCTGTGGCGCTGTGTAACACAGGAACCTCCCTCCCCGCGGCCGGGGGGCTGGTCTTAAAAGCAGACATGAGAACGTTGTAGACTCAACCCGGGCGCCGCTGAATGACTGCGCTTCCGCGATGCGCTCGCAACTGTGTTTTCTCATGGCATTTCGCGGCGAAAATCAGACTCGTCAGGCAAGCTCCAAAGCGTTCAAGCACGCGTTTCGCGAGAACGGGCTTTCCCGTTTCTCCCGAGGCCCGCCACGGCCAGGAAGAGAGCACCAATCTCGCGCAGCGGGCACAAAAGTGCACGGCGCGCCTGGCGCTCGAGCCGGCGGGCCGCGCATTTCGTGCGTTGTGCTGTGTAAAAAGAGGGCAAAAAACGGCGTGGCCCTTGCGAGGCCTGCGGGCCGAGATGAAGGAGAGCCGTGTGAGTGCTGCTGCTATGTTTGCACCGGCCGAGTGTGGCGTGCAGTATGTGAACCGAGGCCCCTTTTGGGCCGTGTAAAGCACATGAGTGGAGAGCGAGGGCGAAAGAGGGAGAGAGCGGGCGCGCTCGGAGGGACGAGGCGACTCCCGCAGCGTGACTCCCAGCGTCTTTGTCCTCGTCTGGTCTTCGTCGCTCGGGCTGGCGCCGGCACTCGGGCTGGCGCTCCTCGTGCGCGGCCGCGTCCTCTTGTGGTCCCGGGGCGCCAGGTGCGCCTCGTGGCCGCCTCGATCGGCGCGCACCTCCGCCTCGTTACCTGCGCCTGTCTCCGCCCTAGCCCTAGCCCTAGTTAACCCTAGTGCCGTTTAGCCCGGCTCTGCCCTAACCCTAGTGCCGTTTAGCCCGGCTCTGCCCTAACCCTAGTGCCGTTTAGCCCAACTCTGCCCTAACCCTAGTGCCGTTTAGCCCGGCTCTGCCCTAACCCTAGTGCCGTTTAGCCCGGCTCTGCCCTAACCCTAGTGCCGTTTAGCCCAACTCTGCCCTAACCCTAGTGCCGTTTAGCCCGGCTCTGCTATATCCTTATGTTTATTCAATTCCACACTGCTGTAACTCTAGTCTTATGAACTCGACAGAGCTCTAACCCCATTCGTTGTTATTCAACTATCACCTCGTTTTAATTGATAAATGTAGCCAATGCTGCTATAAATGCATTTTTATTTACTCCACACTTCTATCTTCACACTTCTACATTTTGTATTTCCTCCACAGTGCTTTAAACTTGTGATTGCGATTTACTCAGTATGGCTAGAATCCTATTTTGAAGTATTTCCTGCTGCTATAACATTGATTAGAATTACTCTGTGCGGCTATAAGCCCATTTTGAAGTACTCTGTGCGGCTATAAGCCTATTTTGAAGTACATCGTGCTGCTATAAGCCCATTTTGAAGTACATCGTGCTGCTATAAGCCCATTTTGAAGTACATCGTGCTGCTATAAGCCCATTTTGAAGTACTCTGCGCTGCTATAGGCCCGTTTTGAAGTACATCGTGCTGCTATAGGCCTATTTTGAAGTACTCTGTGCGGCTATAGGCCTATTTTGAAGTACATCGTGCTGCTATAAGCCCATTTTGAAGTACTCTGTGCGGCTATAAGCCCATTTTGAAGTACATCGTGCTGCTATAAGCCCATTTTGAAGTACATCGTGCTGCTATAAGCCCATTTTGAAGTACATCGTGCTGCTATAAGCCCATTTTGAAGTACTCTGCGCTGCTATAAGCCCATTTTGAAGTACATCGTGCTGCTATAGGCCTATTTTGAAGTACTCTGCGCTGCTATAAGCCTATTTTGAAGTACATCGTGCTGCTATAAGCCTATTTTGAAGTACTCTGTGCTGCTATAGGCCTATTTTGAAGTACTCTGCGCTGCTATAAGCCCATTTTGAAGTACTCTGCGCTGCTATAGGCCCATTTTGAAGTACATCGTGCTGCTATAAGCCCGTTTTGAAGTACATCGTGCTGCTATAAGCCCGTTTTGAAGTACTCTGCGCTGCTATAAGCCTATTTTGAAGTACATCGTGCTGCTATAGGCCCATTTTGAAGTACTCTGCGCTGCTATAGGCCTATTTTGAAGTACATCGTGCTGCTATAGGCCCGTTTTGAAGTACTCTGTGCTGCTATAGGCCCATTTTGAAGTACTCTGTGCTGCTATAAGCCCGTTTTGAAGTACTCTGCGCTGCTATAGGCCCATTTTGAAGTACTCTGCGCTGCTATAGGCCCATTTTGAAGTACATCGTGCTGCTATAAGCCTATTTTGAAGTACATCGTGCTGCTATAAGCCCGTTTTGAAGTACTCTGCGCTGCTATAAGCCCATTTTGAAGTACATCGTGCTGCTATAGGCCCATTTTGAAGTACTCTGCGCTGCTATAGGCCCATTTTGAAGTACATCGTGCTGCTATAAGCCCGTTTTGAAGTACTCTGTGCTGCTATAGGCCCATTTTGAAGTACTCTGTGCTGCTATAAGCCCGTTTTGAAGTACTCTGTGCTGCTATAAGCCCGTTTTGAAGTACTCTGTGCTGCTATAAGCCCATTTTGAAGTACTCTGCGCTGCTATAGGCCCATTTTGAAGTACATCGTGCTGCTATAAGCCTATTTTGAAGTACATCGTGCTGCTATAAGCCCGTTTTGAAGTACTCTGCGCTGCTATAAGCCCATTTTGAAGTACATCGTGCTGCTATAGGCCCGTTTTGAAGTACTCTGCGCTGCTATAGGCCTATTTTGAAGTACATCGTGCTGCTATAAGCCCGTTTTGAAGTACTCTGTGCTGCTATAGGCCCATTTTGAAGTACTCTGTGCTGCTATAAGCCCGTTTTGAAGTACTCTGTGCTGCTATAAGCCCGTTTTGAAGTACTCTGTGCGGATATAGGCCTATTTTGAAGTACTCTGTGCTGCTATAGGCCTATTTTGAAGTACATCGTGCTGCTATAAGCCCATTTTGAAGTACTCTGTGCGGCTATAGGCCCATTTTGAAGTACTCTGTGCTGCTATAGGCCTATTTTGAAGTACATCGTGCTGCTATAAGCCCGTTTTGAAGTACTCTGTGCGGCTATAAGCCTATTTTGAAGTACATCGTGCTGCTATAACCCTATTTTGAAGTACTCTGTGCGGCTATAGGCCTATTTTGAAGTACATCCTGCTGCTATAGGCCTATTTTGAAGTACATCCTGCTGCTATAAGCCTGTTTTGAACTACATCGTGCTGCTATAAGCCTATTTTGAAGTACATCGTGCTGCTATAACCATATGTTGAAGTACTCTGCGCTGCTATAAGCCTATTTTGAAGTACTCTGTGCGGCTATAGGCCTATTTTGAAGTACTCTGTGCTGCTGTAGGCCTGTTTTGAAGTACTCTGTGCTGCTATAAGCCTATTTTGACGTACTCTGCGCTGCAATAGGCCTGTTTTGAAGTACTTTGTGGTGCTGTAACATTAATTTATTTACTTCACACTGATAGAACTTTATTTTGAATCACTGTGTGATGCAATAAACGTATTTTGAATTACTTTGTGATGCTATAACCATATTTTGAGTTGCTGTAACCCTGTTTTGAATTACTCTGCACTGCTATAAGCCTATTTTGAAGTACTTCGTGGTGCTGTCATTTGAATTACTTCATGCTGCTATAAAGCCTATTTTGAAGTACTCTGTGGTGCTGTACCAGTAATTTGTATTACTTCATGCTGCTATAAGCCTATTTTGAATTACTTTTTGTTGCTATATCCCTATTTTGAATTATTCCGTGCCACGACGATCTTATTTTGAACTACTCTGTCCCTCTATAACCCTATTTTGAATTACTCGACACAACTATAATCCTATTTTGAGTTACTTTGTGGTAACTCTAACATTAATTTGAATTACTTCATGCTGCTTTAATCCTATTTATAATTACTCTGCACAGCTATAAACATTATTTTGAATAACTCTGTGCCGCTATAATCCTATTCTGAGTTCTTTAGTACCGCAATAACCCTATTTTGAATTATTTCGTGCTGCTATAACCCTATTTTGAAGTACTCTGTGTCACTATGAGCCTATTTGAAAGTACTTTGTGGTACCATATCACTACATTTAATTACTCTGTGCCGCTATAATCCTATTTTGAATTAATTACTCAGTGCAGCTACAACCCTATGTTGAATTACTGTGTGCCTCTATAATACGGTAATTTGAATGACGTTACACTGTTATAGACCTATTTTCAAGTACCTCTTGTTCCTATAAGCCCATTTTCAATTACTTTGTATTGCTATTACCCTATTGGAGTTACTTTGTCCCTCTAGAACCCTATTTTGAATTATTTTGCAGTGCTATAACACTGATTAGAATTACTTCATTCTGCCATAAAATTATTTAGCAACAATTATTATTTAACAACGCGCAATGCTCGAACAATCTAGTTTATATTTACTCACCTGTGCATTTAGCATACTACAAAACTGACACAATGAACAAAACAGTCGCGGGGAAACAGCGCGATAAAAGCCGGCGGGGAACGCGCCCCCCCTCCCCCCGCCACACACACACACACACACACACACACACACACACACACACACAGAAAGAGAGAGAGAGACAGAGAGGAAAAGAAGAAAATGCTCTTTATATGAAGGAGTGGGTGGCTCTTAAAAGAGCCGTTGGGTTGATGAAGACGGCGGTAAGGCGCTTTACTTGGAGCTGGTGTACTTGGTGACGGCCTTGGTGCCCTCGGACACGGCGTGCTTGGCCAGCTCGCCGGGAAGCAACAGGCGCACGGCGGTCTGGATCTCCCTGGAGGTGATGGTGGAGCGCTTGTTGTAATGAGCCAGACGAGAGGACTCACCGGCGATACGCTCGAAGATGTCGTTCACGAACGAGTTCATGATGCCCATCGCCTTAGAAGAAATGCCGGTGTCGGGGTGCACCTGCTTCAGGACTTTGTACACGTAGATAGCGTAGCTCTCCTTCCTGGACTTTCTGCGCTTCTTGCCTCCTTTGCCGGCCGTCTTGGTCACGGCTTTCTTGGATCCCTTCTTGGGAGCGGCCTTGGCTGGGTCGGGCATGTTGCTGCTGCTGCTTCTCCTGTAAACTGCGAGAGAATGAATAACGCCCGCCTCGCGGCCGCTCTATTTACAGGCCGACATTGTAATTAGGCACAAGCGAAGAACATTTTTTTATTGGTCAAAATCCCAACCCGCCTCATACAGGGAGCCTCCCACCGCTCCGCCCTCCTCCTCCTCCTCCTCCTCCTCCTCCTCCTCCTCCTCCTCGCTCCCCCCCGCTACGCTTTGTTTCCCTTCCCGCCTTTTTATATTCACAATGTGCACTATAACTAAAGGAAAAAAGTAAAATAAAATAAAAATACACACACACACATACATATATGTATATGTATATATTTATCTCTACTACCACCGTCTTCTAACGCGTTTTACACACACACACACACACACACACACACGTACACACTAAATATAAACATTGAAAACTAGATTATTATGATCGTTATGTGTTCATACAGAAATTATCTTCTACTTGTATGCTACGTGTGTACGGCGCTTGACGCCATTTGCTTAAAGGCCCCCTCGCAAAAAAAAAAAAAAAAAAAACCCCACACACACACAGCACGAGAAACAGCTCTTTTTCTGGATGTTTGGGTGGCTCTTAAAAGAGCCGTTGTGTTCGCGTCGTTCGGTGTTGGAGCGTTTAACCGCCGAAGCCGTACAGGGTGCGTCCCTGGCGTTTCAGGGCGTACACCACATCCATGGCGGTGACCGTCTTCCTCTTGGCATGCTCGGTGTAGGTGACGGCGTCGCGGATCACGTTCTCCAGGAACACCTTCAGCACACCGCGAGTCTCTTCGTAGATCAGACCGGAAATACGCTTAACACCGCCACGGCGAGCCAGACGGCGAATAGCCGGCTTGGTGATTCCCTGGATGTTATCGCGAAGAACTTTACGGTGACGCTTGGCGCCTCCTTTGCCGAGCCCCTTTCCGCCCTTGCCTCTGCCAGACATGATGCTGCTCTCTCGAAGTCAAGCTGCTCAATAAAACTCGCCGCGCAGCGCCCACATATTTATCCGCCCTCTACAGGACCTTGTTGAGAACAGGCGAGGAGGCGGGCCTAAGACCAACGGTCACACAATAGAGCACATTCAAAAAGAAACAGAACGCCACAGCTTTCTACCTGCTAGCGTCTTCTTCTTCCTCACCCTCTCTATACACACAAACATTATTATTACTATTATTATTATTAGTAGTAGTTGTTTTTCCAGTAGTAGTAGTAGTAATTGTAGTAGAAGTCTTAATCTGATATGCAAGGCATATATATTAAAAAAAAACAAAACATACAGACAAACACCCGTCAGTGTAAGGAGGTTAGTAAAAGTACTCTGTGTTTGTAAAACATTGACATTCCCTTTACAGACACGAGACGTTCCTTTTGAGCATGCCTGTGGGCTCAAGGCCCGGATTCTAAACTCCTATGTCTGCTATAACGACGGGTCTCGCGTAGCAGCACAGCATCTTATTAGTAGGCCCCTCATTCAGCTGATCACCATCACAGTCTGTGTACACTTTTAATCGAGCCCACATTTTACCACACGAATAGGTCACTCACAAGCGGCACAGAAAGGAATGCAAAGACAACTCTCGGGCCTTACTTTATCAGTTCTCTCAAAGGCAAAATATAATGGACTATCTAAGGTATAATGTCTAAATTAGATACACTTTCTCAAACGCTAACATTCTTAAACTCCACATTCTTAAACTCCAAGTGTCATTCACAAGGAAAGCATACTCGCTTCACCATTCGTGCCAAAGAAACTAATATACAATTCATCAAACACGTGTGTCGACACAAAGCCAGTGTTCTACTGAACACACCGAAGCACTGTCTACTCACAAGCCGTCTCTTTTCTATAAACACAACGCTCACGGTAAAGAGGATTTTGCAGCCCAGCATTTTTGCAATCTGACAACACCGTCCATAACTTATCCACTTACTTTACTCATTTATTAGACGTCTACAATGTTCATCATTTCAGACTGCCGTGTCGATCAGACTGTCATGTAGAAGCGTGTTGATGCACAGAACAACCCCCGTGTTCTCCGTACATCACCATGTATGGGTGCGATGTATGTGACGTGCGTTCATACATTTGATTTATTAAATCATTTCATTATCCGAACCCAGTTATTTACTGCGGATGCAGGCAGTCAAGTTTCGAAATGCGGCCACACGTGGATGAATAAGATCCATCCAGCACAACACACTTCACTAACTACACAAAAAGTCTGTTAGCCTTATAGAATGGAGTAGTATTAATAGGAGCACACATTAGTATTATTACTATTATTATTATCATCAGTATTATTATTATTATTATTATTGTAAGTGGTAGTAGTAGTAGTAGTAGCAGCAGTGTTGTTGTTATCAGAATAATTTTATTTGCCATATGTATTGACATGTATTAGGAATATTTCTTGGTGTTTGGTCACAACACGATACATTCCACACAGTTTACAAGATGCACATCACAGACAACACAACACACAACTACCTTCCCAATCTCCAAATACTGCACCTTAAGCAGAAATCTGTAGAATCAGTTGCCATTTATATTACAGCGGAGGTACAAAGAGCAGCCGAATCCAGTTCAGATGGCATTACACGGAATCACATAACTGTGATATATAATACATAATAGTTGCAATGATATACAGTAATGACAATATTTAATAAATAATCATTATAATAAATACTAAAAGATAATTATTTAATAGCTATTATCAGTAGTAGAGGGAAGAAGCCTTTACTTGTCACATATACATTACTACCACTGAGCTGGGGCCTGAACCCCTGACCTACTGATCAGTAACCCTGAGCCTGACAAACATTCCAAAGGATCCCCCCCCCCCCCCCTTTTTAAATTTATTTATTTATTTATTTATTTATTATTTATATTATTATTACAAATATAGACTTACAACAAGAGGCTATAAACAACAGTGGTTGCGGCAAAGTGCACTTCATAAACTTGGCCACACGAGGGCAGTCAAGATCCATCCACAACAACACACAGCGCTGCACACACCAGCCTTTAGATTTATAATTATTTGATTCATCAACCTTTATTCTTTCTTCTAGTCTTTCTTTCTTATTTCTTCTAATTATTATTATTATTATTAAGAGTAGTAGTAGTAGTAGTACTAGTAGTAGAATTATTATGGTTATTGTAGTTGTTATTGTCATCATGTTTTAATATATTTTGTAACACGCAACAAACATAACATTGGCAAACATTTCTTAAAGGTTTTTTCTCCCTTTATTTATTTATTTATTTATTTCTTTTTTTATTGCAGATGTAGACCTAACCTGCGGCTATAAACAACAGTGGTTAGGGCAACGTGCACTTCCTAAACTTGGCCACACGAGGGCGATTATGAGTAGTAGTAGCAGTAGCAGTTTTAGAAGAAGAAGTACTAGTAGCAGCAGAAGTAGTAGTAGTAGAAGAAGAAGAAGAAGAAGAAGTAGAAGAATTATTATTATTACTGTTGTTGTTTTTGTCATGTTTTAACCTATTTTCTAACACGCAACAAGCATAGCATTGGCAAACATTTCTTAAAGGATTTCCCTCCTTTTTTTAAAAAAAATTTTTTAAACGATTTATTACAGACTTGCTACATTTGCGGCGTTAAACAGCAGTGGTTAGGGCAAAGTGCACTTCCATCAACTTTTATTCTTTACTCTAGTCTTTCTTCAATATTATTTCTTCGTCTTCCTTTTTTCTCTTTCCTATTATTATTATTATTATTATTATTATTATTATTATAGTAGTATTGGTAGTAGAATCATTCTTATTGTTGCTGTTATTGTTTTTGTCATGTCGTAATATATTTTGTGACACGCAACAAACATAGCATTGACATACATTTCTTGAAGGATCCCCCCCTTTAAACGATTTATTACAAAGACTAACTATGTAGACTTGCTATATTTGCGGCAGCAGTGGTTAGGGCAAAGTACACTTCCTAACCTTGGCCACACGATGGCAGTCAAGATCCATCCACAACAACACAGCGCTGCTCACAACAACCTTTATTTTACTCCTCATCCTTTATTCTTTCTTCTAGCCTTTCTTTATTACTCCTTCTAATTATTATTATTATTATTAGTAGTAGTAGTAGTAGTAGTAGTAGTAGTATTTTTTTTTTCATTTTATTATTACATATTCCATTTTTAAAGCACGTCTCTTCAGGCCTCTCAGCACTTGACATGGAAATGATTTAAAAAAAAAAAAAAAAAAAAAAAAAAAAAAGGTTTAAATAAATGAGCGAATGAATGAATGAATAAATAAAAATAAGATGTTACATTTTGTCCTTGTTAAATACACACCAATATTGTATCTGATTATTTCTAAGCAGAAAAGAAAGACATTATTAGGCGGAATGACGGAGAAACCCTTCTGCTTCTCCCCTTCAAATTAGTGAAGAGGCGCGCGCAGAAACCCCAACATTTAAAGATCGATGAATCCCCGCGGCGTCATAAAGGGAAAAACTGTCAATCAAACCAACAGCATAGTTCTAAGCCTCTGACCTCGGCGCATGACGTCACAAATAAATCTTATGGTTCACTGCTCCCTTTTCACTGTAAGTGTGCCACAGCGTGAGAGCGCGCGCGTATAAGCACATCATGCGTAACATATTTATAATAATTTATATAGTTTATGAAAATATTTACAATGTTTTTTTAAACCACATTACAATTAATTTTTAAACAGCCAAGGGATGAAGACTTGCTCATTTCACTGAGACTGTGAGGTGGCTCTTAGAAGAGCCTTTGTGTAGATTAGACGCGGTCGTCGTTTAAGCGCGCTCTCCGCGAATACGGCGGGCCAGCTGAATATCCTTGGGCATGATGGTCACTCTCTTGGCGTGGATGGCGCACAGGTTGGTGTCCTCGAACAGGCCGACCAGGTACGCCTCGCTCGCCTCCTGCAGGGCCATGACGGCCGAGCTCTGGAAACGCAGATCAGTCTTGAAGTCCTGAGCGATTTCTCTCACCAGGCGCTGGAAGGGCAGCTTGCGGATGAGCAGCTCAGTAGACTTCTGATAACGGCGGATCTCTCTCAGAGCCACGGTGCCCGGCCTGTAACGGTGAGGCTTCTTCACGCCGCCGGTGGCCGGGGCGCTCTTGCGGGCGGCCTTAGTGGCGAGCTGCTTTCTGGGCGCCTTGCCACCGGTAGACTTACGGGCGGTCTGCTTGGTTCTTGCCATGGCGTCGAGCTCTGCACTTCACGGACGAAAAACAGAATACACGGCGCTCGCGAACGCCGGCTTTTTAAGCCCTAACGCTGCCCTGCGCTGATTGGGCGTCTTGGAGGCACTCGTCTGTCATTGGATAGAATGTGTGACGTCATTTGATGACTATTGGCTCGTCTTCCGCCACCGGCACAGTTCGAAACACAAGGCGCCCGCCCCTATTCCACGGGCGCGCAGCGCTTTTGTACTCTGCCATTCACCAGTTACACACAAACCGCCCGCCGTCAAAACATATTCTCATCCCTCACACTGCATTTAGCCAACACGCCTCACTATTGTTATTATTATTATTATTATTATTACTATTACTACTGCTACTACTTGAATATTTTCCAAGTATATAATTATTTATAATATATATAACGCATATATAATTATTAGCAAATTAGTGTGCTCATGTCCTGATTTTAACCGCGTTTGCTTTGTATTAAGAAGATAGGAATAACATTGCACTTTTGGAGCAGAAGTGGGTGGCTCTTAAAAGAGCCTTTGGGTACTGGCAAACGCAGCAGTGGGCGCGTTTACTTGGTCTTGACGGTCTTCTCAGTCTTCTTGGGTAGAAGCACGGCCTGAATGTTAGGCAGCACACCACCCTGAGCGATGGTCACCCCGCCGAGCAGTTTGTTCAGCTCCTCGTCGTTACGCACGGCGAGCTGCAGGTGGCGGGGGATGATACGGGTCTTCTTGTTGTCACGGGCGGCGTTGCCGGCCAACTCCAGGATCTCAGCAGTCAGATACTCCAGCACGGCGGCCAGGTAGACCGGAGCGCCGGCACCGACGCGCTCGGCGTAGTTGCCTTTACGCAGGAGCCTGTGCACACGGCCCACAGGGAACTGCAGCCCAGCTCTGGAGGAACGAGTCTTGGCCTTGGCCCTAGCCTTTCCGCCGGTTTTCCCGCGACCACTCATGGTTATGATCAGACCTGTTCCACGAACGACGCTGAAATAATAAAGACTACGCGCCGAGCCCTCCGTGATATAGCCAACACAGCCGCTCTCTTATTGGCTAAGATCGTTGTGGCAGAAGAACCAATCACAAACGCGCCGTCAAATTCCAGCGTCCGCCCACCATTCTATTCTACGCGACACCCCTCCCACCCCCGTTTGTGACGCCGCCTGTGTGTGTGTGTGTGTGTGTGTGTGTGTGTGTGTGTGTGTGTGTGTGTGTGTGTGTGAGAGAGAGAGAGAGAGAGAGAGAGAGAGAGAGAGAGCGCATGAAAACAGACAGAAGGGAAAATAGACATACAAACGCACACACTAACACAATGATATACAACGCTATAGAGAAATGTAAATTCTTACTAGTTTGCCCATATGTTCATGTTCCTCCTACAGCCTCTGTCACCGTTTTGGGAGGAGGAATCCAATCCACTAAAAGCATAATTTTGTGTCATGAGAGGACAGGGAATATCGCTCTTTAAACGAAAATATGGGTGGCTCTTAAAAGAGCCGTTTAAGGATCAAAAACATGAATTAAACACACAAACATGTTTATTTCTTTTTGGGGGCTGCCTTTTTCGCCTTTGCCGCTTTGGGCTTTGCTGTCTTGGGCTTCACAGCCTTTGCCTTCTTGGGGCTCTTGGCTGCCTTTTTAGGGGTCGCCGGCTTCTTCGCCTTCTTGGGGCTCTTGGTGGCTTTCTTGGCGGCGGCGGCGGGCTTCTTCGCCTTCTTAGGAGACTTCTTGGCGGCGGCGGCGGGTTTCTTGGCCGCTACCTTCTTGGGCTTCTTAGCCGCGGCGGGCTTCTTGGCTGCCGCCTTCTTGGGTTTGGGCGCGGCTTTCTTTGCGGGCTTCTTGGCTTCGGTCTGCTTCTTGTTCAGCTTGAAAGAGCCAGACGCGCCGGTCCCTTTGGTCTGCACCAGAGTGCCCTTTGTCACGAGGCTCTTGACGGCGAGCTTGACGCGGGAGTTGTTCTTCTCCACATCGTATCCGCCGGCAGCCAAAGCCTTCTTCAAAGCGGCGAGCGACACGCCGCTCCTCTCCTTGGACGAGGAAACCGCCTTGACGATGAGCTCGCCGACGCTGGGGCCCGCTTTCTTGGTCCTCGAAGCTGCTTTCTTCTTGGGCGCTTTGGCCGGCGCGGCGGCGGGCGCGGGAGCGACTTCTGCCATGTCTGTGTGTGCGGAGCTAAGTAGAATAAAAGAGTCAATCGCTGTGGCGCTGTGTAACACAGGAACCTCCCTCCCCGCGGCCGGGGGGCTGGTCTTAAAAGCAGACATGAGAACGTTGTAGACTCAACCCGGGCGCCGCTGAATGACTGCGCTTCCGCGATGCGCTCGCAACTGTGTTTTCTCATGGCATTTCGCGGCGAAAATCAGACTCGTCAGGCAAGCTCCAAAGCGTTCAAGCACGCGTTTCGCGAGAACGGGCTTTCCCGTTTCTCCCGAGGCCCGCCACGGCCAGGAAGAGAGCACCAATCTCGCGCAGCGGGCACAAAAGTGCACGGCGCGCCTGGCGCTCGAGCCGGCGGGCCGCGCATTTCGTGCGTTGTGCTGTGTAAAAAGAGGGCAAAAAACGGCGTGGCCCTTGCGAGGCCTGCGGGCCGAGATGAAGGAGAGCCGTGTGAGTGCTGCTGCTATGTTTGCACCGGCCGAGTGTGGCGTGCAGTATGTGAACCGAGGCCCCTTTTGGGCCGTGTAAAGCACATGAGTGGAGAGCGAGGGCGAAAGAGGGAGAGAGCGGGCGCGCTCGGAGGGACGAGGCGACTCCCGCAGCGTGACTCCCAGCGTCTTTGTCCTCGTCTGGTCTTCGTCGCTCGGGCTGGCGCCGGCACTCGGGCTGGCGCTCCTCGTGCGCGGCCGCGTCCTCTTGTGGTCCCGGGGCGCCAGGTGCGCCTCGTGGCCGCCTCGATCGGCGCGCACCTCCGCCTCGTTACCTGCGCCTGTCTCCGCCCTAGCCCTAGCCCTAGTTAACCCTAGTGCCGTTTAGC
This sequence comes from Pangasianodon hypophthalmus, assembly GCF_027358585.1. Taxonomy (NCBI): domain Eukaryota; kingdom Metazoa; phylum Chordata; class Actinopteri; order Siluriformes; family Pangasiidae; genus Pangasianodon; species Pangasianodon hypophthalmus. The sequence goes on along the minus strand of NC_069714.1, from coordinate 259,950 downwards.
CCGGCTCTGCCCTAACCCTAGTGCCGTTTAGCCCGGCTCTGCCCTAACCCTAGTGCCGTTTAGCCCAACTCTGCCCTAACCCTAGTGCCGTTTAGCCCGGCTCTGCCCTAACCCTAGTGCCGTTTAGCCCGGCTCTGCCCTAACCCTAGTGCCGTTTAGCCCAACTCTGCCCTAACCCTAGTGCCGTTTAGCCCGGCTCTGCTATATCCTTATGTTTATTCAATTCCACACTGCTGTAACTCTAGTCTTATGAACTCGACAGAGCTCTAACCCCATTCGTTGTTATTCAACTATCACCTCGTTTTAATTGATAAATGTAGCCAATGCTGCTATAAATGCATTTTTATTTACTCCACACTTCTATCTTCACACTTCTACATTTTGTATTTCCTCCACAGTGCTTTAAACTTGTGATTGCGATTTACTCAGTATGGCTAGAATCCTATTTTGAAGTATTTCCTGCTGCTATAACATTGATTAGAATTACTCTGTGCGGCTATAAGCCCATTTTGAAGTACTCTGTGCGGCTATAAGCCTATTTTGAAGTACATCGTGCTGCTATAAGCCCATTTTGAAGTACATCGTGCTGCTATAAGCCCATTTTGAAGTACATCGTGCTGCTATAAGCCCATTTTGAAGTACTCTGCGCTGCTATAGGCCCGTTTTGAAGTACATCGTGCTGCTATAGGCCTATTTTGAAGTACTCTGTGCGGCTATAGGCCTATTTTGAAGTACATCGTGCTGCTATAAGCCCATTTTGAAGTACTCTGTGCGGCTATAAGCCCATTTTGAAGTACATCGTGCTGCTATAAGCCCATTTTGAAGTACATCGTGCTGCTATAAGCCCATTTTGAAGTACATCGTGCTGCTATAAGCCCATTTTGAAGTACTCTGCGCTGCTATAAGCCCATTTTGAAGTACATCGTGCTGCTATAGGCCTATTTTGAAGTACTCTGCGCTGCTATAAGCCTATTTTGAAGTACATCGTGCTGCTATAAGCCTATTTTGAAGTACTCTGTGCTGCTATAGGCCTATTTTGAAGTACTCTGCGCTGCTATAAGCCCATTTTGAAGTACTCTGCGCTGCTATAGGCCCATTTTGAAGTACATCGTGCTGCTATAAGCCCGTTTTGAAGTACATCGTGCTGCTATAAGCCCATTTTGAAGTACTCTGCGCTGCTATAAGCCTATTTTGAAGTACATCGTGCTGCTATAGGCCCATTTTGAAGTACTCTGCGCTGCTATAGGCCTATTTTGAAGTACATCGTGCTGCTATAGGCCCGTTTTGAAGTACTCTGTGCTGCTATAGGCCCATTTTGAAGTACTCTGTGCTGCTATAAGCCCGTTTTGAAGTACTCTGCGCTGCTATAGGCCCATTTTGAAGTACTCTGCGCTGCTATAGGCCCATTTTGAAGTACATCGTGCTGCTATAAGCCTATTTTGAAGTACATCGTGCTGCTATAAGCCCGTTTTGAAGTACTCTGCGCTGCTATAAGCCCATTTTGAAGTACATCGTGCTGCTATAGGCCCATTTTGAAGTACTCTGCGCTGCTATAGGCCCATTTTGAAGTACATCGTGCTGCTATAAGCCCGTTTTGAAGTACTCTGTGCTGCTATAGGCCCATTTTGAAGTACTCTGTGCTGCTATAAGCCCGTTTTGAAGTACTCTGTGCTGCTATAAGCCCGTTTTGAAGTACTCTGTGCTGCTATAAGCCCATTTTGAAGTACTCTGCGCTGCTATAGGCCCATTTTGAAGTACATCGTGCTGCTATAAGCCTATTTTGAAGTACATCGTGCTGCTATAAGCCCGTTTTGAAGTACTCTGCGCTGCTATAAGCCCATTTTGAAGTACATCGTGCTGCTATAGGCCCGTTTTGAAGTACTCTGCGCTGCTATAGGCCTATTTTGAAGTACATCGTGCTGCTATAAGCCCGTTTTGAAGTACTCTGTGCTGCTATAGGCCCATTTTGAAGTACTCTGTGCTGCTATAAGCCCGTTTTGAAGTACTCTGTGCTGCTATAAGCCCGTTTTGAAGTACTCTGTGCGGATATAGGCCTATTTTGAAGTACTCTGTGCTGCTATAGGCCTATTTTGAAGTACATCGTGCTGCTATAAGCCCATTTTGAAGTACTCTGTGCGGCTATAGGCCCATTTTGAAGTACTCTGTGCTGCTATAGGCCTATTTTGAAGTACATCGTGCTGCTATAAGCCCGTTTTGAAGTACTCTGTGCGGCTATAAGCCTATTTTGAAGTACATCGTGCTGCTATAACCCTATTTTGAAGTACTCTGTGCGGCTATAGGCCTATTTTGAAGTACATCCTGCTGCTATAGGCCTATTTTGAAGTACATCCTGCTGCTATAAGCCTGTTTTGAACTACATCGTGCTGCTATAAGCCTATTTTGAAGTACATCGTGCTGCTATAACCATATGTTGAAGTACTCTGCGCTGCTATAAGCCTATTTTGAAGTACTCTGTGCGGCTATAGGCCTATTTTGAAGTACTCTGTGCTGCTGTAGGCCTGTTTTGAAGTACTCTGTGCTGCTATAAGCCTATTTTGACGTACTCTGCGCTGCAATAGGCCTGTTTTGAAGTACTTTGTGGTGCTGTAACATTAATTTATTTACTTCACACTGATAGAACTTTATTTTGAATCACTGTGTGATGCAATAAACGTATTTTGAATTACTTTGTGATGCTATAACCATATTTTGAGTTGCTGTAACCCTGTTTTGAATTACTCTGCACTGCTATAAGCCTATTTTGAAGTACTTCGTGGTGCTGTCATTTGAATTACTTCATGCTGCTATAAAGCCTATTTTGAAGTACTCTGTGGTGCTGTACCAGTAATTTGTATTACTTCATGCTGCTATAAGCCTATTTTGAATTACTTTTTGTTGCTATATCCCTATTTTGAATTATTCCGTGCCACGACGATCTTATTTTGAACTACTCTGTCCCTCTATAACCCTATTTTGAATTACTCGACACAACTATAATCCTATTTTGAGTTACTTTGTGGTAACTCTAACATTAATTTGAATTACTTCATGCTGCTTTAATCCTATTTATAATTACTCTGCACAGCTATAAACATTATTTTGAATAACTCTGTGCCGCTATAATCCTATTCTGAGTTCTTTAGTACCGCAATAACCCTATTTTGAATTATTTCGTGCTGCTATAACCCTATTTTGAAGTACTCTGTGTCACTATGAGCCTATTTGAAAGTACTTTGTGGTACCATATCACTACATTTAATTACTCTGTGCCGCTATAATCCTATTTTGAATTAATTACTTAGTGCAGCTACAACCCTATGTTGAATTACTGTGTGCCTCTATAATACGGTAATTTGAATGACGTTACACTGTTATAGACCTATTTTCAAGTACCTCTTGTTCCTATAAGCCCATTTTCAATTACTTTGTATTGCTATTACCCTATTGGAGTTACTTTGTGCCTCTAGAACCCTATTTTGAATTATTTTGCAGTGCTATAACGCTGATTAGAATTACTTCATTCTGCCATAAAATTATTTAGCAACACCGAGAACGCGCAATGCTCGAACAATCTAGTTTATATTTACTCACCTGTGCATTTAGCATACTACAAAACTGACACAATGAACAAAACAGTCGCGGGGAAACAGCGCGATAAAAGCCGGCGGGGAACGCGCCCCCCCTCCCCCCGCCACACACACACACACACACACACACACACACACACACACACACAGAAAGAGAGAGAGAGACAGAGAGGAAAAGAAGAAAATGCTCTTTATATGAAGGAGTGGGTGGCTCTTAAAAGAGCCGTTGGGTTGATGAAGACGGCGGTAAGGCGCTTTACTTGGAGCTGGTGTACTTGGTGACGGCCTTGGTGCCCTCGGACACGGCGTGCTTGGCCAGCTCGCCGGGAAGCAACAGGCGCACGGCGGTCTGGATCTCCCTGGAGGTGATGGTGGAGCGCTTGTTGTAATGAGCCAGACGAGAGGACTCACCGGCGATACGCTCGAAGATGTCGTTCACGAACGAGTTCATGATGCCCATCGCCTTAGAAGAAATGCCGGTGTCGGGGTGCACCTGCTTCAGGACTTTGTACACGTAGATAGCGTAGCTCTCCTTCCTGGACTTTCTGCGCTTCTTGCCTCCTTTGCCGGCCGTCTTGGTCACGGCTTTCTTGGATCCCTTCTTGGGAGCGGCCTTGGCTGGGTCGGGCATGTTGCTGCTGCTGCTTCTCCTGTAAACTGCGAGAGAATGAATAACGCCCGCCTCGCGGCCGCTCTATTTACAGGCCGACATTGTAATTAGGCACAAGCGAAGAACATTTTTTTATTGGTCAAAATCCCAACCCGCCTCATACAGGGAGCCTCCCACCGCTCCGCCCTCCTCCTCCTCCTCCTCCTCCTCCTCCTCCTCCTCCTCCTCGCTCCCCCCCGCTACGCTTTGTTTCCCTTCCCGCCTTTTTATATTCACAATGTGCACTATAACTAAAGGAAAAAAGTAAAATAAAATAAAAATACACACACACACATACATATATGTATATGTATATATTTATCTCTACTACCACCGTCTTCTAACGCGTTTTACACACACACACACACACACACGTACACACTAAATATAAACATTGAAAACTAGATTATTATGATCGTTATGTGTTCATACAGAAATTATCTTCTACTTGTATGCTACGTGTGTACGGCGCTTGACGCCATTTGCTTAAAGGCCCCCTCGCAAAAAAAAAAAAAAAAAAAACCCCACACACACACAGCACGAGAAACAGCTCTTTTTCTGGATGTTTGGGTGGCTCTTAAAAGAGCCGTTGTGTTCGCGTCGTTCGGTGTTGGAGCGTTTAACCGCCGAAGCCGTACAGGGTGCGTCCCTGGCGTTTCAGGGCGTACACCACATCCATGGCGGTGACCGTCTTCCTCTTGGCATGCTCGGTGTAGGTGACGGCGTCGCGGATCACGTTCTCCAGGAACACCTTCAGCACACCGCGAGTCTCTTCGTAGATCAGACCGGAAATACGCTTAACACCGCCACGGCGAGCCAGACGGCGAATAGCCGGCTTGGTGATTCCCTGGATGTTATCGCGAAGAACTTTACGGTGACGCTTGGCGCCTCCTTTGCCGAGCCCCTTTCCGCCCTTGCCTCTGCCAGACATGATGCTGCTCTCTCGAAGTCAAGCTGCTCAATAAAACTCGCCGCGCAGCGCCCACATATTTATCCGCCCTCTACAGGACCTTGTTGAGAACAGGCGAGGAGGCGGGCCTAAGACCAACGGTCACACAATAGAGCACATTCAAAAAGAAACAGAACGCCACAGCTTTCTACCTGCTAGCGTCTTCTTCTTCCTCACCCTCTCTATACACACAAACATTATTATTACTATTATTATTATTAGTAGTAGTTGTTTTTCCAGTAGTAGTAGTAGTAATTGTAGTAGAAGTCTTAATCTGATATGCAAGGCATATATATTAAAAAAAAACAAAACATACAGACAAACACCCGTCAGTGTAAGGAGGTTAGTAAAAGTACTCTGTGTTTGTAAAACATTGACATTCCCTTTACAGACACGAGACGTTCCTTTTGAGCATGCCTGTGGGCTCAAGGCCCGGATTCTAAACTCCTATGTCTGCTATAACGACGGGTCTCGCGTAGCAGCACAGCATCTTATTAGTAGGCCCCTCATTCAGCTGATCACCATCACAGTCTGTGTACACTTTTAATCGAGCCCACATTTTACCACACGAATAGGTCACTCACAAGCGGCACAGAAAGGAATGCAAAGACAACTCTCGGGCCTTACTTTATCAGTTCTCTCAAAGGCAAAATATAATGGACTATCTAAGGTATAATGTCTAAATTAGATACACTTTCTCAAACGCTAACATTCTTAAACTCCACATTCTTAAACTCCAAGTGTCATTCACAAGGAAAGCATACTCGCTTCACCATTCGTGCCAAAGAAACTAATATACAATTCATCAAACACGTGTGTCGACACAAAGCCAGTGTTCTACTGAACACACCGAAGCACTGTCTACTCACAAGCCGTCTCTTTTCTATAAACACAACGCTCACGGTAAAGAGGATTTTGCAGCCCAGCATTTTTGCAATCTGACAACACCGTCCATAACTTATCCACTTACTTTACTCATTTATTAGACGTCTACAATGTTCATCATTTCAGACTGCCGTGTCGATCAGACTGTCATGTAGAAGCGTGTTGATGCACAGAACAACCCCCGTGTTCTCCGTACATCACCATGTATGGGTGCGATGTATGTGACGTGCGTTCATACATTTGATTTATTAAATCATTTCATTATCCGAACCCAGTTATTTACTGCGGATGCAGGCAGTCAAGTTTCGAAATGCGGCCACACGTGGATGAATAAGATCCATCCAGCACAACACACTTCACTAACTACACAAAAAGTCTGTTAGCCTTATAGAATGGAGTAGTATTAATAGGAGCACACATTAGTATTATTACTATTATTATTATCATCAGTATTATTATTATTATTATTATTGTAAGTGGTAGTAGTAGTAGTAGTAGCAGCAGTGTTGTTGTTATCAGAATAATTTTATTTGCCATATGTATTGACATGTATTAGGAATATTTCTTGGTGTTTGGTCACAACACGATACATTCCACACAGTTTACAAGATGCACATCACAGACAACACAACACACAACTACCTTCCCAATCTCCAAATACTGCACCTTAAGCAGAAATCTGTAGAATCAGTTGCCATTTATATTACAGCGGAGGTACAAAGAGCAGCCGAATCCAGTTCAGATGGCATTACACGGAATCACATAACTGTGATATATAATACATAATAGTTGCAATGATATACAGTAATGACAATATTTAATAAATAATCATTATAATAAATACTAAAAGATAATTATTTAATAGCTATTATCAGTAGTAGAGGGAAGAAGCCTTTACTTGTCACATATACATTACTACCACTGAGCTGGGGCCTGAACCCCTGACCTACTGATCAGTAACCCTGAGCCTGACAAACATTCCAAAGGATCCCCCCCCCCCCCCCTTTTTAAATTTATTTATTTATTTATTTATTTATTATTTATATTATTATTACAAATATAGACTTACAACAAGAGGCTATAAACAACAGTGGTTGCGGCAAAGTGCACTTCATAAACTTGGCCACACGAGGGCAGTCAAGATCCATCCACAACAACACACAGCGCTGCACACACCAGCCTTTAGATTTATAATTATTTGATTCATCAACCTTTATTCTTTCTTCTAGTCTTTCTTTCTTATTTCTTCTAATTATTATTATTATTATTAAGAGTAGTAGTAGTAGTAGTACTAGTAGTAGAATTATTATGGTTATTGTAGTTGTTATTGTCATCATGTTTTAATATATTTTGTAACACGCAACAAACATAACATTGGCAAACATTTCTTAAAGGTTTTTTCTCCCTTTATTTATTTATTTATTTATTTCTTTTTTTATTGCAGATGTAGACCTAACCTGCGGCTATAAACAACAGTGGTTAGGGCAACGTGCACTTCCTAAACTTGGCCACACGAGGGCGATTATGAGTAGTAGTAGCAGTAGCAGTTTTAGAAGAAGAAGTACTAGTAGCAGCAGAAGTAGTAGTAGTAGAAGAAGAAGAAGAAGAAGAAGTAGAAGAATTATTATTATTACTGTTGTTGTTTTTGTCATGTTTTAACCTATTTTCTAACACGCAACAAGCATAGCATTGGCAAACATTTCTTAAAGGATTTCCCTCCTTTTTTTAAAAAAAATTTTTTAAACGATTTATTACAGACTTGCTACATTTGCGGCGTTAAACAGCAGTGGTTAGGGCAAAGTGCACTTCCATCAACTTTTATTCTTTACTCTAGTCTTTCTTCAATATTATTTCTTCGTCTTCCTTTTTTCTCTTTCCTATTATTATTATTATTATTATTATTATTATTATTATAGTAGTATTGGTAGTAGAATCATTCTTATTGTTGCTGTTATTGTTTTTGTCATGTCGTAATATATTTTGTGACACGCAACAAACATAGCATTGACATACATTTCTTGAAGGATCCCCCCCTTTAAACGATTTATTACAAAGACTAACTATGTAGACTTGCTATATTTGCGGCAGCAGTGGTTAGGGCAAAGTACACTTCCTAACCTTGGCCACACGATGGCAGTCAAGATCCATCCACAACAACACAGCGCTGCTCACAACAACCTTTATTTTACTCCTCATCCTTTATTCTTTCTTCTAGCCTTTCTTTATTACTCCTTCTAATTATTATTATTATTATTAGTAGTAGTAGTAGTAGTAGTAGTAGTAGTATTTTTTTTTTCATTTTATTATTACATATTCCATTTTTAAAGCACGTCTCTTCAGGCCTCTCAGCACTTGACATGGAAATGATTTAAAAAAAAAAAAAAAAAAAAAAAAAAAAAAGGTTTAAATAAATGAGCGAATGAATGAATGAATAAATAAAAATAAGATGTTACATTTTGTCCTTGTTAAATACACACCAATATTGTATCTGATTATTTCTAAGCAGAAAAGAAAGACATTATTAGGCGGAATGACGGAGAAACCCTTCTGCTTCTCCCCTTCAAATTAGTGAAGAGGCGCGCGCAGAAACCCCAACATTTAAAGATCGATGAATCCCCGCGGCGTCATAAAGGGAAAAACTGTCAATCAAACCAACAGCATAGTTCTAAGCCTCTGACCTCGGCGCATGACGTCACAAATAAATCTTATGGTTCACTGCTCCCTTTTCACTGTAAGTGTGCCACAGCGTGAGAGCGCGCGCGTATAAGCACATCATGCGTAACATATTTATAATAATTTATATAGTTTATGAAAATATTTACAATGTTTTTTTAAACCACATTACAATTAATTTTTAAACAGCCAAGGGATGAAGACTTGCTCATTTCACTGAGACTGTGAGGTGGCTCTTAGAAGAGCCTTTGTGTAGATTAGACGCGGTCGTCGTTTAAGCGCGCTCTCCGCGAATACGGCGGGCCAGCTGAATATCCTTGGGCATGATGGTCACTCTCTTGGCGTGGATGGCGCACAGGTTGGTGTCCTCGAACAGGCCGACCAGGTACGCCTCGCTCGCCTCCTGCAGGGCCATGACGGCCGAGCTCTGGAAACGCAGATCAGTCTTGAAGTCCTGAGCGATTTCTCTCACCAGGCGCTGGAAGGGCAGCTTGCGGATGAGCAGCTCAGTAGACTTCTGATAACGGCGGATCTCTCTCAGAGCCACGGTGCCCGGCCTGTAACGGTGAGGCTTCTTCACGCCGCCGGTGGCCGGGGCGCTCTTGCGGGCGGCCTTAGTGGCGAGCTGCTTTCTGGGCGCCTTGCCACCGGTAGACTTACGGGCGGTCTGCTTGGTTCTTGCCATGGCGTCGAGCTCTGCACTTCACGGACGAAAAACAGAATACACGGCGCTCGCGAACGCCGGCTTTTTAAGCCCTAACGCTGCCCTGCGCTGATTGGGCGTCTTGGAGGCACTCGTCTGTCATTGGATAGAATGTGTGACGTCATTTGATGACTATTGGCTCGTCTTCCGCCACCGGCACAGTTCGAAACACAAGGCGCCCGCCCCTATTCCACGGGCGCGCAGCGCTTTTGTACTCTGCCATTCACCAGTTACACACAAACCGCCCGCCGTCAAAACATATTCTCATCCCTCACACTGCATTTAGCCAACACGCCTCACTATTGTTATTATTATTATTATTATTATTACTATTACTACTGCTACTACTTGAATATTTTCCAAGTATATAATTATTTATAATATATATAACGCATATATAATTATTAGCAAATTAGTGTGCTCATGTCCTGATTTTAACCGCGTTTGCTTTGTATTAAGAAGATAGGAATAACATTGCACTTTTGGAGCAGAAGTGGGTGGCTCTTAAAAGAGCCTTTGGGTACTGGCAAACGCAGCAGTGGGCGCGTTTACTTGGTCTTGACGGTCTTCTCAGTCTTCTTGGGTAGAAGCACGGCCTGAATGTTAGGCAGCACACCACCCTGAGCGATGGTCACCCCGCCGAGCAGTTTGTTCAGCTCCTCGTCGTTACGCACGGCGAGCTGCAGGTGGCGGGGGATGATACGGGTCTTCTTGTTGTCACGGGCGGCGTTGCCGGCCAACTCCAGGATCTCAGCAGTCAGATACTCCAGCACGGCGGCCAGGTAGACCGGAGCGCCGGCACCGACGCGCTCGGCGTAGTTGCCTTTACGCAGGAGCCTGTGCACACGGCCCACAGGGAACTGCAGCCCAGCTCTGGAGGAACGAGTCTTGGCCTTGGCCCTAGCCTTTCCGCCGGTTTTCCCGCGACCACTCATGGTTATGATCAGACCTGTTCCACGAACGACGCTGAAATAATAAAGACTACGCGCCGAGCCCTCCGTGATATAGCCAACACAGCCGCTCTCTTATTGGCTAAGATCGTTGTGGCAGAAGAACCAATCACAAACGCGCCGTCAAATTCCAGCGTCCGCCCACCATTCTATTCTACGCGACACCCCTCCCACCCCCGTTTGTGACGCCGCCTGTGTGTGTGTGTGTGTGTGTGTGTGTGTGTGTGTGTGTGTGTGTGTGTGTGTGTGTGAGAGAGAGAGAGAGAGAGAGAGAGAGAGAGAGAGAGCGCATGAAAACAGACAGAAGGGAAAATAGACATACAAACGCACACACTAACACAATGATATACAACGCTATAGAGAAATGTAAATTCTTACTAGTTTGCCCATATGTTCATGTTCCTCCTACAGCCTCTGTCACCGTTTTGGGAGGAGGAATCCAATCCACTAAAAGCATAATTTTGTGTCATGAGAGGACAGGGAATATCGCTCTTTAAACGAAAATATGGGTGGCTCTTAAAAGAGCCGTTTAAGGATCAAAAACATGAATTAAACACACAAACATGTTTATTTCTTTTTGGGGGCTGCCTTTTTCGCCTTTGCCGCTTTGGGCTTTGCTGTCTTGGGCTTCACAGCCTTTGCCTTCTTGGGGCTCTTGGCTGCCTTTTTAGGGGTCGCCGGCTTCTTCGCCTTCTTGGGGCTCTTGGTGGCTTTCTTGGCGGCGGCGGCGGGCTTCTTCGCCTTCTTAGGAGACTTCTTGGCGGCGGCGGCGGGTTTCTTGGCCGCTACCTTCTTGGGCTTCTTAGCCGCGGCGGGCTTCTTGGCTGCCGCCTTCTTGGGTTTGGGCGCGGCTTTCTTTGCGGGCTTCTTGGCTTCGGTCTGCTTCTTGTTCAGCTTGAAAGAGCCAGACGCGCCGGTCCCTTTGGTCTGCACCAGAGTGCCCTTTGTCACGAGGCTCTTGACGGCGAGCTTGACGCGGGAGTTGTTCTTCTCCACATCGTATCCGCCGGCAGCCAAAGCCTTCTTCAAAGCGGCGAGCGACACGCCGCTCCTCTCCTTGGACGAGGAAACCGCCTTGACGATGAGCTCGCCGACGCTGGGGCCCGCTTTCTTGGTCCTCGAAGCTGCTTTCTTCTTGGGCGCTTTGGCCGGCGCGGCGGCGGGCGCGGGAGCGACTTCTGCCATGTCTGTGTGTGCGGAGCTAAGTAGAATAAAAGAGTCAATCGCTGTGGCGCTGTGTAACACAGGAACCTCCCTCCCCGCGGCCGGGGGGCTGGTCTTAAAAGCAGACATGAGAACGTTGTAGACTCAACCCGGGCGCCGCTGAATGACTGCGCTTCCGCGATGCGCTCGCAACTGTGTTTTCTCATGGCATTTCGCGGCGAAAATCAGACTCGTCAGGCAAGCTCCAAAGCGTTCAAGCACGCGTTTCGCGAGAACGGGCTTTCCCGTTTCTCCCGAGGCCCGCCACGGCCAGGAAGAGAGCACCAATCTCGCGCAGCGGGCACAAAAGTGCACGGCGCGCCTGGCGCTCGAGCCGGCGGGCCGCGCATTTCGTGCGTTGTGCTGTGTAAAAAGAGGGCAAAAAACGGCGTGGCCCTTGCGAGGCCTGCGGGCCGAGATGAAGGAGAGCCGTGTGAGTGCTGCTGCTATGTTTGCACCGGCCGAGTGTGGCGTGCAGTATGTGAACCGAGGCCCCTTTTGGGCCGTGTAAAGCACATGAGTGGAGAGCGAGGGCGAAAGAGGGAGAGAGCGGGCGCGCTCGGAGGGACGAGGCGACTCCCGCAGCGTGACTCCCAGCGTCTTTGTCCTCGTCTGGTCTTCGTCGCTCGGGCTGGCGCCGGCACTCGGGCTGGCGCTCCTCGTGCGCGGCCGCGTCCTCTTGTGGTCCCGGGGCGCCAGGTGCGCCTCGTGGCCGCCTCGATCGGCGCGCACCTCCGCCTCGTTACCTGCGCCTGTCTCCGCCCTAGCCCTAGCCCTAGTTAACCCTAGTGCCGTTTAGCCCGGCTCTGCCCTAACCCTAGTGCCGTTTAGCCCGGCTCTGCCCTAACCCTAGTGCCGTTTAGCCCAACTCTGCCCTAACCCTAGTGCCGTTTAGCCCGGCTCTGCCCTAACCCTAGTGCCGTTTAGCCCGGCTCTGCCCTAACCCTAGTGCCGTTTAGCCCAACTCTGCCCTAACCCTAGTGCCGTTTAGCCCGGCTCTGCTATATCCTTATGTTTATTCAATTCCACACTGCTGTAACTCTAGTCTTATGAACTCGACAGAGCTCTAACCCCATTCGTTGTTATTCAACTATCACCTCGTTTTAATTGATAAATGTAGCCAATGCTGCTATAAATGCATTTTTATTTACTCCACACTTCTATCTTCACACTTCTACATTTTGTATTTCCTCCACAGTGCTTTAAACTTGTGATTGCGATTTACTCAGTATGGCTAGAATCCTATTTTGAAGTATTTCCTGCTGCTATAACATTGATTAGAATTACTCTGTGCGGCTATAAGCCCATTTTGAAGTACTCTGTGCGGCTATAAGCCTATTTTGAAGTACATCGTGCTGCTATAAGCCCATTTTGAAGTACATCGTGCTGCTATAAGCCCATTTTGAAGTACATCGTGCTGCTATAAGCCCATTTTGAAGTACTCTGCGCTGCTATAGGCCCGTTTTGAAGTACATCGTGCTGCTATAGGCCTATTTTGAAGTACTCTGTGCGGCTATAGGCCTATTTTGAAGTACATCGTGCTGCTATAAGCCCATTTTGAAGTACTCTGTGCGGCTATAAGCCCATTTTGAAGTACATCGTGCTGCTATAAGCCCATTTTGAAGTACATCGTGCTGCTATAAGCCCATTTTGAAGTACATCGTGCTGCTATAAGCCCATTTTGAAGTACTCTGCGCTGCTATAAGCCCATTTTGAAGTACATCGTGCTGCTATAGGCCTATTTTGAAGTACTCTGCGCTGCTATAAGCCTATTTTGAAGTACATCGTGCTGCTATAAGCCTATTTTGAAGTACTCTGTGCTGCTATAGGCCTATTTTGAAGTACTCTGCGCTGCTATAAGCCCATTTTGAAGTACTCTGCGCTGCTATAGGCCCATTTTGAAGTACATCGTGCTGCTATAAGCCCGTTTTGAAGTACATCGTGCTGCTATAAGCCCGTTTTGAAGTACTCTGCGCTGCTATAAGCCTATTTTGAAGTACATCGTGCTGCTATAGGCCCATTTTGAAGTACTCTGCGCTGCTATAGGCCTATTTTGAAGTACATCGTGCTGCTATAGGCCCGTTTTGAAGTACTCTGTGCTGCTATAGGCCCATTTTGAAGTACTCTGTGCTGCTATAAGCCCGTTTTGAAGTACTCTGCGCTGCTATAGGCCCATTTTGAAGTACTCTGCGCTGCTATAGGCCCATTTTGAAGTACATCGTGCTGCTATAAGCCTATTTTGAAGTACATCGTGCTGCTATAAGCCCGTTTTGAAGTACTCTGCGCTGCTATAAGCCCATTTTGAAGTACATCGTGCTGCTATAGGCCCATTTTGAAGTACTCTGCGCTGCTATAGGCCCATTTTGAAGTACATCGTGCTGCTATAAGCCCGTTTTGAAGTACTCTGTGCTGCTATAGGCCCATTTTGAAGTACTCTGTGCTGCTATAAGCCCGTTTTGAAGTACTCTGTGCTGCTATAAGCCCGTTTTGAAGTACTCTGTGCTGCTATAAGCCCATTTTGAAGTACTCTGCGCTGCTATAGGCCCATTTTGAAGTACATCGTGCTGCTATAAGCCTATTTTGAAGTACATCGTGCTGCTATAAGCCCGTTTTGAAGTACTCTGCGCTGCTATAAGCCCATTTTGAAGTACATCGTGCTGCTATAGGCCCGTTTTGAAGTACTCTGCGCTGCTATAGGCCTATTTTGAAGTACATCGTGCTGCTATAAGCCCGTTTTGAAGTACTCTGTGCTGCTATAGGCCCATTTTGAAGTACTCTGTGCTGCTATAAGCCCGTTTTGAAGTACTCTGTGCTGCTATAAGCCCGTTTTGAAGTACTCTGTGCGGATATAGGCCTATTTTGAAGTACTCTGTGCTGCTATAGGCCTATTTTGAAGTACATCGTGCTGCTATAAGCCCATTTTGAAGTACTCTGTGCCTATAGGCCCATTTTGAAGTACTCTGTGCTGCTATAGGCCTATTTTGAAGTACATCGTGCTGCTATAAGCCCGTTTTGAAGTACTCTGTGCGGCTATAAGCCTATTTTGAAGTACATCGTGCTGCTATAACCCTATTTTGAAGTACTCTGTGCGGCTATAGGCCTATTTTGAAGTACATCCTGCTGCTATAGGCCTATTTTGAAGTACATCCTGCTGCTATAAGCCTGTTTTGAACTACATCGTGCTGCTATAAGCCTATTTTGAAGTACATCGTGCTGCTATAACCATATGTTGAAGTACTCTGCGCTGCTATAAGCCTATTTTGAAGTACTCTGTGCGGCTATAGGCCTATTTTGAAGTACTCTGTGCTGCTGTAGGCCTGTTTTGAAGTACTCTGTGCTGCTATAAGCCTATTTTGACGTACTCTGCGCTGCAATAGGCCTGTTTTGAAGTACTTTGTGGTGCTGTAACATTAATTTATTTACTTCACACTGATAGAACTTTATTTTGAATCACTGTGTGATGCAATAAACGTATTTTGAATTACTTTGTGATGCTATAACCATATTTTGAGTTGCTGTAACCCTGTTTTGAATTACTCTGCACTGCTATAAGCCTATTTTGAAGTACTTCGTGGTGCTGTCATTTGAATTACTTCATGCTGCTATAAAGCCTATTTTGAAGTACTCTGTGGTGCTGTACCAGTAATTTGTATTACTTCATGCTGCTATAAGCCTATTTTGAATTACTTTTTGTTGCTATATCCCTATTTTGAATTATTCCGTGCCACGACGATCTTATTTTGAACTACTCTGTCCCTCTATAACCCTATTTTGAATTACTCGACACAACTATAATCCTATTTTGAGTTACTTTGTGGTAACTCTAACATTAATTTGAATTACTTCATGCTGCTTTAATCCTATTTATAATTACTCTGCACAGCTATAAACATTATTTTGAATAACTCTGTGCCGCTATAATCCTATTCTGAGTTCTTTAGTACCGCAATAACCCTATTTTGAATTATTTCGTGCTGCTATAACCCTATTTTGAAGTACTCTGTGTCACTATGAGCCTATTTGAAAGTACTTTGTGGTACCATATCACTACATTTAATTACTCTGTGCCGCTATAATCCTATTTTGAATTAATTACTCAGTGCAGCTACAACCCTATGTTGAATTACTGTGTGCCTCTATAATACGGTAATTTGAATGACGTTACACTGTTATAGACCTATTTTCAAGTACCTCTTGTTCCTATAAGCCCATTTTCAATTACTTTGTATTGCTATTACCCTATTGGAGTTACTTTGTCCCTCTAGAACCCTATTTTGAATTATTTTGCAGTGCTATAACACTGATTAGAATTACTTCATTCTGCCATAAAATTATTTAGCAACAATTATTATTTAACAACGCGCAATGCTCGAACAATCTAGTTTATATTTACTCACCTGTGCATTTAGCATACTACAAAACTGACACAATGAACAAAACAGTCGCGGGGAAACAGCGCGATAAAAGCCGGCGGGGAACGCGCCCCCCCTCCCCCCGCCACACACACACACACACACACACACACACACACACACACACACACAGAAAGAGAGAGAGAGACAGAGAGGAAAAGAAGAAAATGCTCTTTATATGAAGGAGTGGGTGGCTCTTAAAAGAGCCGTTGGGTTGATGAAGACGGCGGTAAGGCGCTTTACTTGGAGCTGGTGTACTTGGTGACGGCCTTGGTGCCCTCGGACACGGCGTGCTTGGCCAGCTCGCCGGGAAGCAACAGGCGCACGGCGGTCTGGATCTCCCTGGAGGTGATGGTGGAGCGCTTGTTGTAATGAGCCAGACGAGAGGACTCACCGGCGATACGCTCGAAGATGTCGTTCACGAACGAGTTCATGATGCCCATCGCCTTAGAAGAAATGCCGGTGTCGGGGTGCACCTGCTTCAGGACTTTGTACACGTAGATAGCGTAGCTCTCCTTCCTGGACTTTCTGCGCTTCTTGCCTCCTTTGCCGGCCGTCTTGGTCACGGCTTTCTTGGATCCCTTCTTGGGAGCGGCCTTGGCTGGGTCGGGCATGTTGCTGCTGCTGCTTCTCCTGTAAACTGCGAGAGAATGAATAACGCCCGCCTCGCGGCCGCTCTATTTACAGGCCGACATTGTAATTAGGCACAAGCGAAGAACATTTTTTTATTGGTCAAAATCCCAACCCGCCTCATACAGGGAGCCTCCCACCGCTCCGCCCTCCTCCTCCTCCTCCTCCTCCTCCTCCTCCTCCTCCTCCTCGCTCCCCCCCGCTACGCTTTGTTTCCCTTCCCGCCTTTTTATATTCACAATGTGCACTATAACTAAAGGAAAAAAGTAAAATAAAATAAAAATACACACACACACATACATATATGTATATGTATATATTTATCTCTACTACCACCGTCTTCTAACGCGTTTTACACACACACACACACACACACGTACACACTAAATATAAACATTGAAAACTAGATTATTATGATCGTTATGTGTTCATACAGAAATTATCTTCTACTTGTATGCTACGTGTGTACGGCGCTTGACGCCATTTGCTTAAAGGCCCCCTCGCAAAAAAAAAAAAAAAAAAAACCCCACACACACACAGCACGAGAAACAGCTCTTTTTCTGGATGTTTGGGTGGCTCTTAAAAGAGCCGTTGTGTTCGCGTCGTTCGGTGTTGGAGCGTTTAACCGCCGAAGCCGTACAGGGTGCGTCCCTGGCGTTTCAGGGCGTACACCACATCCATGGCGGTGACCGTCTTCCTCTTGGCATGCTCGGTGTAGGTGACGGCGTCGCGGATCACGTTCTCCAGGAACACCTTCAGCACACCGCGAGTCTCTTCGTAGATCAGACCGGAAATACGCTTAACACCGCCACGGCGAGCCAGACGGCGAATAGCCGGCTTGGTGATTCCCTGGATGTTATCGCGAAGAACTTTACGGTGACGCTTGGCGCCTCCTTTGCCGAGCCCCTTTCCGCCCTTGCCTCTGCCAGACATGATGCTGCTCTCTCGAAGTCAAGCTGCTCAATAAAACTCGCCGCGCAGCGCCCACATATTTATCCGCCCTCTACAGGACCTTGTTGAGAACAGGCGAGGAGGCGGGCCTAAGACCAACGGTCACACAATAGAGCACATTCAAAAAGAAACAGAACGCCACAGCTTTCTACCTGCTAGCGTCTTCTTCTTCCTCACCCTCTCTATACACACAAACATTATTATTACTATTATTATTATTAGTAGTAGTTGTTTTTCCAGTAGTAGTAGTAGTAATTGTAGTAGAAGTCTTAATCTGATATGCAAGGCATATATATTAAAAAAAAACAAAACATACAGACAAACACCCGTCAGTGTAAGGAGGTTAGTAAAAGTACTCTGTGTTTGTAAAACATTGACATTCCCTTTACAGACACGAGACGTTCCTTTTGAGCATGCCTGTGGGCTCAAGGCCCGGATTCTAAACTCCTATGTCTGCTATAACGACGGGTCTCGCGTAGCAGCACAGCATCTTATTAGTAGGCCCCTCATTCAGCTGATCACCATCACAGTCTGTGTACACTTTTAATCGAGCCCACATTTTACCACACGAATAGGTCACTCACAAGCGGCACAGAAAGGAATGCAAAGACAACTCTCGGGCCTTACTTTATCAGTTCTCTCAAAGGCAAAATATAATGGACTATCTAAGGTATAATGTCTAAATTAGATACACTTTCTCAAACGCTAACATTCTTAAACTCCACATTCTTAAACTCCAAGTGTCATTCACAAGGAAAGCATACTCGCTTCACCATTCGTGCCAAAGAAACTAATATACAATTCATCAAACACGTGTGTCGACACAAAGCCAGTGTTCTACTGAACACACCGAAGCACTGTCTACTCACAAGCCGTCTCTTTTCTATAAACACAACGCTCACGGTAAAGAGGATTTTGCAGCCCAGCATTTTTGCAATCTGACAACACCGTCCATAACTTATCCACTTACTTTACTCATTTATTAGACGTCTACAATGTTCATCATTTCAGACTGCCGTGTCGATCAGACTGTCATGTAGAAGCGTGTTGATGCACAGAACAACCCCCGTGTTCTCCGTACATCACCATGTATGGGTGCGATGTATGTGACGTGCGTTCATACATTTGATTTATTAAATCATTTCATTATCCGAACCCAGTTATTTACTGCGGATGCAGGCAGTCAAGTTTCGAAATGCGGCCACACGTGGATGAATAAGATCCATCCAGCACAACACACTTCACTAACTACACAAAAAGTCTGTTAGCCTTATAGAATGGAGTAGTATTAATAGGAGCACACATTAGTATTATTACTATTATTATTATCATCAGTATTATTATTATTATTATTATTGTAAGTGGTAGTAGTAGTAGTAGTAGCAGCAGTGTTGTTGTTATCAGAATAATTTTATTTGCCATATGTATTGACATGTATTAGGAATATTTCTTGGTGTTTGGTCACAACACGATACATTCCACACAGTTTACAAGATGCACATCACAGACAACACAACACACAACTACCTTCCCAATCTCCAAATACTGCACCTTAAGCAGAAATCTGTAGAATCAGTTGCCATTTATATTACAGCGGAGGTACAAAGAGCAGCCGAATCCAGTTCAGATGGCATTACACGGAATCACATAACTGTGATATATAATACATAATAGTTGCAATGATATACAGTAATGACAATATTTAATAAATAATCATTATAATAAATACTAAAAGATAATTATTTAATAGCTATTATCAGTAGTAGAGGGAAGAAGCCTTTACTTGTCACATATACATTACTACCACTGAGCTGGGGCCTGAACCCCTGACCTACTGATCAGTAACCCTGAGCCTGACAAACATTCCAAAGGATCCCCCCCCCCCCCCCTTTTTAAATTTATTTATTTATTTATTTATTTATTATTTATATTATTATTACAAATATAGACTTACAACAAGAGGCTATAAACAACAGTGGTTGCGGCAAAGTGCACTTCATAAACTTGGCCACACGAGGGCAGTCAAGATCCATCCACAACAACACACAGCGCTGCACACACCAGCCTTTAGATTTATAATTATTTGATTCATCAACCTTTATTCTTTCTTCTAGTCTTTCTTTCTTATTTCTTCTAATTATTATTATTATTATTAAGAGTAGTAGTAGTAGTAGTACTAGTAGTAGAATTATTATGGTTATTGTAGTTGTTATTGTCATCATGTTTTAATATATTTTGTAACACGCAACAAACATAACATTGGCAAACATTTCTTAAAGGTTTTTTCTCCCTTTATTTATTTATTTATTTATTTCTTTTTTTATTGCAGATGTAGACCTAACCTGCGGCTATAAACAACAGTGGTTAGGGCAACGTGCACTTCCTAAACTTGGCCACACGAGGGCGATTATGAGTAGTAGTAGCAGTAGCAGTTTTAGAAGAAGAAGTACTAGTAGCAGCAGAAGTAGTAGTAGTAGAAGAAGAAGAAGAAGAAGAAGTAGAAGAATTATTATTATTACTGTTGTTGTTTTTGTCATGTTTTAACCTATTTTCTAACACGCAACAAGCATAGCATTGGCAAACATTTCTTAAAGGATTTCCCTCCTTTTTTTAAAAAAAATTTTTTAAACGATTTATTACAGACTTGCTACATTTGCGGCGTTAAACAGCAGTGGTTAGGGCAAAGTGCACTTCCATCAACTTTTATTCTTTACTCTAGTCTTTCTTCAATATTATTTCTTCGTCTTCCTTTTTTCTCTTTCCTATTATTATTATTATTATTATTATTATTATTATTATAGTAGTATTGGTAGTAGAATCATTCTTATTGTTGCTGTTATTGTTTTTGTCATGTCGTAATATATTTTGTGACACGCAACAAACATAGCATTGACATACATTTCTTGAAGGATCCCCCCCTTTAAACGATTTATTACAAAGACTAACTATGTAGACTTGCTATATTTGCGGCAGCAGTGGTTAGGGCAAAGTACACTTCCTAACCTTGGCCACACGATGGCAGTCAAGATCCATCCACAACAACACAGCGCTGCTCACAACAACCTTTATTTTACTCCTCATCCTTTATTCTTTCTTCTAGCCTTTCTTTATTACTCCTTCTAATTATTATTATTATTATTAGTAGTAGTAGTAGTAGTAGTAGTAGTAGTATTTTTTTTTTCATTTTATTATTACATATTCCATTTTTAAAGCACGTCTCTTCAGGCCTCTCAGCACTTGACATGGAAATGATTTAAAAAAAAAAAAAAAAAAAAAAAAAAAAAAGGTTTAAATAAATGAGCGAATGAATGAATGAATAAATAAAAATAAGATGTTACATTTTGTCCTTGTTAAATACACACCAATATTGTATCTGATTATTTCTAAGCAGAAAAGAAAGACATTATTAGGCGGAATGACGGAGAAACCCTTCTGCTTCTCCCCTTCAAATTAGTGAAGAGGCGCGCGCAGAAACCCCAACATTTAAAGATCGATGAATCCCCGCGGCGTCATAAAGGGAAAAACTGTCAATCAAACCAACAGCATAGTTCTAAGCCTCTGACCTCGGCGCATGACGTCACAAATAAATCTTATGGTTCACTGCTCCCTTTTCACTGTAAGTGTGCCACAGCGTGAGAGCGCGCGCGTATAAGCACATCATGCGTAACATATTTATAATAATTTATATAGTTTATGAAAATATTTACAATGTTTTTTTAAACCACATTACAATTAATTTTTAAACAGCCAAGGGATGAAGACTTGCTCATTTCACTGAGACTGTGAGGTGGCTCTTAGAAGAGCCTTTGTGTAGATTAGACGCGGTCGTCGTTTAAGCGCGCTCTCCGCGAATACGGCGGGCCAGCTGAATATCCTTGGGCATGATGGTCACTCTCTTGGCGTGGATGGCGCACAGGTTGGTGTCCTCGAACAGGCCGACCAGGTACGCCTCGCTCGCCTCCTGCAGGGCCATGACGGCCGAGCTCTGGAAACGCAGATCAGTCTTGAAGTCCTGAGCGATTTCTCTCACCAGGCGCTGGAAGGGCAGCTTGCGGATGAGCAGCTCAGTAGACTTCTGATAACGGCGGATCTCTCTCAGAGCCACGGTGCCCGGCCTGTAACGGTGAGGCTTCTTCACGCCGCCGGTGGCCGGGGCGCTCTTGCGGGCGGCCTTAGTGGCGAGCTGCTTTCTGGGCGCCTTGCCACCGGTAGACTTACGGGCGGTCTGCTTGGTTCTTGCCATGGCGTCGAGCTCTGCACTTCACGGACGAAAAACAGAATACACGGCGCTCGCGAACGCCGGCTTTTTAAGCCCTAACGCTGCCCTGCGCTGATTGGGCGTCTTGGAGGCACTCGTCTGTCATTGGATAGAATGTGTGACGTCATTTGATGACTATTGGCTCGTCTTCCGCCACCGGCACAGTTCGAAACACAAGGCGCCCGCCCCTATTCCACGGGCGCGCAGCGCTTTTGTACTCTGCCATTCACCAGTTACACACAAACCGCCCGCCGTCAAAACATATTCTCATCCCTCACACTGCATTTAGCCAACACGCCTCACTATTGTTATTATTATTATTATTATTATTACTATTACTACTGCTACTACTTGAATATTTTCCAAGTATATAATTATTTATAATATATATAACGCATATATAATTATTAGCAAATTAGTGTGCTCATGTCCTGATTTTAACCGCGTTTGCTTTGTATTAAGAAGATAGGAATAACATTGCACTTTTGGAGCAGAAGTGGGTGGCTCTTAAAAGAGCCTTTGGGTACTGGCAAACGCAGCAGTGGGCGCGTTTACTTGGTCTTGACGGTCTTCTCAGTCTTCTTGGGTAGAAGCACGGCCTGAATGTTAGGCAGCACACCACCCTGAGCGATGGTCACCCCGCCGAGCAGTTTGTTCAGCTCCTCGTCGTTACGCACGGCGAGCTGCAGGTGGCGGGGGATGATACGGGTCTTCTTGTTGTCACGGGCGGCGTTGCCGGCCAACTCCAGGATCTCAGCAGTCAGATACTCCAGCACGGCGGCCAGGTAGACCGGAGCGCCGGCACCGACGCGCTCGGCGTAGTTGCCTTTACGCAGGAGCCTGTGCACACGGCCCACAGGGAACTGCAGCCCAGCTCTGGAGGAACGAGTCTTGGCCTTGGCCCTAGCCTTTCCGCCGGTTTTCCCGCGACCACTCATGGTTATGATCAGACCTGTTCCACGAACGACGCTGAAATAATAAAGACTACGCGCCGAGCCCTCCGTGATATAGCCAACACAGCCGCTCTCTTATTGGCTAAGATCGTTGTGGCAGAAGAACCAATCACAAACGCGCCGTCAAATTCCAGCGTCCGCCCACCATTCTATTCTACGCGACACCCCTCCCACCCCCGTTTGTGACGCCGCCTGTGTGTGTGTGTGTGTGTGTGTGTGTGTGTGTGTGTGTGTGTGTGTGTGTGTGTGAGAGAGAGAGAGAGAGAGAGAGAGAGAGAGAGAGCGCATGAAAACAGACAGAAGGGAAAATAGACATACAAACGCACACACTAACACAATGATATACAACGCTATAGAGAAATGTAAATTCTTACTAGTTTGCCCATATGTTCATGTTCCTCCTACAGCCTCTGTCACCGTTTTGGGAGGAGGAATCCAATCCACTAAAAGCATAATTTTGTGTCATGAGAGGACAGGGAATATCGCTCTTTAAACGAAAATATGGGTGGCTCTTAAAAGAGCCGTTTAAGGATCAAAAACATGAATTAAACACACAAACATGTTTATTTCTTTTTGGGGGCTGCCTTTTTCGCCTTTGCCGCTTTGGGCTTTGCTGTCTTGGGCTTCACAGCCTTTGCCTTCTTGGGGCTCTTGGCTGCCTTTTTAGGGGTCGCCGGCTTCTTCGCCTTCTTGGGGCTCTTGGTGGCTTTCTTGGCGGCGGCGGCGGGCTTCTTCGCCTTCTTAGGAGACTTCTTGGCGGCGGCGGCGGGTTTCTTGGCCGCTACCTTCTTGGGCTTCTTAGCCGCGGCGGGCTTCTTGGCTGCCGCCTTCTTGGGTTTGGGCGCGGCTTTCTTTGCGGGCTTCTTGGCTTCGGTCTGCTTCTTGTTCAGCTTGAAAGAGCCAGACGCGCCGGTCCCTTTGGTCTGCACCAGAGTGCCCTTTGTCACGAGGCTCTTGACGGCGAGCTTGACGCGGGAGTTGTTCTTCTCCACATCGTATCCGCCGGCAGCCAAAGCCTTCTTCAAAGCGGCGAGCGACACGCCGCTCCTCTCCTTGGACGAGGAAACCGCCTTGACGATGAGCTCGCCGACGCTGGGGCCCGCTTTCTTGGTCCTCGAAGCTGCTTTCTTCTTGGGCGCTTTGGCCGGCGCGGCGGCGGGCGCGGGAGCGACTTCTGCCATGTCTGTGTGTGCGGAGCTAAGTAGAATAAAAGAGTCAATCGCTGTGGCGCTGTGTAACACAGGAACCTCCCTCCCCGCGGCCGGGGGGCTGGTCTTAAAAGCAGACATGAGAACGTTGTAGACTCAACCCGGGCGCCGCTGAATGACTGCGCTTCCGCGATGCGCTCGCAACTGTGTTTTCTCATGGCATTTCGCGGCGAAAATCAGACTCGTCAGGCAAGCTCCAAAGCGTTCAAGCACGCGTTTCGCGAGAACGGGCTTTCCCGTTTCTCCCGAGGCCCGCCACGGCCAGGAAGAGAGCACCAATCTCGCGCAGCGGGCACAAAAGTGCACGGCGCGCCTGGCGCTCGAGCCGGCGGGCCGCGCATTTCGTGCGTTGTGCTGTGTAAAAAGAGGGCAAAAAACGGCGTGGCCCTTGCGAGGCCTGCGGGCCGAGATGAAGGAGAGCCGTGTGAGTGCTGCTGCTATGTTTGCACCGGCCGAGTGTGGCGTGCAGTATGTGAACCGAGGCCCCTTTTGGGCCGTGTAAAGCACATGAGTGGAGAGCGAGGGCGAAAGAGGGAGAGAGCGGGCGCGCTCGGAGGGACGAGGCGACTCCCGCAGCGTGACTCCCAGCGTCTTTGTCCTCGTCTGGTCTTCGTCGCTCGGGCTGGCGCCGGCACTCGGGCTGGCGCTCCTCGTGCGCGGCCGCGTCCTCTTGTGGTCCCGGGGCGCCAGGTGCGCCTCGTGGCCGCCTCGATCGGCGCGCACCTCCGCCTCGTTACCTGCGCCTGTCTCCGCCCTAGCCCTAGCCCTAGTTAACCCTAGTGCCGTTTAGCCCGGCTCTGCCCTAACCCTAGTGCCGTTTAGCCCGGCTCTGCCCTAACCCTAGTGCCGTTTAGCCCAACTCTGCCCTAACCCTAGTGCCGTTTAGCCCGGCTCTGCCCTAACCCTAGTGCCGTTTAGCCCGGCTCTGCCCTAACCCTAGTGCCGTTTAGCCCAACTCTGCCCTAACCCTAGTGCCGTTTAGCCCGGCTCTGCTATATCCTTATGTTTATTCAATTCCACACTGCTGTAACTCTAGTCTTATGAACTCGACAGAGCTCTAACCCCATTCGTTGTTATTCAACTATCACCTCGTTTTAATTGATAAATGTAGCCAATGCTGCTATAAATGCATTTTTATTTACTCCACACTTCTATCTTCACACTTCTACATTTTGTATTTCCTCCACAGTGCTTTAAACTTGTGATTGCGATTTACTCAGTATGGCTAGAATCCTATTTTGAAGTATTTCCTGCTGCTATAACATTGATTAGAATTACTCTGTGCGGCTATAAGCCCATTTTGAAGTACTCTGTGCGGCTATAAGCCTATTTTGAAGTACATCGTGCTGCTATAAGCCCATTTTGAAGTACATCGTGCTGCTATAAGCCCATTTTGAAGTACATCGTGCTGCTATAAGCCCATTTTGAAGTACTCTGCGCTGCTATAGGCCCGTTTTGAAGTACATCGTGCTGCTATAGGCCTATTTTGAAGTACTCTGTGCGGCTATAGGCCTATTTTGAAGTACATCGTGCTGCTATAAGCCCATTTTGAAGTACTCTGTGCGGCTATAAGCCCATTTTGAAGTACATCGTGCTGCTATAAGCCCATTTTGAAGTACATCGTGCTGCTATAAGCCCATTTTGAAGTACATCGTGCTGCTATAAGCCCATTTTGAAGTACTCTGCGCTGCTATAAGCCCATTTTGAAGTACATCGTGCTGCTATAGGCCTATTTTGAAGTACTCTGCGCTGCTATAAGCCTATTTTGAAGTACATCGTGCTGCTATAAGCCTATTTTGAAGTACTCTGTGCTGCTATAGGCCTATTTTGAAGTACTCTGCGCTGCTATAAGCCCATTTTGAAGTACTCTGCGCTGCTATAGGCCCATTTTGAAGTACATCGTGCTGCTATAAGCCCGTTTTGAAGTACATCGTGCTGCTATAAGCCCGTTTTGAAGTACTCTGCGCTGCTATAAGCCTATTTTGAAGTACATCGTGCTGCTATAGGCCCATTTTGAAGTACTCTGCGCTGCTATAGGCCCATTTTGAAGTACATCGTGCTGCTATAAGCCCGTTTTGAAGTACTCTGTGCTGCTATAGGCCCATTTTGAAGTACTCTGTGCTGCTATAAGCCCGTTTTGAAGTACTCTGTGCTGCTATAAGCCCGTTTTGAAGTACTCTGTGCTGCTATAAGCCCATTTTGAAGTACTCTGCGCTGCTATAGGCCCATTTTGAAGTACATCGTGCTGCTATAAGCCTATTTTGAAGTACATCGTGCTGCTATAAGCCCGTTTTGAAGTACTCTGCGCTGCTATAAGCCCATTTTGAAGTACATCGTGCTGCTATAGGCCCGTTTTGAAGTACTCTGCGCTGCTATAGGCCTATTTTGAAGTACATCGTGCTGCTATAAGCCCGTTTTGAAGTACTCTGTGCTGCTATAGGCCCATTTTGAAGTACTCTGTGCTGCTATAAGCCCGTTTTGAAGTACTCTGTGCTGCTATAAGCCCGTTTTGAAGTACTCTGTGCGGATATAGGCCTATTTTGAAGTACTCTGTGCTGCTATAGGCCTATTTTGAAGTACATCGTGCTGCTATAAGCCCATTTTGAAGTACTCTGTGCGGCTATAGGCCCATTTTGAAGTACTCTGTGCTGCTATAGGCCTATTTTGAAGTACATCGTGCTGCTATAAGCCCGTTTTGAAGTACTCTGTGCGGCTATAAGCCTATTTTGAAGTACATCGTGCTGCTATAACCCTATTTTGAAGTACTCTGTGCGGCTATAGGCCTATTTTGAAGTACATCCTGCTGCTATAGGCCTATTTTGAAGTACATCCTGCTGCTATAAGCCTGTTTTGAACTACATCGTGCTGCTATAAGCCTATTTTGAAGTACATCGTGCTGCTATAACCATATGTTGAAGTACTCTGCGCTGCTATAAGCCTATTTTGAAGTACTCTGTGCGGCTATAGGCCTATTTTGAAGTACTCTGTGCTGCTGTAGGCCTGTTTTGAAGTACTCTGTGCTGCTATAAGCCTATTTTGACGTACTCTGCGCTGCAATAGGCCTGTTTTGAAGTACTTTGTGGTGCTGTAACATTAATTTATTTACTTCACACTGATAGAACTTTATTTTGAATCACTGTGTGATGCAATAAACGTATTTTGAATTACTTTGTGATGCTATAACCATATTTTGAGTTGCTGTAACCCTGTTTTGAATTACTCTGCACTGCTATAAGCCTATTTTGAAGTACTTCGTGGTGCTGTCATTTGAATTACTTCATGCTGCTATAAAGCCTATTTTGAAGTACTCTGTGGTGCTGTACCAGTAATTTGTATTACTTCATGCTGCTATAAGCCTATTTTGAATTACTTTTTGTTGCTATATCCCTATTTTGAATTATTCCGTGCCACGACGATCTTATTTTGAACTACTCTGTCCCTCTATAACCCTATTTTGAATTACTCGACACAACTATAATCCTATTTTGAGTTACTTTGTGGTAACTCTAACATTAATTTGAATTACTTCATGCTGCTTTAATCCTATTTATAATTACTCTGCACAGCTATAAACATTATTTTGAATAACTCTGTGCCGCTATAATCCTATTCTGAGTTCTTTAGTACCGCAATAACCCTATTTTGAATTATTTCGTGCTGCTATAACCCTATTTTGAAGTACTCTGTGTCACTATGAGCCTATTTGAAAGTACTTTGTGGTACCATATCACTACATTTAATTACTCTGTGCCGCTATAATCCTATTTTGAATTAATTACTCAGTGCAGCTACAACCCTATGTTGAATTACTGTGTGCCTCTATAATACGGTAATTTGAATGACGTTACACTGTTATAGACCTATTTTCAAGTACCTCTTGTTCCTATAAGCCCATTTTCAATTACTTTGTATTGCTATTACCCTATTGGAGTTACTTTGTCCCTCTAGAACCCTATTTTGAATTATTTTGCAGTGCTATAACACTGATTAGAATTACTTCATTCTGCCATAAAATTATTTAGCAACAATTATTATTTAACAACGCGCAATGCTCGAACAATCTAGTTTATATTTACTCACCTGTGCATTTAGCATACTACAAAACTGACACAATGAACAAAACAGTCGCGGGGAAACAGCGCGATAAAAGCCGGCGGGGAACGCGCCCCCCCTCCCCCCGCCACACACACACACACACACACACACACACACACACACACACACAGAAAGAGAGAGAGAGACAGAGAGGAAAAGAAGAAAATGCTCTTTATATGAAGGAGTGGGTGGCTCTTAAAAGAGCCGTTGGGTTGATGAAGACGGCGGTAAGGCGCTTTACTTGGAGCTGGTGTACTTGGTGACGGCCTTGGTGCCCTCGGACACGGCGTGCTTGGCCAGCTCGCCGGGAAGCAACAGGCGCACGGCGGTCTGGATCTCCCTGGAGGTGATGGTGGAGCGCTTGTTGTAATGAGCCAGACGAGAGGACTCACCGGCGATACGCTCGAAGATGTCGTTCACGAACGAGTTCATGATGCCCATCGCCTTAGAAGAAATGCCGGTGTCGGGGTGCACCTGCTTCAGGACTTTGTACACGTAGATAGCGTAGCTCTCCTTCCTGGACTTTCTGCGCTTCTTGCCTCCTTTGCCGGCCGTCTTGGTCACGGCTTTCTTGGATCCCTTCTTGGGAGCGGCCTTGGCTGGGTCGGGCATGTTGCTGCTGCTGCTTCTCCTGTAAACTGCGAGAGAATGAATAACGCCCGCCTCGCGGCCGCTCTATTTACAGGCCGACATTGTAATTAGGCACAAGCGAAGAACATTTTTTTATTGGTCAAAATCCCAACCCGCCTCATACAGGGAGCCTCCCACCGCTCCGCCCTCCTCCTCCTCCTCCTCCTCCTCCTCCTCCTCCTCCTCCTCGCTCCCCCCCGCTACGCTTTGTTTCCCTTCCCGCCTTTTTATATTCACAATGTGCACTATAACTAAAGGAAAAAAGTAAAATAAAATAAAAATACACACACACACATACATATATGTATATGTATATATTTATCTCTACTACCACCGTCTTCTAACGCGTTTTACACACACACACACACACACACGTACACACTAAATATAAACATTGAAAACTAGATTATTATGATCGTTATGTGTTCATACAGAAATTATCTTCTACTTGTATGCTACGTGTGTACGGCGCTTGACGCCATTTGCTTAAAGGCCCCCTCGCAAAAAAAAAAAAAAAAAAAACCCCACACACACACAGCACGAGAAACAGCTCTTTTTCTGGATGTTTGGGTGGCTCTTAAAAGAGCCGTTGTGTTCGCGTCGTTCGGTGTTGGAGCGTTTAACCGCCGAAGCCGTACAGGGTGCGTCCCTGGCGTTTCAGGGCGTACACCACATCCATGGCGGTGACCGTCTTCCTCTTGGCATGCTCGGTGTAGGTGACGGCGTCGCGGATCACGTTCTCCAGGAACACCTTCAGCACACCGCGAGTCTCTTCGTAGATCAGACCGGAAATACGCTTAACACCGCCACGGCGAGCCAGACGGCGAATAGCCGGCTTGGTGATTCCCTGGATGTTATCGCGAAGAACTTTACGGTGACGCTTGGCGCCTCCTTTGCCGAGCCCCTTTCCGCCCTTGCCTCTGCCAGACATGATGCTGCTCTCTCGAAGTCAAACTGCTCAATAAAACTCGCCGCGCAGCGCCCACATATTTATCCGCCCTCTACAGGACCTTGTTGAGAACAGGCGAGGAGGCGGGCCTAAGACCAACGGTCACACAATAGAGCACATTCAAAAAGAAACAGAACGCCACAGCTTTCTACCTGCTAGCGTCTTCTTCTTCCTCACCCTCTCTATACACACAAACATTATTATTACTATTATTATTATTAGTAGTAGTTGTTTTTCCAGTAGTAGTAGTAGTAATTGTAGTAGAAGTCTTAATCTGATATGCAAGGCATATATATTAAAAAAAAACAAAACATACAGACAAACACCCGTCAGTGTAAGGAGGTTAGTAAAAGTACTCTGTGTTTGTAAAACATTGACATTCCCTTTACAGACACGAGACGTTCCTTTTGAGCATGCCTGTGGGCTCAAGGCCCGGATTCTAAACTCCTATGTCTGCTATAACGACGGGTCTCGCGTAGCAGCACAGCATCTTATTAGTAGGCCCCTCATTCAGCTGATCACCATCACAGTCTGTGTACACTTTTAATCGAGCCCACATTTTACCACACGAATAGGTCACTCACAAGCGGCACAGAAAGGAATGCAAAGACAACTCTCGGGCCTTACTTTATCAGTTCTCTCAAAGGCAAAATATAATGGACTATCTAAGGTATAATGTCTAAATTAGATACACTTTCTCAAACGCTAACATTCTTAAACTCCACATTCTTAAACTCCAAGTGTCATTCACAAGGAAAGCATACTCGCTTCACCATTCGTGCCAAAGAAACTAATATACAATTCATCAAACACGTGTGTCGACACAAAGCCAGTGTTCTACTGAACACACCGAAGCACTGTCTACTCACAAGCCGTCTCTTTTCTATAAACACAACGCTCACGGTAAAGAGGATTTTGCAGCCCAGCATTTTTGCAATCTGACAACACCGTCCATAACTTATCCACTTACTTTACTCATTTATTAGACGTCTACAATGTTCATCATTTCAGACTGCCGTGTCGATCAGACTGTCATGTAGAAGCGTGTTGATGCACAGAACAACCCCCGTGTTCTCCGTACATCACCATGTATGGGTGCGATGTATGTGACGTGCGTTCATACATTTGATTTATTAAATCATTTCATTATCCGAACCCAGTTATTTACTGCGGATGCAGGCAGTCAAGTTTCGAAATGCGGCCACACGTGGATGAATAAGATCCATCCAGCACAACACACTTCACTAACTACACAAAAAGTCTGTTAGCCTTATAGAATGGAGTAGTATTAATAGGAGCACACATTAGTATTATTACTATTATTATTATCATCAGTATTATTATTATTATTATTATTGTAAGTGGTAGTAGTAGTAGTAGTAGCAGCAGTGTTGTTGTTATCAGAATAATTTTATTTGCCATATGTATTGACATGTATTAGGAATATTTCTTGGTGTTTGGTCACAACACGATACATTCCACACAGTTTACAAGATGCACATCACAGACAACACAACACACAACTACCTTCCCAATCTCCAAATACTGCACCTTAAGCAGAAATCTGTAGAATCAGTTGCCATTTATATTACAGCGGAGGTACAAAGAGCAGCCGAATCCAGTTCAGATGGCATTACACGGAATCACATAACTGTGATATATAATACATAATAGTTGCAATGATATACAGTAATGACAATATTTAATAAATAATCATTATAATAAATACTAAAAGATAATTATTTAATAGCTATTATCAGTAGTAGAGGGAAGAAGCCTTTACTTGTCACATATACATTACTACCACTGAGCTGGGGCCTGAACCCCTGACCTACTGATCAGTAACCCTGAGCCTGACAAACATTCCAAAGGATCCCCCCCCCCCCCCCTTTTTAAATTTATTTATTTATTTATTTATTTATTATTTATATTATTATTACAAATATAGACTTACAACAAGAGGCTATAAACAACAGTGGTTGCGGCAAAGTGCACTTCATAAACTTGGCCACACGAGGGCAGTCAAGATCCATCCACAACAACACACAGCGCTGCACACACCAGCCTTTAGATTTATAATTATTTGATTCATCAACCTTTATTCTTTCTTCTAGTCTTTCTTTCTTATTTCTTCTAATTATTATTATTATTATTAAGAGTAGTAGTAGTAGTAGTACTAGTAGTAGAATTATTATGGTTATTGTAGTTGTTATTGTCATCATGTTTTAATATATTTTGTAACACGCAACAAACATAACATTGGCAAACATTTCTTAAAGGTTTTTTCTCCCTTTATTTATTTATTTATTTATTTCTTTTTTTATTGCAGATGTAGACCTAACCTGCGGCTATAAACAACAGTGGTTAGGGCAACGTGCACTTCCTAAACTTGGCCACACGAGGGCGATTATGAGTAGTAGTAGCAGTAGCAGTTTTAGAAGAAGAAGTACTAGTAGCAGCAGAAGTAGTAGTAGTAGAAGAAGAAGAAGAAGAAGAAGTAGAAGAATTATTATTATTACTGTTGTTGTTTTTGTCATGTTTTAACCTATTTTCTAACACGCAACAAGCATAGCATTGGCAAACATTTCTTAAAGGATTTCCCTCCTTTTTTTAAAAAAAATTTTTTAAACGATTTATTACAGACTTGCTACATTTGCGGCGTTAAACAGCAGTGGTTAGGGCAAAGTGCACTTCCATCAACTTTTATTCTTTACTCTAGTCTTTCTTCAATATTATTTCTTCGTCTTCCTTTTTTCTCTTTCCTATTATTATTATTATTATTATTATTATTATTATTATAGTAGTATTGGTAGTAGAATCATTCTTATTGTTGCTGTTATTGTTTTTGTCATGTCGTAATATATTTTGTGACACGCAACAAACATAGCATTGACATACATTTCTTTGAAGGATCCCCCCCTTTAAACGATTTATTACAAAGACTAACTATGTAGACTTGCTATATTTGCGGCAGCAGTGGTTAGGGCAAAGTACACTTCCTAACCTTGGCCACACGATGGCAGTCAAGATCCATCCACAACAACACAGCGCTGCTCACAACAACCTTTATTTTACTCCTCATCCTTTATTCTTTCTTCTAGCCTTTCTTTATTACTCCTTCTAATTATTATTATTATTATTAGTAGTAGTAGTAGTAGTAGTAGTAGTAGTATTTTTTTTTTCATTTTATTATTACATATTCCATTTTTAAAGCACGTCTCTTCAGGCCTCTCAGCACTTGACATGGAAATGATTTAAAAAAAAAAAAAAAAAAAAAAAAAAAAAGGTTTAAATAAATGAGCGAATGAATGAATGAATAAATAAAAATAAGATGTTACATTTTGTCCTTGTTAAATACACACCAATATTGTATCTGATTATTTCTAAGCAGAAAAGAAAGACATTATTAGGCGGAATGACGGAGAAACCCTTCTGCTTCTCCCCTTCAAATTAGTGAAGAGGCGCGCGCAGAAACCCCAACATTTAAAGATCGATGAATCCCCGCGGCGTCATAAAGGGAAAAACTGTCAATCAAACCAACAGCATAGTTCTAAGCCTCTGACCTCGGCGCATGACGTCACAAATAAATCTTATGGTTCACTGCTCCCTTTTCACTGTAAGTGTGCCACAGCGTGAGAGCGCGCGCGTATAAGCACATCATGCGTAACATATTTATAATAATTTATATAGTTTATGAAAATATTTACAATGTTTTTTTAAACCACATTACAATTAATTTTTAAACAGCCAAGGGATGAAGACTTGCTCATTTCACTGAGACTGTGAGGTGGCTCTTAGAAGAGCCTTTGTGTAGATTAGACGCGGTCGTCGTTTAAGCGCGCTCTCCGCGAATACGGCGGGCCAGCTGAATATCCTTGGGCATGATGGTCACTCTCTTGGCGTGGATGGCGCACAGGTTGGTGTCCTCGAACAGGCCGACCAGGTACGCCTCGCTCGCCTCCTGCAGGGCCATGACGGCCGAGCTCTGGAAACGCAGATCAGTCTTGAAGTCCTGAGCGATTTCTCTCACCAGGCGCTGGAAGGGCAGCTTGCGGATGAGCAGCTCAGTAGACTTCTGATAACGGCGGATCTCTCTCAGAGCCACGGTGCCCGGCCTGTAACGGTGAGGCTTCTTCACGCCGCCGGTGGCCGGGGCGCTCTTGCGGGCGGCCTTAGTGGCGAGCTGCTTTCTGGGCGCCTTGCCACCGGTAGACTTACGGGCGGTCTGCTTGGTTCTTGCCATGGCGTCGAGCTCTGCACTTCACGGACGAAAAACAGAATACACGGCGCTCGCGAACGCCGGCTTTTTAAGCCCTAACGCTGCCCTGCGCTGATTGGGCGTCTTGGAGGCACTCGTCTGTCATTGGATAGAATGTGTGACGTCATTTGATGACTATTGGCTCGTCTTCCGCCACCGGCACAGTTCGAAACACAAGGCGCCCGCCCCTATTCCACGGGCGCGCAGCGCTTTTGTACTCTGCCATTCACCAGTTACACACAAACCGCCCGCCGTCAAAACATATTCTCATCCCTCACACTGCATTTAGCCAACACGCCTCACTATTGTTATTATTATTATTATTATTATTACTATTACTACTGCTACTACTTGAATATTTTCCAAGTATATAATTATTTATAATATATATAACGCATATATAATTATTAGCAAATTAGTGTGCTCATGTCCTGATTTTAACCGCGTTTGCTTTGTATTAAGAAGATAGGAATAACATTGCACTTTTGGAGCAGAAGTGGGTGGCTCTTAAAAGAGCCTTTGGGTACTGGCAAACGCAGCAGTGGGCGCGTTTACTTGGTCTTGACGGTCTTCTCAGTCTTCTTGGGTAGAAGCACGGCCTGAATGTTAGGCAGCACACCACCCTGAGCGATGGTCACCCCGCCGAGCAGTTTGTTCAGCTCCTCGTCGTTACGCACGGCGAGCTGCAGGTGGCGGGGGATGATACGGGTCTTCTTGTTGTCACGGGCGGCGTTGCCGGCCAACTCCAGGATCTCAGCAGTCAGATACTCCAGCACGGCGGCCAGGTAGACCGGAGCGCCGGCACCGACGCGCTCGGCGTAGTTGCCTTTACGCAGGAGCCTGTGCACACGGCCCACAGGGAACTGCAGCCCAGCTCTGGAGGAACGAGTCTTGGCCTTGGCCCTAGCCTTTCCGCCGGTTTTCCCGCGACCACTCATGGTTATGATCAGACCTGTTCCACGAACGACGCTGAAATAATAAAGACTACGCGCCGAGCCCTCCGTGATATAGCCAACACAGCCGCTCTCTTATTGGCTAAGATCGTTGTGGCAGAAGAACCAATCACAAACGCGCCGTCAAATTCCAGCGTCCGCCCACCATTCTATTCTACGCGACACCCCTCCCACCCCCGTTTGTGACGCCGCCTGTGTGTGTGTGTGTGTGTGTGTGTGTGTGTGTGTGTGTGTGTGTGTGTGTGTGTGAGAGAGAGAGAGAGAGAGAGAGAGAGAGAGAGAGCGCATGAAAACAGACAGAAGGGAAAATAGACATACAAACGCACACACTAACACAATGATATACAACGCTATAGAGAAATGTAAATTCTTACTAGTTTG
Organism: Pangasianodon hypophthalmus; assembly: GCF_027358585.1. Taxonomy (NCBI): domain Eukaryota; kingdom Metazoa; phylum Chordata; class Actinopteri; order Siluriformes; family Pangasiidae; genus Pangasianodon; species Pangasianodon hypophthalmus. The sequence continues at coordinate 224,673 of NC_069714.1, read as the reverse complement.
CCCATATGTTCATGTTCCTCCTACAGCCTCTGTCACCGTTTTGGGAGGAGGAATCCAATCCACTAAAAGCATAATTTTGTGTCATGAGAGGACAGGGAATATCGCTCTTTAAACGAAAATATGGGTGGCTCTTAAAAGAGCCGTTTAAGGATCAAAAACATGAATTAAACACACAAACATGTTTATTTCTTTTTGGGGGCTGCCTTTTTCGCCTTTGCCGCTTTGGGCTTTGCTGTCTTGGGCTTCACAGCCTTTGCCTTCTTGGGGCTCTTGGCTGCCTTTTTAGGGGTCGCCGGCTTCTTCGCCTTCTTGGGGCTCTTGGTGGCTTTCTTGGCGGCGGCGGCGGGCTTCTTCGCCTTCTTAGGAGACTTCTTGGCGGCGGCGGCGGGTTTCTTGGCCGCTACCTTCTTGGGCTTCTTAGCCGCGGCGGGCTTCTTGGCTGCCGCCTTCTTGGGTTTGGGCGCGGCTTTCTTTGCGGGCTTCTTGGCTTCGGTCTGCTTCTTGTTCAGCTTGAAAGAGCCAGACGCGCCGGTCCCTTTGGTCTGCACCAGAGTGCCCTTTGTCACGAGGCTCTTGACGGCGAGCTTGACGCGGGAGTTGTTCTTCTCCACATCGTATCCGCCGGCAGCCAAAGCCTTCTTCAAAGCGGCGAGCGACACGCCGCTCCTCTCCTTGGACGAGGAAACCGCCTTGACGATGAGCTCGCCGACGCTGGGGCCCGCTTTCTTGGTCCTCGAAGCTGCTTTCTTCTTGGGCGCTTTGGCCGGCGCGGCGGCGGGCGCGGGAGCGACTTCTGCCATGTCTGTGTGTGCGGAGCTAAGTAGAATAAAAGAGTCAATCGCTGTGGCGCTGTGTAACACAGGAACCTCCCTCCCCGCGGCCGGGGGGCTGGTCTTAAAAGCAGACATGAGAACGTTGTAGACTCAACCCGGGCGCCGCTGAATGACTGCGCTTCCGCGATGCGCTCGCAACTGTGTTTTCTCATGGCATTTCGCGGCGAAAATCAGACTCGTCAGGCAAGCTCCAAAGCGTTCAAGCACGCGTTTCGCGAGAACGGGCTTTCCCGTTTCTCCCGAGGCCCGCCACGGCCAGGAAGAGAGCACCAATCTCGCGCAGCGGGCACAAAAGTGCACGGCGCGCCTGGCGCTCGAGCCGGCGGGCCGCGCATTTCGTGCGTTGTGCTGTGTAAAAAGAGGGCAAAAAACGGCGTGGCCCTTGCGAGGCCTGCGGGCCGAGATGAAGGAGAGCCGTGTGAGTGCTGCTGCTATGTTTGCACCGGCCGAGTGTGGCGTGCAGTATGTGAACCGAGGCCCCTTTTGGGCCGTGTAAAGCACATGAGTGGAGAGCGAGGGCGAAAGAGGGAGAGAGCGGGCGCGCTCGGAGGGACGAGGCGACTCCCGCAGCGTGACTCCCAGCGTCTTTGTCCTCGTCTGGTCTTCGTCGCTCGGGCTGGCGCCGGCACTCGGGCTGGCGCTCCTCGTGCGCGGCCGCGTCCTCTTGTGGTCCCGGGGCGCCAGGTGCGCCTCGTGGCCGCCTCGATCGGCGCGCACCTCCGCCTCGTTACCTGCGCCTGTCTCCGCCCTAGCCCTAGCCCTAGTTAACCCTAGTGCCGTTTAGCCCGGCTCTGCCCTAACCCTAGTGCCGTTTAGCCCGGCTCTGCCCTAACCCTAGTGCCGTTTAGCCCAACTCTGCCCTAACCCTAGTGCCGTTTAGCCCGGCTCTGCCCTAACCCTAGTGCCGTTTAGCCCGGCTCTGCCCTAACCCTAGTGCCGTTTAGCCCAACTCTGCCCTAACCCTAGTGCCGTTTAGCCCGGCTCTGCTATATCCTTATGTTTATTCAATTCCACACTGCTGTAACTCTAGTCTTATGAACTCGACAGAGCTCTAACCCCATTCGTTGTTATTCAACTATCACCTCGTTTTAATTGATAAATGTAGCCAATGCTGCTATAAATGCATTTTTATTTACTCCACACTTCTATCTTCACACTTCTACATTTTGTATTTCCTCCACAGTGCTTTAAACTTGTGATTGCGATTTACTCAGTATGGCTAGAATCCTATTTTGAAGTATTTCCTGCTGCTATAACATTGATTAGAATTACTCTGTGCGGCTATAAGCCCATTTTGAAGTACTCTGTGCGGCTATAAGCCTATTTTGAAGTACATCGTGCTGCTATAAGCCCATTTTGAAGTACATCGTGCTGCTATAAGCCCATTTTGAAGTACATCGTGCTGCTATAAGCCCATTTTGAAGTACTCTGCGCTGCTATAAGCCCGTTTTGAAGTACATCGTGCTGCTATAGGCCTATTTTGAAGTACTCTGTGCGGCTATAGGCCTATTTTGAAGTACATCGTGCTGCTATAAGCCCATTTTGAAGTACTCTGTGCGGCTATAAGCCCATTTTGAAGTACATCGTGCTGCTATAAGCCCATTTTGAAGTACATCGTGCTGCTATAAGCCCATTTTGAAGTACATCGTGCTGCTATAAGCCCATTTTGAAGTACTCTGCGCTGCTATAAGCCCATTTTGAAGTACATCGTGCTGCTATAGGCCTATTTTGAAGTACTCTGCGCTGCTATAAGCCTATTTTGAAGTACATCGTGCTGCTATAAGCCTATTTTGAAGTACTCTGTGCTGCTATAGGCCTATTTTGAAGTACTCTGCGCTGCTATAAGCCCATTTTGAAGTACTCTGCGCTGCTATAGGCCCATTTTGAAGTACATCGTGCTGCTATAAGCCCGTTTTGAAGTACATCGTGCTGCTATAAGCCCGTTTTGAAGTACTCTGCGCTGCTATAAGCCTATTTTGAAGTACATCGTGCTGCTATAGGCCCATTTTGAAGTACTCTGCGCTGCTATAGGCCTATTTTGAAGTACATCGTGCTGCTATAGGCCCGTTTTGAAGTACTCTGTGCTGCTATAGGCCCATTTTGAAGTACTCTGTGCTGCTATAAGCCCGTTTTGAAGTACTCTGCGCTGCTATAGGCCCATTTTGAAGTACTCTGCGCTGCTATAGGCCCATTTTGAAGTACATCGTGCTGCTATAAGCCTATTTTGAAGTACATCGTGCTGCTATAAGCCCGTTTTGAAGTACTCTGCGCTGCTATAAGCCCATTTTGAAGTACATCGTGCTGCTATAGGCCCATTTTGAAGTACTCTGCGCTGCTATAGGCCCATTTTGAAGTACATCGTGCTGCTATAAGCCCGTTTTGAAGTACTCTGTGCTGCTATAGGCCCATTTTGAAGTACTCTGTGCTGCTATAAGCCCGTTTTGAAGTACTCTGTGCTGCTATAAGCCCGTTTTGAAGTACTCTGTGCTGCTATAAGCCCATTTTGAAGTACTCTGCGCTGCTATAGGCCCATTTTGAAGTACATCGTGCTGCTATAAGCCTATTTTGAAGTACATCGTGCTGCTATAAGCCCGTTTTGAAGTACTCTGCGCTGCTATAAGCCCATTTTGAAGTACATCGTGCTGCTATAGGCCCGTTTTGAAGTACTCTGCGCTGCTATAGGCCTATTTTGAAGTACATCGTGCTGCTATAAGCCCGTTTTGAAGTACTCTGTGCTGCTATAGGCCCATTTTGAAGTACTCTGTGCTGCTATAAGCCCGTTTTGAAGTACTCTGTGCTGCTATAAGCCCGTTTTGAAGTACTCTGTGCGGATATAGGCCTATTTTGAAGTACTCTGTGCTGCTATAGGCCTATTTTGAAGTACATCGTGCTGCTATAAGCCCATTTTGAAGTACTCTGTGCGGCTATAGGCCCATTTTGAAGTACTCTGTGCTGCTATAGGCCTATTTTGAAGTACATCGTGCTGCTATAAGCCCGTTTTGAAGTACTCTGTGCGGCTATAAGCCTATTTTGAAGTACATCGTGCTGCTATAACCCTATTTTGAAGTACTCTGTGCGGCTATAGGCCTATTTTGAAGTACATCCTGCTGCTATAGGCCTATTTTGAAGTACATCCTGCTGCTATAAGCCTGTTTTGAACTACATCGTGCTGCTATAAGCCTATTTTGAAGTACATCGTGCTGCTATAACCATATGTTGAAGTACTCTGCGCTGCTATAAGCCTATTTTGAAGTACTCTGTGCGGCTATAGGCCTATTTTGAAGTACTCTGTGCTGCTGTAGGCCTGTTTTGAAGTACTCTGTGCTGCTATAAGCCTATTTTGACGTACTCTGCGCTGCAATAGGCCTGTTTTGAAGTACTTTGTGGTGCTGTAACATTAATTTATTTACTTCACACTGATAGAACTTTATTTTGAATCACTGTGTGATGCAATAAACGTATTTTGAATTACTTTGTGATGCTATAACCATATTTTGAGTTGCTGTAACCCTGTTTTGAATTACTCTGCACTGCTATAAGCCTATTTTGAAGTACTTCGTGGTGCTGTCATTTGAATTACTTCATGCTGCTATAAAGCCTATTTTGAAGTACTCTGTGGTGCTGTACCAGTAATTTGTATTACTTCATGCTGCTATAAGCCTATTTTGAATTACTTTTTGTTGCTATATCCCTATTTTGAATTATTCCGTGCCACGACGATCTTATTTTGAACTACTCTGTCCCTCTATAACCCTATTTTGAATTACTCGACACAACTATAATCCTATTTTGAGTTACTTTGTGGTAACTCTAACATTAATTTGAATTACTTCATGCTGCTTTAATCCTATTTATAATTACTCTGCACAGCTATAAACATTATTTTGAATAACTCTGTGCCGCTATAATCCTATTCTGAGTTCTTTAGTACCGCAATAACCCTATTTTGAATTATTTCGTGCTGCTATAACCCTATTTTGAAGTACTCTGTGTCACTATGAGCCTATTTGAAAGTACTTTGTGGTACCATATCACTACATTTAATTACTCTGTGCCGCTATAATCCTATTTTGAATTAATTACTCAGTGCAGCTACAACCCTATGTTGAATTACTGTGTGCCTCTATAATACGGTAATTTGAATGACGTTACACTGTTATAGACCTATTTTCAAGTACCTCTTGTTCCTATAAGCCCATTTTCAATTACTTTGTATTGCTATTACCCTATTGGAGTTACTTTGTCCCTCTAGAACCCTATTTTGAATTATTTTGCAGTGCTATAACACTGATTAGAATTACTTCATTCTGCCATAAAATTATTTAGCAACAATTATTATTTAACAACGCGCAATGCTCGAACAATCTAGTTTATATTTACTCACCTGTGCATTTAGCATACTACAAAACTGACACAATGAACAAAACAGTCGCGGGGAAACAGCGCGATAAAAGCCGGCGGGGAACGCGCCCCCCCTCCCCCCGCCACACACACACACACACACACACACACACACACACACACACACAGAAAGAGAGAGAGAGACAGAGAGGAAAAGAAGAAAATGCTCTTTATATGAAGGAGTGGGTGGCTCTTAAAAGAGCCGTTGGGTTGATGAAGACGGCGGTAAGGCGCTTTACTTGGAGCTGGTGTACTTGGTGACGGCCTTGGTGCCCTCGGACACGGCGTGCTTGGCCAGCTCGCCGGGAAGCAACAGGCGCACGGCGGTCTGGATCTCCCTGGAGGTGATGGTGGAGCGCTTGTTGTAATGAGCCAGACGAGAGGACTCACCGGCGATACGCTCGAAGATGTCGTTCACGAACGAGTTCATGATGCCCATCGCCTTAGAAGAAATGCCGGTGTCGGGGTGCACCTGCTTCAGGACTTTGTACACGTAGATAGCGTAGCTCTCCTTCCTGGACTTTCTGCGCTTCTTGCCTCCTTTGCCGGCCGTCTTGGTCACGGCTTTCTTGGATCCCTTCTTGGGAGCGGCCTTGGCTGGGTCGGGCATGTTGCTGCTGCTGCTTCTCCTGTAAACTGCGAGAGAATGAATAACGCCCGCCTCGCGGCCGCTCTATTTACAGGCCGACATTGTAATTAGGCACAAGCGAAGAACATTTTTTTATTGGTCAAAATCCCAACCCGCCTCATACAGGGAGCCTCCCACCGCTCCGCCCTCCTCCTCCTCCTCCTCCTCCTCCTCCTCCTCGCTCCCCCCCGCTACGCTTTGTTTCCCTTCCCGCCTTTTTATATTCACAATGTGCACTATAACTAAAGGAAAAAAGTAAAATAAAATAAAAATACACACACACACATACATATATGTATATGTATATATTTATCTCTACTACCACCGTCTTCTAACGCGTTTTACACACACACACACACACACACGTACACACTAAATATAAACATTGAAAACTAGATTATTATGATCGTTATGTGTTCATACAGAAATTATCTTCTACTTGTATGCTACGTGTGTACGGCGCTTGACGCCATTTGCTTAAAGGCCCCCTCGCAAAAAAAAAAAAAAAAAAAACCCCACACACACACAGCACGAGAAACAGCTCTTTTTCTGGATGTTTGGGTGGCTCTTAAAAGAGCCGTTGTGTTCGCGTCGTTCGGTGTTGGAGCGTTTAACCGCCGAAGCCGTACAGGGTGCGTCCCTGGCGTTTCAGGGCGTACACCACATCCATGGCGGTGACCGTCTTCCTCTTGGCATGCTCGGTGTAGGTGACGGCGTCGCGGATCACGTTCTCCAGGAACACCTTCAGCACACCGCGAGTCTCTTCGTAGATCAGACCGGAAATACGCTTAACACCGCCACGGCGAGCCAGACGGCGAATAGCCGGCTTGGTGATTCCCTGGATGTTATCGCGAAGAACTTTACGGTGACGCTTGGCGCCTCCTTTGCCGAGCCCCTTTCCGCCCTTGCCTCTGCCAGACATGATGCTGCTCTCTCGAAGTCAAGCTGCTCAATAAAACTCGCCGCGCAGCGCCCACATATTTATCCGCCCTCTACAGGACCTTGTTGAGAACAGGCGAGGAGGCGGGCCTAAGACCAACGGTCACACAATAGAGCACATTCAAAAAGAAACAGAACGCCACAGCTTTCTACCTGCTAGCGTCTTCTTCTTCCTCACCCTCTCTATACACACAAACATTATTATTACTATTATTATTATTAGTAGTAGTTGTTTTTCCAGTAGTAGTAGTAGTAATTGTAGTAGAAGTCTTAATCTGATATGCAAGGCATATATATTAAAAAAAAACAAAACATACAGACAAACACCCGTCAGTGTAAGGAGGTTAGTAAAAGTACTCTGTGTTTGTAAAACATTGACATTCCCTTTACAGACACGAGACGTTCCTTTTGAGCATGCCTGTGGGCTCAAGGCCCGGATTCTAAACTCCTATGTCTGCTATAACGACGGGTCTCGCGTAGCAGCACAGCATCTTATTAGTAGGCCCCTCATTCAGCTGATCACCATCACAGTCTGTGTACACTTTTAATCGAGCCCACATTTTACCACACGAATAGGTCACTCACAAGCGGCACAGAAAGGAATGCAAAGACAACTCTCGGGCCTTACTTTATCAGTTCTCTCAAAGGCAAAATATAATGGACTATCTAAGGTATAATGTCTAAATTAGATACACTTTCTCAAACGCTAACATTCTTAAACTCCACATTCTTAAACTCCAAGTGTCATTCACAAGGAAAGCATACTCGCTTCACCATTCGTGCCAAAGAAACTAATATACAATTCATCAAACACGTGTGTCGACACAAAGCCAGTGTTCTACTGAACACACCGAAGCACTGTCTACTCACAAGCCGTCTCTTTTCTATAAACACAACGCTCACGGTAAAGAGGATTTTGCAGCCCAGCATTTTTGCAATCTGACAACACCGTCCATAACTTATCCACTTACTTTACTCATTTATTAGACGTCTACAATGTTCATCATTTCAGACTGCCGTGTCGATCAGACTGTCATGTAGAAGCGTGTTGATGCACAGAACAACCCCCGTGTTCTCCGTACATCACCATGTATGGGTGCGATGTATGTGACGTGCGTTCATACATTTGATTTATTAAATCATTTCATTATCCGAACCCAGTTATTTACTGCGGATGCAGGCAGTCAAGTTTCGAAATGCGGCCACACGTGGATGAATAAGATCCATCCAGCACAACACACTTCACTAACTACACAAAAAGTCTGTTAGCCTTATAGAATGGAGTAGTATTAATAGGAGCACACATTAGTATTATTACTATTATTATTATCATCAGTATTATTATTATTATTATTATTGTAAGTGGTAGTAGTAGTAGTAGTAGCAGCAGTGTTGTTGTTATCAGAATAATTTTATTTGCCATATGTATTGACATGTATTAGGAATATTTCTTGGTGTTTGGTCACAACACGATACATTCCACACAGTTTACAAGATGCACATCACAGACAACACAACACACAACTACCTTCCCAATCTCCAAATACTGCACCTTAAGCAGAAATCTGTAGAATCAGTTGCCATTTATATTACAGCGGAGGTACAAAGAGCAGCCGAATCCAGTTCAGATGGCATTACACGGAATCACATAACTGTGATATATAATACATAATAGTTGCAATGATATACAGTAATGACAATATTTAATAAATAATCATTATAATAAATACTAAAAGATAATTATTTAATAGCTATTATCAGTAGTAGAGGGAAGAAGCCTTTACTTGTCACATATACATTACTACCACTGAGCTGGGGCCTGAACCCCTGACCTACTGATCAGTAACCCTGAGCCTGACAAACATTCCAAAGGATCCCCCCCCCCCCCCTTTTTAAATTTATTTATTTATTTATTTATTTATTATTTATATTATTATTACAAATATAGACTTACAACAAGAGGCTATAAACAACAGTGGTTGCGGCAAAGTGCACTTCATAAACTTGGCCACACGAGGGCAGTCAAGATCCATCCACAACAACACACAGCGCTGCACACACCAGCCTTTAGATTTATAATTATTTGATTCATCAACCTTTATTCTTTCTTCTAGTCTTTCTTTCTTATTTCTTCTAATTATTATTATTATTATTAAGAGTAGTAGTAGTAGTAGTACTAGTAGTAGAATTATTATGGTTATTGTAGTTGTTATTGTCATCATGTTTTAATATATTTTGTAACACGCAACAAACATAACATTGGCAAACATTTCTTAAAGGTTTTTTCTCCCTTTATTTATTTATTTATTTATTTCTTTTTTTATTGCAGATGTAGACCTAACCTGCGGCTATAAACAACAGTGGTTAGGGCAAAGTGCACTTCCATCAACTTTTATTCTTTACTCTAGTCTTTCTTCAATATTATTTCTTCGTCTTCCTTTTTTCTCTTTCCTATTATTATTATTATTATTATTATTATTATTATTATAGTAGTATTGGTAGTAGAATCATTCTTATTGTTGCTGTTATTGTTTTTGTCATGTCGTAATATATTTTGTGACACGCAACAAACATAGCATTGACATACATTTCTTGAAGGATCCCCCCCTTTAAACGATTTATTACAAAGACTAACTATGTAGACTTGCTATATTTGCGGCAGCAGTGGTTAGGGCAAAGTACACTTCCTAACCTTGGCCACACGATGGCAGTCAAGATCCATCCACAACAACACAGCGCTGCTCACAACAACCTTTATTTTACTCCTCATCCTTTATTCTTTCTTCTAGCCTTTCTTTATTACTCCTTCTAATTATTATTATTATTATTAGTAGTAGTAGTAGTAGTAGTAGTAGTAGTATTTTTTTTTTCATTTTATTATTACATATTCCATTTTTAAAGCACGTCTCTTCAGGCCTCTCAGCACTTGACATGGAAATGATTTAAAAAAAAAAAAAAAAAAAAAAAAAAAAAAGGTTTAAATAAATGAGCGAATGAATGAATGAATAAATAAAAATAAGATGTTACATTTTGTCCTTGTTAAATACACACCAATATTGTATCTGATTATTTCTAAGCAGAAAAGAAAGACATTATTAGGCGGAATGACGGAGAAACCCTTCTGCTTCTCCCCTTCAAATTAGTGAAGAGGCGCGCGCAGAAACCCCAACATTTAAAGATCGATGAATCCCCGCGGCGTCATAAAGGGAAAAACTGTCAATCAAACCAACAGCATAGTTCTAAGCCTCTGACCTCGGCGCATGACGTCACAAATAAATCTTATGGTTCACTGCTCCCTTTTCACTGTAAGTGTGCCACAGCGTGAGAGCGCGCGCGTATAAGCACATCATGCGTAACATATTTATAATAATTTATATAGTTTATGAAAATATTTACAATGTTTTTTTAAACCACATTACAATTAATTTTTAAACAGCCAAGGGATGAAGACTTGCTCATTTCACTGAGACTGTGAGGTGGCTCTTAGAAGAGCCTTTGTGTAGATTAGACGCGGTCGTCGTTTAAGCGCGCTCTCCGCGAATACGGCGGGCCAGCTGAATATCCTTGGGCATGATGGTCACTCTCTTGGCGTGGATGGCGCACAGGTTGGTGTCCTCGAACAGGCCGACCAGGTACGCCTCGCTCGCCTCCTGCAGGGCCATGACGGCCGAGCTCTGGAAACGCAGATCAGTCTTGAAGTCCTGAGCGATTTCTCTCACCAGGCGCTGGAAGGGCAGCTTGCGGATGAGCAGCTCAGTAGACTTCTGATAACGGCGGATCTCTCTCAGAGCCACGGTGCCCGGCCTGTAACGGTGAGGCTTCTTCACGCCGCCGGTGGCCGGGGCGCTCTTGCGGGCGGCCTTAGTGGCGAGCTGCTTTCTGGGCGCCTTGCCACCGGTAGACTTACGGGCGGTCTGCTTGGTTCTTGCCATGGCGTCGAGCTCTGCACTTCACGGACGAAAAACAGAATACACGGCGCTCGCGAACGCCGGCTTTTTAAGCCCTAACGCTGCCCTGCGCTGATTGGGCGTCTTGGAGGCACTCGTCTGTCATTGGATAGAATGTGTGACGTCATTTGATGACTATTGGCTCGTCTTCCGCCACCGGCACAGTTCGAAACACAAGGCGCCCGCCCCTATTCCACGGGCGCGCAGCGCTTTTGTACTCTGCCATTCACCAGTTACACACAAACCGCCCGCCGTCAAAACATATTCTCATCCCTCACACTGCATTTAGCCAACACGCCTCACTATTGTTATTATTATTATTATTATTATTACTATTACTACTGCTACTACTTGAATATTTTCCAAGTATATAATTATTTATAATATATATAACGCATATATAATTATTAGCAAATTAGTGTGCTCATGTCCTGATTTTAACCGCGTTTGCTTTGTATTAAGAAGATAGGAATAACATTGCACTTTTGGAGCAGAAGTGGGTGGCTCTTAAAAGAGCCTTTGGGTACTGGCAAACGCAGCAGTGGGCGCGTTTACTTGGTCTTGACGGTCTTCTCAGTCTTCTTGGGTAGAAGCACGGCCTGAATGTTAGGCAGCACACCACCCTGAGCGATGGTCACCCCGCCGAGCAGTTTGTTCAGCTCCTCGTCGTTACGCACGGCGAGCTGCAGGTGGCGGGGGATGATACGGGTCTTCTTGTTGTCACGGGCGGCGTTGCCGGCCAACTCCAGGATCTCAGCAGTCAGATACTCCAGCACGGCGGCCAGGTAGACCGGAGCGCCGGCACCGACGCGCTCGGCGTAGTTGCCTTTACGCAGGAGCCTGTGCACACGGCCCACAGGGAACTGCAGCCCAGCTCTGGAGGAACGAGTCTTGGCCTTGGCCCTAGCCTTTCCGCCGGTTTTCCCGCGACCACTCATGGTTATGATCAGACCTGTTCCACGAACGACGCTGAAATAATAAAGACTACGCGCCGAGCCCTCCGTGATATAGCCAACACAGCCGCTCTCTTATTGGCTAAGATCGTTGTGGCAGAAGAACCAATCACAAACGCGCCGTCAAATTCCAGCGTCCGCCCACCATTCTATTCTACGCGACACCCCTCCCACCCCCGTTTGTGACGCCGCCTGTGTGTGTGTGTGTGTGTGTGTGTGTGTGTGTGTGTGTGTGTGTGTGTGTGTGTGTGAGAGAGAGAGAGAGAGAGAGAGAGAGAGAGAGCGCATGAAAACAGACAGAAGGGAAAATAGACATACAAACGCACACACTAACACAATGATATACAACGCTATAGAGAAATGTAAATTCTTACTAGTTTGCCCATATGTTCATGTTCCTCCTACAGCCTCTGTCACCGTTTTGGGAGGAGGAATCCAATCCACTAAAAGCATAATTTTGTGTCATGAGAGGACAGGGAATATCGCTCTTTAAACGAAAATATGGGTGGCTCTTAAAAGAGCCGTTTAAGGATCAAAAACATGAATTAAACACACAAACATGTTTATTTCTTTTTGGGGGCTGCCTTTTTCGCCTTTGCCGCTTTGGGCTTTGCTGTCTTGGGCTTCACAGCCTTTGCCTTCTTGGGGCTCTTGGCTGCCTTTTTAGGGGTCGCCGGCTTCTTCGCCTTCTTGGGGCTCTTGGTGGCTTTCTTGGCGGCGGCGGCGGGCTTCTTCGCCTTCTTAGGAGACTTCTTGGCGGCGGCGGCGGGTTTCTTGGCCGCTACCTTCTTGGGCTTCTTAGCCGCGGCGGGCTTCTTGGCTGCCGCCTTCTTGGGTTTGGGCGCGGCTTTCTTTGCGGGCTTCTTGGCTTCGGTCTGCTTCTTGTTCAGCTTGAAAGAGCCAGACGCGCCGGTCCCTTTGGTCTGCACCAGAGTGCCCTTTGTCACGAGGCTCTTGACGGCGAGCTTGACGCGGGAGTTGTTCTTCTCCACATCGTATCCGCCGGCAGCCAAAGCCTTCTTCAAAGCGGCGAGCGACACGCCGCTCCTCTCCTTGGACGAGGAAACCGCCTTGACGATGAGCTCGCCGACGCTGGGGCCCGCTTTCTTGGTCCTCGAAGCTGCTTTCTTCTTGGGCGCTTTGGCCGGCGCGGCGGCGGGCGCGGGAGCGACTTCTGCCATGTCTGTGTGTGCGGAGCTAAGTAGAATAAAAGAGTCAATCGCTGTGGCGCTGTGTAACACAGGAACCTCCCTCCCCGCGGCCGGGGGGCTGGTCTTAAAAGCAGACATGAGAACGTTGTAGACTCAACCCGGGCGCCGCTGAATGACTGCGCTTCCGCGATGCGCTCGCAACTGTGTTTTCTCATGGCATTTCGCGGCGAAAATCAGACTCGTCAGGCAAGCTCCAAAGCGTTCAAGCACGCGTTTCGCGAGAACGGGCTTTCCCGTTTCTCCCGAGGCCCGCCACGGCCAGGAAGAGAGCACCAATCTCGCGCAGCGGGCACAAAAGTGCACGGCGCGCCTGGCGCTCGAGCCGGCGGGCCGCGCATTTCGTGCGTTGTGCTGTGTAAAAAGAGGGCAAAAAACGGCGTGGCCCTTGCGAGGCCTGCGGGCCGAGATGAAGGAGAGCCGTGTGAGTGCTGCTGCTATGTTTGCACCGGCCGAGTGTGGCGTGCAGTATGTGAACCGAGGCCCCTTTTGGGCCGTGTAAAGCACATGAGTGGAGAGCGAGGGCGAAAGAGGGAGAGAGCGGGCGCGCTCGGAGGGACGAGGCGACTCCCGCAGCGTGACTCCCAGCGTCTTTGTCCTCGTCTGGTCTTCGTCGCTCGGGCTGGCGCCGGCACTCGGGCTGGCGCTCCTCGTGCGCGGCCGCGTCCTCTTGTGGTCCCGGGGCGCCAGGTGCGCCTCGTGGCCGCCTCGATCGGCGCGCACCTCCGCCTCGTTACCTGCGCCTGTCTCCGCCCTAGCCCTAGCCCTAGTTAACCCTAGTGCCGTTTAGCCCGGCTCTGCCCTAACCCTAGTGCCGTTTAGCCCGGCTCTGCCCTAACCCTAGTGCCGTTTAGCCCAACTCTGCCCTAACCCTAGTGCCGTTTAGCCCGGCTCTGCCCTAACCCTAGTGCCGTTTAGCCCGGCTCTGCCCTAACCCTAGTGCCGTTTAGCCCAACTCTGCCCTAACCCTAGTGCCGTTTAGCCCGGCTCTGCTATATCCTTATGTTTATTCAATTCCACACTGCTGTAACTCTAGTCTTATGAACTCGACAGAGCTCTAACCCCATTCGTTGTTATTCAACTATCACCTCGTTTTAATTGATAAATGTAGCCAATGCTGCTATAAATGCATTTTTATTTACTCCACACTTCTATCTTCACACTTCTACATTTTGTATTTCCTCCACAGTGCTTTAAACTTGTGATTGCGATTTACTCAGTATGGCTAGAATCCTATTTTGAAGTATTTCCTGCTGCTATAACATTGATTAGAATTACTCTGTGCGGCTATAAGCCCATTTTGAAGTACTCTGTGCGGCTATAAGCCTATTTTGAAGTACATCGTGCTGCTATAAGCCCATTTTGAAGTACATCGTGCTGCTATAAGCCCATTTTGAAGTACATCGTGCTGCTATAAGCCCATTTTGAAGTACTCTGCGCTGCTATAAGCCCGTTTTGAAGTACATCGTGCTGCTATAGGCCTATTTTGAAGTACTCTGTGCGGCTATAGGCCTATTTTGAAGTACATCGTGCTGCTATAAGCCCATTTTGAAGTACTCTGTGCGGCTATAAGCCCATTTTGAAGTACATCGTGCTGCTATAAGCCCATTTTGAAGTACATCGTGCTGCTATAAGCCCATTTTGAAGTACATCGTGCTGCTATAAGCCCATTTTGAAGTACTCTGCGCTGCTATAAGCCCATTTTGAAGTACATCGTGCTGCTATAGGCCTATTTTGAAGTACTCTGCGCTGCTATAAGCCTATTTTGAAGTACATCGTGCTGCTATAAGCCTATTTTGAAGTACTCTGTGCTGCTATAGGCCTATTTTGAAGTACTCTGCGCTGCTATAAGCCCATTTTGAAGTACTCTGCGCTGCTATAGGCCCATTTTGAAGTACATCGTGCTGCTATAAGCCCGTTTTGAAGTACATCGTGCTGCTATAAGCCCGTTTTGAAGTACTCTGCGCTGCTATAAGCCTATTTTGAAGTACATCGTGCTGCTATAGGCCCATTTTGAAGTACTCTGCGCTGCTATAGGCCTATTTTGAAGTACATCGTGCTGCTATAGGCCCGTTTTGAAGTACTCTGTGCTGCTATAGGCCCATTTTGAAGTACTCTGTGCTGCTATAAGCCCGTTTTGAAGTACTCTGCGCTGCTATAGGCCCATTTTGAAGTACTCTGCGCTGCTATAGGCCCATTTTGAAGTACATCGTGCTGCTATAAGCCTATTTTGAAGTACATCGTGCTGCTATAAGCCCGTTTTGAAGTACTCTGCGCTGCTATAAGCCCATTTTGAAGTACATCGTGCTGCTATAGGCCCATTTTGAAGTACTCTGCGCTGCTATAGGCCCATTTTGAAGTACATCGTGCTGCTATAAGCCCGTTTTGAAGTACTCTGTGCTGCTATAGGCCCATTTTGAAGTACTCTGTGCTGCTATAAGCCCGTTTTGAAGTACTCTGTGCTGCTATAAGCCCGTTTTGAAGTACTCTGTGCTGCTATAAGCCCATTTTGAAGTACTCTGCGCTGCTATAGGCCCATTTTGAAGTACATCGTGCTGCTATAAGCCTATTTTGAAGTACATCGTGCTGCTATAAGCCCGTTTTGAAGTACTCTGCGCTGCTATAAGCCCATTTTGAAGTACATCGTGCTGCTATAGGCCCGTTTTGAAGTACTCTGCGCTGCTATAGGCCTATTTTGAAGTACATCGTGCTGCTATAAGCCCGTTTTGAAGTACTCTGTGCTGCTATAGGCCCATTTTGAAGTACTCTGTGCTGCTATAAGCCCGTTTTGAAGTACTCTGTGCTGCTATAAGCCCGTTTTGAAGTACTCTGTGCGGATATAGGCCTATTTTGAAGTACTCTGTGCTGCTATAGGCCTATTTTGAAGTACATCGTGCTGCTATAAGCCCATTTTGAAGTACTCTGTGCGGCTATAGGCCCATTTTGAAGTACTCTGTGCTGCTATAGGCCTATTTTGAAGTACATCGTGCTGCTATAAGCCCGTTTTGAAGTACTCTGTGCGGCTATAAGCCTATTTTGAAGTACATCGTGCTGCTATAACCCTATTTTGAAGTACTCTGTGCGGCTATAGGCCTATTTTGAAGTACATCCTGCTGCTATAGGCCTATTTTGAAGTACATCCTGCTGCTATAAGCCTGTTTTGAACTACATCGTGCTGCTATAAGCCTATTTTGAAGTACATCGTGCTGCTATAACCATATGTTGAAGTACTCTGCGCTGCTATAAGCCTATTTTGAAGTACTCTGTGCGGCTATAGGCCTATTTTGAAGTACTCTGTGCTGCTGTAGGCCTGTTTTGAAGTACTCTGTGCTGCTATAAGCCTATTTTGACGTACTCTGCGCTGCAATAGGCCTGTTTTGAAGTACTTTGTGGTGCTGTAACATTAATTTATTTACTTCACACTGATAGAACTTTATTTTGAATCACTGTGTGATGCAATAAACGTATTTTGAATTACTTTGTGATGCTATAACCATATTTTGAGTTGCTGTAACCCTGTTTTGAATTACTCTGCACTGCTATAAGCCTATTTTGAAGTACTTCGTGGTGCTGTCATTTGAATTACTTCATGCTGCTATAAAGCCTATTTTGAAGTACTCTGTGGTGCTGTACCAGTAATTTGTATTACTTCATGCTGCTATAAGCCTATTTTGAATTACTTTTTGTTGCTATATCCCTATTTTGAATTATTCCGTGCCACGACGATCTTATTTTGAACTACTCTGTCCCTCTATAACCCTATTTTGAATTACTCGACACAACTATAATCCTATTTTGAGTTACTTTGTGGTAACTCTAACATTAATTTGAATTACTTCATGCTGCTTTAATCCTATTTATAATTACTCTGCACAGCTATAAACATTATTTTGAATAACTCTGTGCCGCTATAATCCTATTCTGAGTTCTTTAGTACCGCAATAACCCTATTTTGAATTATTTCGTGCTGCTATAACCCTATTTTGAAGTACTCTGTGTCACTATGAGCCTATTTGAAAGTACTTTGTGGTACCATATCACTACATTTAATTACTCTGTGCCGCTATAATCCTATTTTGAATTAATTACTCAGTGCAGCTACAACCCTATGTTGAATTACTGTGTGCCTCTATAATACGGTAATTTGAATGACGTTACACTGTTATAGACCTATTTTCAAGTACCTCTTGTTCCTATAAGCCCATTTTCAATTACTTTGTATTGCTATTACCCTATTGGAGTTACTTTGTCCCTCTAGAACCCTATTTTGAATTATTTTGCAGTGCTATAACACTGATTAGAATTACTTCATTCTGCCATAAAATTATTTAGCAACAATTATTATTTAACAACGCGCAATGCTCGAACAATCTAGTTTATATTTACTCACCTGTGCATTTAGCATACTACAAAACTGACACAATGAACAAAACAGTCGCGGGGAAACAGCGCGATAAAAGCCGGCGGGGAACGCGCCCCCCCTCCCCCCGCCACACACACACACACACACACACACACACACACACACACACAGAAAGAGAGAGAGAGACAGAGAGGAAAAGAAGAAAATGCTCTTTATATGAAGGAGTGGGTGGCTCTTAAAAGAGCCGTTGGGTTGATGAAGACGGCGGTAAGGCGCTTTACTTGGAGCTGGTGTACTTGGTGACGGCCTTGGTGCCCTCGGACACGGCGTGCTTGGCCAGCTCGCCGGGAAGCAACAGGCGCACGGCGGTCTGGATCTCCCTGGAGGTGATGGTGGAGCGCTTGTTGTAATGAGCCAGACGAGAGGACTCACCGGCGATACGCTCGAAGATGTCGTTCACGAACGAGTTCATGATGCCCATCGCCTTAGAAGAAATGCCGGTGTCGGGGTGCACCTGCTTCAGGACTTTGTACACGTAGATAGCGTAGCTCTCCTTCCTGGACTTTCTGCGCTTCTTGCCTCCTTTGCCGGCCGTCTTGGTCACGGCTTTCTTGGATCCCTTCTTGGGAGCGGCCTTGGCTGGGTCGGGCATGTTGCTGCTGCTGCTTCTCCTGTAAACTGCGAGAGAATGAATAACGCCCGCCTCGCGGCCGCTCTATTTACAGGCCGACATTGTAATTAGGCACAAGCGAAGAACATTTTTTTATTGGTCAAAATCCCAACCCGCCTCATACAGGGAGCCTCCCACCGCTCCGCCCTCCTCCTCCTCCTCCTCCTCCTCCTCCTCCTCGCTCCCCCCCGCTACGCTTTGTTTCCCTTCCCGCCTTTTTATATTCACAATGTGCACTATAACTAAAGGAAAAAAGTAAAATAAAATAAAAATACACACACACACATACATATATGTATATATTTATCTCTACTACCACCGTCTTCTAACGCGTTTTACACACACACACACACACACACGTACACACTAAATATAAACATTGAAAACTAGATTATTATGATCGTTATGTGTTCATACAGAAATTATCTTCTACTTGTATGCTACGTGTGTACGGCGCTTGACGGCATTTGCTTAAAGGCCCCCTCGCAAAAAAAAAAAAAAAAAAAACCCCACACACACACAGCACGAGAAACAGCTCTTTTTCTGGATGTTTGGGTGGCTCTTAAAAGAGCCGTTGTGTTCGCGTCGTTCGGTGTTGGAGCGTTTAACCGCCGAAGCCGTACAGGGTGCGTCCCTGGCGTTTCAGGGCGTACACCACATCCATGGCGGTGACCGTCTTCCTCTTGGCATGCTCGGTGTAGGTGACGGCGTCGCGGATCACGTTCTCCAGGAACACCTTCAGCACACCGCGAGTCTCTTCGTAGATCAGACCGGAAATACGCTTAACACCGCCACGGCGAGCCAGACGGCGAATAGCCGGCTTGGTGATTCCCTGGATGTTATCGCGAAGAACTTTACGGTGACGCTTGGCGCCTCCTTTGCCGAGCCCCTTTCCGCCCTTGCCTCTGCCAGACATGATGCTGCTCTCTCGAAGTCAAGCTGCTCAATAAAACTCGCCGCGCAGCGCCCACATATTTATCCGCCCTCTACAGGACCTTGTTGAGAACAGGCGAGGAGGCGGGCCTAAGACCAACGGTCACACAATAGAGCACATTCAAAAAGAAACAGAACGCCACAGCTTTCTACCTGCTAGCGTCTTCTTCTTCCTCACCCTCTCTATACACACAAACATTATTATTACTATTATTATTATTAGTAGTAGTTGTTTTTCCAGTAGTAGTAGTAGTAATTGTAGTAGAAGTCTTAATCTGATATGCAAGGCATATATATTAAAAAAAAACAAAACATACAGACAAACACCCGTCAGTGTAAGGAGGTTAGTAAAAGTACTCTGTGTTTGTAAAACATTGACATTCCCTTTACAGACACGAGACGTTCCTTTTGAGCATGCCTGTGGGCTCAAGGCCCGGATTCTAAACTCCTATGTCTGCTATAACGACGGGTCTCGCGTAGCAGCACAGCATCTTATTAGTAGGCCCCTCATTCAGCTGATCACCATCACAGTCTGTGTACACTTTTAATCGAGCCCACATTTTACCACACGAATAGGTCACTCACAAGCGGCACAGAAAGGAATGCAAAGACAACTCTCGGGCCTTACTTTATCAGTTCTCTCAAAGGCAAAATATAATGGACTATCTAAGGTATAATGTCTAAATTAGATACACTTTCTCAAACGCTAACATTCTTAAACTCCACATTCTTAAACTCCAAGTGTCATTCACAAGGAAAGCATACTCGCTTCACCATTCGTGCCAAAGAAACTAATATACAATTCATCAAACACGTGTGTCGACACAAAGCCAGTGTTCTACTGAACACACCGAAGCACTGTCTACTCACAAGCCGTCTCTTTTCTATAAACACAACGCTCACGGTAAAGAGGATTTTGCAGCCCAGCATTTTTGCAATCTGACAACACCGTCCATAACTTATCCACTTACTTTACTCATTTATTAGACGTCTACAATGTTCATCATTTCAGACTGCCGTGTCGATCAGACTGTCATGTAGAAGCGTGTTGATGCACAGAACAACCCCCGTGTTCTCCGTACATCACCATGTATGGGTGCGATGTATGTGACGTGCGTTCATACATTTGATTTATTAAATCATTTCATTATCCGAACCCAGTTATTTACTGCGGATGCAGGCAGTCAAGTTTCGAAATGCGGCCACACGTGGATGAATAAGATCCATCCAGCACAACACACTTCACTAACTACACAAAAAGTCTGTTAGCCTTATAGAATGGAGTAGTATTAATAGGAGCACACATTAGTATTATTACTATTATTATTATCATCAGTATTATTATTATTATTATTATTGTAAGTGGTAGTAGTAGTAGTAGTAGCAGCAGTGTTGTTGTTATCAGAATAATTTTATTTGCCATATGTATTGACATGTATTAGGAATATTTCTTGGTGTTTGGTCACAACACGATACATTCCACACAGTTTACAAGATGCACATCACAGACAACACAACACACAACTACCTTCCCAATCTCCAAATACTGCACCTTAAGCAGAAATCTGTAGAATCAGTTGCCATTTATATTACAGCGGAGGTACAAAGAGCAGCCGAATCCAGTTCAGATGGCATTACACGGAATCACATAACTGTGATATATAATACATAATAGTTGCAATGATATACAGTAATGACAATATTTAATAAATAATCATTATAATAAATACTAAAAGATAATTATTTAATAGCTATTATCAGTAGTAGAGGGAAGAAGCCTTTACTTGTCACATATACATTACTACCACTGAGCTGGGGCCTGAACCCCTGACCTACTGATCAGTAACCCTGAGCCTGACAAACATTCCAAAGGATCCCCCCCCCCCCCCCTTTTTAAATTTATTTATTTATTTATTTATTTATTATTTATATTATTATTACAAATATAGACTTACAACAAGAGGCTATAAACAACAGTGGTTGCGGCAAAGTGCACTTCATAAACTTGGCCACACGAGGGCAGTCAAGATCCATCCACAACAACACACAGCGCTGCACACACCAGCCTTTAGATTTATAATTATTTGATTCATCAACCTTTATTCTTTCTTCTAGTCTTTCTTTCTTATTTCTTCTAATTATTATTATTATTATTAAGAGTAGTAGTAGTAGTAGTACTAGTAGTAGAATTATTATGGTTATTGTAGTTGTTATTGTCATCATGTTTTAATATATTTTGTAACACGCAACAAACATAACATTGGCAAACATTTCTTAAAGGTTTTTTCTCCCTTTATTTATTTATTTATTTATTTCTTTTTTTATTGCAGATGTAGACCTAACCTGCGGCTATAAACAACAGTGGTTAGGGCAACGTGCACTTCCTAAACTTGGCCACACGAGGGCGATTATGAGTAGTAGTAGCAGTAGCAGTTTTAGAAGAAGAAGTACTAGTAGCAGCAGAAGTAGTAGTAGTAGAAGAAGAAGAAGAAGAAGAAGTAGAAGAATTATTATTATTACTGTTGTTGTTTTTGTCATGTTTTAACCTATTTTCTAACACGCAACAAGCATAGCATTGGCAAACATTTCTTAAAGGATTTCCCTCCTTTTTTTAAAAAAAATTTTTTAAACGATTTATTACAGACTTGCTACATTTGCGGCGTTAAACAGCAGTGGTTAGGGCAAAGTGCACTTCCATCAACTTTTATTCTTTACTCTAGTCTTTCTTCAATATTATTTCTTCGTCTTCCTTTTTTCTCTTTCCTATTATTATTATTATTATTATTATTATTATTATTATAGTAGTATTGGTAGTAGAATCATTCTTATTGTTGCTGTTATTGTTTTTGTCATGTCGTAATATATTTTGTGACACGCAACAAACATAGCATTGACATACATTTCTTGAAGGATCCCCCCCTTTAAACGATTTATTACAAAGACTAACTATGTAGACTTGCTATATTTGCGGCAGCAGTGGTTAGGGCAAAGTACACTTCCTAACCTTGGCCACACGATGGCAGTCAAGATCCATCCACAACAACACAGCGCTGCTCACAACAACCTTTATTTTACTCCTCATCCTTTATTCTTTCTTCTAGCCTTTCTTTATTACTCCTTCTAATTATTATTATTATTATTAGTAGTAGTAGTAGTAGTAGTAGTAGTAGTATTTTTTTTTTCATTTTATTATTACATATTCCATTTTTAAAGCACGTCTCTTCAGGCCTCTCAGCACTTGACATGGAAATGATTTAAAAAAAAAAAAAAAAAAAAAAAAAAAAAGGTTTAAATAAATGAGCGAATGAATGAATGAATAAATAAAAATAAGATGTTACATTTTGTCCTTGTTAAATACACACCAATATTGTATCTGATTATTTCTAAGCAGAAAAGAAAGACATTATTAGGCGGAATGACGGAGAAACCCTTCTGCTTCTCCCCTTCAAATTAGTGAAGAGGCGCGCGCAGAAACCCCAACATTTAAAGATCGATGAATCCCCGCGGCGTCATAAAGGGAAAAACTGTCAATCAAACCAACAGCATAGTTCTAAGCCTCTGACCTCGGCGCATGACGTCACAAATAAATCTTATGGTTCACTGCTCCCTTTTCACTGTAAGTGTGCCACAGCGTGAGAGCGCGCGCGTATAAGCACATCATGCGTAACATATTTATAATAATTTATATAGTTTATGAAAATATTTACAATGTTTTTTTAAACCACATTACAATTAATTTTTAAACAGCCAAGGGATGAAGACTTGCTCATTTCACTGAGACTGTGAGGTGGCTCTTAGAAGAGCCTTTGTGTAGATTAGACGCGGTCGTCGTTTAAGCGCGCTCTCCGCGAATACGGCGGGCCAGCTGAATATCCTTGGGCATGATGGTCACTCTCTTGGCGTGGATGGCGCACAGGTTGGTGTCCTCGAACAGGCCGACCAGGTACGCCTCGCTCGCCTCCTGCAGGGCCATGACGGCCGAGCTCTGGAAACGCAGATCAGTCTTGAAGTCCTGAGCGATTTCTCTCACCAGGCGCTGGAAGGGCAGCTTGCGGATGAGCAGCTCAGTAGACTTCTGATAACGGCGGATCTCTCTCAGAGCCACGGTGCCCGGCCTGTAACGGTGAGGCTTCTTCACGCCGCCGGTGGCCGGGGCGCTCTTGCGGGCGGCCTTAGTGGCGAGCTGCTTTCTGGGCGCCTTGCCACCGGTAGACTTACGGGCGGTCTGCTTGGTTCTTGCCATGGCGTCGAGCTCTGCACTTCACGGACGAAAAACAGAATACACGGCGCTCGCGAACGCCGGCTTTTTAAGCCCTAACGCTGCCCTGCGCTGATTGGGCGTCTTGGAGGCACTCGTCTGTCATTGGATAGAATGTGTGACGTCATTTGATGACTATTGGCTCGTCTTCCGCCACCGGCACAGTTCGAAACACAAGGCGCCCGCCCCTATTCCACGGGCGCGCAGCGCTTTTGTACTCTGCCATTCACCAGTTACACACAAACCGCCCGCCGTCAAAACATATTCTCATCCCTCACACTGCATTTAGCCAACACGCCTCACTATTGTTATTATTATTATTATTATTATTACTATTACTACTGCTACTACTTGAATATTTTCCAAGTATATAATTATTTATAATATATATAACGCATATATAATTATTAGCAAATTAGTGTGCTCATGTCCTGATTTTAACCGCGTTTGCTTTGTATTAAGAAGATAGGAATAACATTGCACTTTTGGAGCAGAAGTGGGTGGCTCTTAAAAGAGCCTTTGGGTACTGGCAAACGCAGCAGTGGGCGCGTTTACTTGGTCTTGACGGTCTTCTCAGTCTTCTTGGGTAGAAGCACGGCCTGAATGTTAGGCAGCACACCACCCTGAGCGATGGTCACCCCGCCGAGCAGTTTGTTCAGCTCCTCGTCGTTACGCACGGCGAGCTGCAGGTGGCGGGGGATGATACGGGTCTTCTTGTTGTCACGGGCGGCGTTGCCGGCCAACTCCAGGATCTCAGCAGTCAGATACTCCAGCACGGCGGCCAGGTAGACCGGAGCGCCGGCACCGACGCGCTCGGCGTAGTTGCCTTTACGCAGGAGCCTGTGCACACGGCCCACAGGGAACTGCAGCCCAGCTCTGGAGGAACGAGTCTTGGCCTTGGCCCTAGCCTTTCCGCCGGTTTTCCCGCGACCACTCATGGTTATGATCAGACCTGTTCCACGAACGACGCTGAAATAATAAAGACTACGCGCCGAGCCCTCCGTGATATAGCCAACACAGCCGCTCTCTTATTGGCTAAGATCGTTGTGGCAGAAGAACCAATCACAAACGCGCCGTCAAATTCCAGCGTCCGCCCACCATTCTATTCTACGCGACACCCCTCCCACCCCCGTTTGTGACGCCGCCTGTGTGTGTGTGTGTGTGTGTGTGTGTGTGTGTGTGTGTGTGTGTGTGTGTGTGAGAGAGAGAGAGAGAGAGAGAGAGAGAGAGAGAGAGAGCGCATGAAAACAGACAGAAGGGAAAATAGACATACAAACGCACACACTAACACAATGATATACAACGCTATAGAGAAATGTAAATTCTTACTAGTTTGCCCATATGTTCATGTTCCTCCTACAGCCTCTGTCACCGTTTTGGGAGGAGGAATCCAATCCACTAAAAGCATAATTTTGTGTCATGAGAGGACAGGGAATATCGCTCTTTAAACGAAAATATGGGTGGCTCTTAAAAGAGCCGTTTAAGGATCAAAAACATGAATTAAACACACAAACATGTTTATTTCTTTTTGGGGGCTGCCTTTTTCGCCTTTGCCGCTTTGGGCTTTGCTGTCTTGGGCTTCACAGCCTTTGCCTTCTTGGGGCTCTTGGCTGCCTTTTTAGGGGTCGCCGGCTTCTTCGCCTTCTTGGGGCTCTTGGTGGCTTTCTTGGCGGCGGCGGCGGGCTTCTTCGCCTTCTTAGGAGACTTCTTGGCGGCGGCGGCGGGTTTCTTGGCCGCTACCTTCTTGGGCTTCTTAGCCGCGGCGGGCTTCTTGGCTGCCGCCTTCTTGGGTTTGGGCGCGGCTTTCTTTGCGGGCTTCTTGGCTTCGGTCTGCTTCTTGTTCAGCTTGAAAGAGCCAGACGCGCCGGTCCCTTTGGTCTGCACCAGAGTGCCCTTTGTCACGAGGCTCTTGACGGCGAGCTTGACGCGGGAGTTGTTCTTCTCCACATCGTATCCGCCGGCAGCCAAAGCCTTCTTCAAAGCGGCGAGCGACACGCCGCTCCTCTCCTTGGACGAGGAAACCGCCTTGACGATGAGCTCGCCGACGCTGGGGCCCGCTTTCTTGGTCCTCGAAGCTGCTTTCTTCTTGGGCGCTTTGGCCGGCGCGGCGGCGGGCGCGGGAGCGACTTCTGCCATGTCTGTGTGTGCGGAGCTAAGTAGAATAAAAGAGTCAATCGCTGTGGCGCTGTGTAACACAGGAACCTCCCTCCCCGCGGCCGGGGGGCTGGTCTTAAAAGCAGACATGAGAACGTTGTAGACTCAACCCGGGCGCCGCTGAATGACTGCGCTTCCGCGATGCGCTCGCAACTGTGTTTTCTCATGGCATTTCGCGGCGAAAATCAGACTCGTCAGGCAAGCTCCAAAGCGTTCAAGCACGCGTTTCGCGAGAACGGGCTTTCCCGTTTCTCCCGAGGCCCGCCACGGCCAGGAAGAGAGCACCAATCTCGCGCAGCGGGCACAAAAGTGCACGGCGCGCCTGGCGCTCGAGCCGGCGGGCCGCGCATTTCGTGCGTTGTGCTGTGTAAAAAGAGGGCAAAAAACGGCGTGGCCCTTGCGAGGCCTGCGGGCCGAGATGAAGGAGAGCCGTGTGAGTGCTGCTGCTATGTTTGCACCGGCCGAGTGTGGCGTGCAGTATGTGAACCGAGGCCCCTTTTGGGCCGTGTAAAGCACATGAGTGGAGAGCGAGGGCGAAAGAGGGAGAGAGCGGGCGCGCTCGGAGGGACGAGGCGACTCCCGCAGCGTGACTCCCAGCGTCTTTGTCCTCGTCTGGTCTTCGTCGCTCGGGCTGGCGCCGGCACTCGGGCTGGCGCTCCTCGTGCGCGGCCGCGTCCTCTCTGGCGCTCCTCGTGCGCGGCCGCGTCCTCTTGTGGTCCCGGGGCGCCAGGTGCGCCTCGTGGCCGCCTCGATCGGCGCGCACCTCCGCCTCGTTACCTGCGCCTGTCTCCGCCCTAGCCCTAGCCCTAGTTAACCCTAGTGCCGTTTAGCCCGGCTCTGCCCTAACCCTAGTGCCGTTTAGCCCGGCTCTGCCCTAACCCTAGTGCCGTTTAGCCCAACTCTGCCCTAACCCTAGTGCCGTTTAGCCCGGCTCTGCCCTAACCCTAGTGCCGTTTAGCCCGGCTCTGCCCTAACCCTAGTGCCGTTTAGCCCAACTCTGCCCTAACCCTAGTGCCGTTTAGCCCGGCTCTGCTATATCCTTATGTTTATTCAATTCCACACTGCTGTAACTCTAGTCTTATGAACTCGACAGAGCTCTAACCCCATTCGTTGTTATTCAACTATCACCTCGTTTTAATTGATAAATGTAGCCAATGCTGCTATAAATGCATTTTTATTTACTCCACACTTCTATCTTCACACTTCTACATTTTGTATTTCCTCCACAGTGCTTTAAACTTGTGATTGCGATTTACTCAGTATGGCTAGAATCCTATTTTGAAGTATTTCCTGCTGCTATAACATTGATTAGAATTACTCTGTGCGGCTATAAGCCCATTTTGAAGTACTCTGTGCGGCTATAAGCCTATTTTGAAGTACATCGTGCTGCTATAAGCCCATTTTGAAGTACATCGTGCTGCTATAAGCCCATTTTGAAGTACATCGTGCTGCTATAAGCCCATTTTGAAGTACTCTGCGCTGCTATAAGCCCGTTTTGAAGTACATCGTGCTGCTATAGGCCTATTTTGAAGTACTCTGTGCGGCTATAGGCCTATTTTGAAGTACATCGTGCTGCTATAAGCCCATTTTGAAGTACTCTGTGCGGCTATAAGCCCATTTTGAAGTACATCGTGCTGCTATAAGCCCATTTTGAAGTACATCGTGCTGCTATAAGCCCATTTTGAAGTACATCGTGCTGCTATAAGCCCATTTTGAAGTACTCTGCGCTGCTATAAGCCCGTTTTGAAGTACATCGTGCTGCTATAGGCCTATTTTGAAGTACTCTGCGCTGCTATAAGCCTATTTTGAAGTACATCGTGCTGCTATAAGCCTATTTTGAAGTACTCTGTGCTGCTATAGGCCTATTTTGAAGTACTCTGCGCTGCTATAAGCCCATTTTGAAGTACTCTGCGCTGCTATAGGCCCATTTTGAAGTACATCGTGCTGCTATAAGCCCGTTTTGAAGTACATCGTGCTGCTATAAGCCCGTTTTGAAGTACTCTGCGCTGCTATAAGCCTATTTTGAAGTACATCGTGCTGCTATAGGCCCATTTTGAAGTACTCTGCGCTGCTATAGGCCTATTTTGAAGTACATCGTGCTGCTATAGGCCCGTTTTGAAGTACTCTGTGCTGCTATAGGCCCATTTTGAAGTACTCTGTGCTGCTATAAGCCCGTTTTGAAGTACTCTGCGCTGCTATAGGCCCATTTTGAAGTACTCTGCGCTGCTATAGGCCCATTTTGAAGTACATCGTGCTGCTATAAGCCTATTTTGAAGTACTCTGCGCTGCTATAAGCCCATTTTGAAGTACATCGTGCTGCTATAGGCCCATTTTGAAGTACTCTGCGCTGCTATAGGCCCATTTTGAAGTACATCGTGCTGCTATAAGCCCGTTTTGAAGTACTCTGTGCTGCTATAGGCCCATTTTGAAGTACTCTGTGCTGCTATAAGCCCGTTTTGAAGTACTCTGTGCTGCTATAAGCCCGTTTTGAAGTACTCTGTGCTGCTATAAGCCCATTTTGAAGTACTCTGCGCTGCTATAGGCCCATTTTGAAGTACATCGTGCTGCTATAAGCCTATTTTGAAGTACATCGTGCTGCTATAAGCCCGTTTTGAAGTACTCTGCGCTGCTATAAGCCCATTTTGAAGTACATCGTGCTGCTATAGGCCCGTTTTGAAGTACTCTGCGCTGCTATAGGCCTATTTTGAAGTACATCGTGCTGCTATAAGCCCGTTTTGAAGTACTCTGTGCTGCTATAGGCCCATTTTGAAGTACTCTGTGCTGCTATAAGCCCGTTTTGAAGTACTCTGTGCTGCTATAAGCCCGTTTTGAAGTACTCTGTGCGGATATAGGCCTATTTTGAAGTACTCTGTGCTGCTATAGGCCTATTTTGAAGTACATCGTGCTGCTATAAGCCCATTTTGAAGTACTCTGTGCGGCTATAGGCCCATTTTGAAGTACTCTGTGCTGCTATAGGCCTATTTTGAAGTACATCGTGCTGCTATAAGCCCGTTTTGAAGTACTCTGTGCGGCTATAAGCCTATTTTGAAGTACATCGTGCTGCTATAACCCTATTTTGAAGTACTCTGTGCGGCTATAGGCCTATTTTGAAGTACATCCTGCTGCTATAGGCCTATTTTGAAGTACATCCTGCTGCTATAAGCCTGTTTTGAACTACATCGTGCTGCTATAAGCCTATTTTGAAGTACATCGTGCTGCTATAACCATATGTTGAAGTACTCTGCGCTGCTATAAGCCTATTTTGAAGTACTCTGTGCGGCTATAGGCCTATTTTGAAGTACTCTGTGCTGCTGTAGGCCTGTTTTGAAGTACTCTGTGCTGCTATAAGCCTATTTTGACGTACTCTGCGCTGCAATAGGCCTGTTTTGAAGTACTTTGTGGTGCTGTAACATTAATTTATTTACTTCACACTGATAGAACTTTATTTTGAATCACTGTGTGATGCAATAAACGTATTTTGAATTACTTTGTGATGCTATAACCATATTTTGAGTTGCTGTAACCCTGTTTTGAATTACTCTGCACTGCTATAAGCCTATTTTGAAGTACTTCGTGGTGCTGTCATTTGAATTACTTCATGCTGCTATAAAGCCTATTTTGAAGTACTCTGTGGTGCTGTACCAGTAATTTGTATTACTTCATGCTGCTATAAGCCTATTTTGAATTACTTTTTGTTGCTATATCCCTATTTTGAATTATTCCGTGCCACGACGATCTTATTTTGAACTACTCTGTCCCTCTATAACCCTATTTTGAATTACTCGACACAACTATAATCCTATTTTGAGTTACTTTGTGGTAACTCTAACATTAATTTGAATTACTTCATGCTGCTTTAATCCTATTTATAATTACTCTGCACAGCTATAAACATTATTTTGAATAACTCTGTGCCGCTATAATCCTATTCTGAGTTCTTTAGTACCGCAATAACCCTATTTTGAATTATTTCGTGCTGCTATAACCCTATTTTGAAGTACTCTGTGTCACTATGAGCCTATTTGAAAGTACTTTGTGGTACCATATCACTACATTTAATTACTCTGTGCCGCTATAATCCTATTTTGAATTAATTACTCAGTGCAGCTACAACCCTATGTTGAATTACTGTGTGCCTCTATAATACGGTAATTTGAATGACGTTACACTGTTATAGACCTATTTTCAAGTACCTCTTGTTCCTATAAGCCCATTTTCAATTACTTTGTATTGCTATTACCCTATTGGAGTTACTTTGTCCCTCTAGAACCCTATTTTGAATTATTTTGCAGTGCTATAACACTGATTAGAATTACTTCATTCTGCCATAAAATTATTTAGCAACAATTATTATTTAACAACGCGCAATGCTCGAACAATCTAGTTTATATTTACTCACCTGTGCATTTAGCATACTACAAAACTGACACAATGAACAAAACAGTCGCGGGGAAACAGCGCGATAAAAGCCGGCGGGGAACGCGCCCCCCCTCCCCCCGCCACACACACACACACACACACACACACACACACACACACACACACAGAAAGAGAGAGAGAGACAGAGAGGAAAAGAAGAAAATGCTCTTTATATGAAGGAGTGGGTGGCTCTTAAAAGAGCCGTTGGGTTGATGAAGACGGCGGTAAGGCGCTTTACTTGGAGCTGGTGTACTTGGTGACGGCCTTGGTGCCCTCGGACACGGCGTGCTTGGCCAGCTCGCCGGGAAGCAACAGGCGCACGGCGGTCTGGATCTCCCTGGAGGTGATGGTGGAGCGCTTGTTGTAATGAGCCAGACGAGAGGACTCACCGGCGATACGCTCGAAGATGTCGTTCACGAACGAGTTCATGATGCCCATCGCCTTAGAAGAAATGCCGGTGTCGGGGTGCACCTGCTTCAGGACTTTGTACACGTAGATAGCGTAGCTCTCCTTCCTGGACTTTCTGCGCTTCTTGCCTCCTTTGCCGGCCGTCTTGGTCACGGCTTTCTTGGATCCCTTCTTGGGAGCGGCCTTGGCTGGGTCGGGCATGTTGCTGCTGCTGCTTCTCCTGTAAACTGCGAGAGAATGAATAACGCCCGCCTCGCGGCCGCTCTATTTACAGGCCGACATTGTAATTAGGCACAAGCGAAGAACATTTTTTTATTGGTCAAAATCCCAACCCGCCTCATACAGGGAGCCTCCCACCGCTCCGCCCTCCTCCTCCTCCTCCTCCTCCTCCTCCTCCTCCTCGCTCCCCCCCGCTACGCTTTGTTTCCCTTCCCGCCTTTTTATATTCACAATGTGCACTATAACTAAAGGAAAAAAGTAAAATAAAATAAAAATACACACACACACATACATATATGTATATGTATATATTTATCTCTACTACCACCGTCTTCTAACGCGTTTTACACACACACACACACACACACGTACACACTAAATATAAACATTGAAAACTAGATTATTATGATCGTTATGTGTTCATACAGAAATTATCTTCTACTTGTATGCTACGTGTGTACGGCGCTTGACGCCATTTGCTTAAAGGCCCCCTCGCAAAAAAAAAAAAAAAAAAAACCCCACACACACACAGCACGAGAAACAGCTCTTTTTCTGGATGTTTGGGTGGCTCTTAAAAGAGCCGTTGTGTTCGCGTCGTTCGGTGTTGGAGCGTTTAACCGCCGAAGCCGTACAGGGTGCGTCCCTGGCGTTTCAGGGCGTACACCACATCCATGGCGGTGACCGTCTTCCTCTTGGCATGCTCGGTGTAGGTGACGGCGTCGCGGATCACGTTCTCCAGGAACACCTTCAGCACACCGCGAGTCTCTTCGTAGATCAGACCGGAAATAC
The DNA here is from genome assembly GCF_027358585.1 of Pangasianodon hypophthalmus. Lineage (NCBI taxonomy): Eukaryota > Metazoa > Chordata > Actinopteri > Siluriformes > Pangasiidae > Pangasianodon > Pangasianodon hypophthalmus. The sequence continues at coordinate 193,551 of NC_069714.1, read as the reverse complement.
GCTTAACACCGCCACGGCGAGCCAGACGGCGAATAGCCGGCTTGGTGATTCCCTGGATGTTATCGCGAAGAACTTTACGGTGACGCTTGGCGCCTCCTTTGCCGAGCCCCTTTCCGCCCTTGCCTCTGCCAGACATGATGCTGCTCTCTCGAAGTCAAGCTGCTCAATAAAACTCGCCGCGCAGCGCCCACATATTTATCCGCCCTCTACAGGACCTTGTTGAGAACAGGCGAGGAGGCGGGCCTAAGACCAACGGTCACACAATAGAGCACATTCAAAAAGAAACAGAACGCCACAGCTTTCTACCTGCTAGCGTCTTCTTCTTCCTCACCCTCTCTATACACACAAACATTATTATTACTATTATTATTATTAGTAGTAGTTGTTTTTCCAGTAGTAGTAGTAGTAATTGTAGTAGAAGTCTTAATCTGATATGCAAGGCATATATATTAAAAAAAAACAAAACATACAGACAAACACCCGTCAGTGTAAGGAGGTTAGTAAAAGTACTCTGTGTTTGTAAAACATTGACATTCCCTTTACAGACACGAGACGTTCCTTTTGAGCATGCCTGTGGGCTCAAGGCCCGGATTCTAAACTCCTATGTCTGCTATAACGACGGGTCTCGCGTAGCAGCACAGCATCTTATTAGTAGGCCCCTCATTCAGCTGATCACCATCACAGTCTGTGTACACTTTTAATCGAGCCCACATTTTACCACACGAATAGGTCACTCACAAGCGGCACAGAAAGGAATGCAAAGACAACTCTCGGGCCTTACTTTATCAGTTCTCTCAAAGGCAAAATATAATGGACTATCTAAGGTATAATGTCTAAATTAGATACACTTTCTCAAACGCTAACATTCTTAAACTCCACATTCTTAAACTCCAAGTGTCATTCACAAGGAAAGCATACTCGCTTCACCATTCGTGCCAAAGAAACTAATATACAATTCATCAAACACGTGTGTCGACACAAAGCCAGTGTTCTACTGAACACACCGAAGCACTGTCTACTCACAAGCCGTCTCTTTTCTATAAACACAACGCTCACGGTAAAGAGGATTTTGCAGCCCAGCATTTTTGCAATCTGACAACACCGTCCATAACTTATCCACTTACTTTACTCATTTATTAGACGTCTACAATGTTCATCATTTCAGACTGCCGTGTCGATCAGACTGTCATGTAGAAGCGTGTTGATGCACAGAACAACCCCCGTGTTCTCCGTACATCACCATGTATGGGTGCGATGTATGTGACGTGCGTTCATACATTTGATTTATTAAATCATTTCATTATCCGAACCCAGTTATTTACTGCGGATGCAGGCAGTCAAGTTTCGAAATGCGGCCACACGTGGATGAATAAGATCCATCCAGCACAACACACTTCACTAACTACACAAAAAGTCTGTTAGCCTTATAGAATGGAGTAGTATTAATAGGAGCACACATTAGTATTATTACTATTATTATTATCATCAGTATTATTATTATTATTATTATTGTAAGTGGTAGTAGTAGTAGTAGTAGCAGCAGTGTTGTTGTTATCAGAATAATTTTATTTGCCATATGTATTGACATGTATTAGGAATATTTCTTGGTGTTTGGTCACAACACGATACATTCCACACAGTTTACAAGATGCACATCACAGACAACACAACACACAACTACCTTCCCAATCTCCAAATACTGCACCTTAAGCAGAAATCTGTAGAATCAGTTGCCATTTATATTACAGCGGAGGTACAAAGAGCAGCCGAATCCAGTTCAGATGGCATTACACGGAATCACATAACTGTGATATATAATACATAATAGTTGCAATGATATACAGTAATGACAATATTTAATAAATAATCATTATAATAAATACTAAAAGATAATTATTTAATAGCTATTATCAGTAGTAGAGGGAAGAAGCCTTTACTTGTCACATATACATTACTACCACTGAGCTGGGGCCTGAACCCCTGACCTACTGATCAGTAACCCTGAGCCTGACAAACATTCCAAAGGATCCCCCCCCCCCCCCCTTTTTAAATTTATTTATTTATTTATTTATTTATTATTTATATTATTATTACAAATATAGACTTACAACAAGAGGCTATAAACAACAGTGGTTGCGGCAAAGTGCACTTCATAAACTTGGCCACACGAGGGCAGTCAAGATCCATCCACAACAACACACAGCGCTGCACACACCAGCCTTTAGATTTATAATTATTTGATTCATCAACCTTTATTCTTTCTTCTAGTCTTTCTTTCTTATTTCTTCTAATTATTATTATTATTATTAAGAGTAGTAGTAGTAGTAGTACTAGTAGTAGAATTATTATGGTTATTGTAGTTGTTATTGTCATCATGTTTTAATATATTTTGTAACACGCAACAAACATAACATTGGCAAACATTTCTTAAAGGTTTTTTCTCCCTTTATTTATTTATTTATTTATTTCTTTTTTTATTGCAGATGTAGACCTAACCTGCGGCTATAAACAACAGTGGTTAGGGCAACGTGCACTTCCTAAACTTGGCCACACGAGGGCGATTATGAGTAGTAGTAGCAGTAGCAGTTTTAGAAGAAGAAGTACTAGTAGCAGCAGAAGTAGTAGTAGTAGAAGAAGAAGAAGAAGTAGTAGAATTATTATTATTACTGTTGTTGTTTTTGTCATGTTTTAACCTATTTTCTAACACGCAACAAGCATAGCATTGGCAAACATTTCTTAAAGGATTTCCCTCCTTTTTTTAAAAAAAAATTTTTAAACGATTTATTACAGACTTGCTACATTTGCGGCGTTAAACAGCAGTGGTTAGGGCAAAGTGCACTTCCATCAACTTTTATTCTTTACTCTAGTCTTTCTTCAATATTATTTCTTCGTCTTCCTTTTTTCTCTTTCCTATTATTATTATTATTATTATTATTATTATTATTATAGTAGTATTGGTAGTAGAATCATTCTTATTGTTGCTGTTATTGTTTTTGTCATGTCGTAATATATTTTGTGACACGCAACAAACATAGCATTGACATACATTTCTTGAAGGATCCCCCCCTTTAAACGATTTATTACAAAGACTAACTATGTAGACTTGCTATATTTGCGGCAGCAGTGGTTAGGGCAAAGTACACTTCCTAACCTTGGCCACACGATGGCAGTCAAGATCCATCCACAACAACACAGCGCTGCTCACAACAACCTTTATTTTACTCCTCATCCTTTATTCTTTCTTCTAGCCTTTCTTTATTACTCCTTCTAATTATTATTATTATTATTAGTAGTAGTAGTAGTAGTAGTAGTAGTAGTATTTTTTTTTTCATTTTATTATTACATATTCCATTTTTAAAGCACGTCTCTTCAGGCCTCTCAGCACTTGACATGGAAATGATTTAAAAAAAAAAAAAAAAAAAAAAAAAAAAGGTTTAAATAAATGAGCGAATGAATGAATGAATAAATAAAAATAAGATGTTACATTTTGTCCTTGTTAAATACACACCAATATTGTATCTGATTATTTCTAAGCAGAAAAGAAAGACATTATTAGGCGGAATGACGGAGAAACCCTTCTGCTTCTCCCCTTCAAATTAGTGAAGAGGCGCGCGCAGAAACCCCAACATTTAAAGATCGATGAATCCCCGCGGCGTCATAAAGGGAAAAACTGTCAATCAAACCAACAGCATAGTTCTAAGCCTCTGACCTCGGCGCATGACGTCACAAATAAATCTTATGGTTCACTGCTCCCTTTTCACTGTAAGTGTGCCACAGCGTGAGAGCGCGCGCGTATAAGCACATCATGCGTAACATATTTATAATAATTTATATAGTTTATGAAAATATTTACAATGTTTTTTTAAACCACATTACAATTAATTTTTAAACAGCCAAGGGATGAAGACTTGCTCATTTCACTGAGACTGTGAGGTGGCTCTTAGAAGAGCCTTTGTGTAGATTAGACGCGGTCGTCGTTTAAGCGCGCTCTCCGCGAATACGGCGGGCCAGCTGAATATCCTTGGGCATGATGGTCACTCTCTTGGCGTGGATGGCGCACAGGTTGGTGTCCTCGAACAGGCCGACCAGGTACGCCTCGCTCGCCTCCTGCAGGGCCATGACGGCCGAGCTCTGGAAACGCAGATCAGTCTTGAAGTCCTGAGCGATTTCTCTCACCAGGCGCTGGAAGGGCAGCTTGCGGATGAGCAGCTCAGTAGACTTCTGATAACGGCGGATCTCTCTCAGAGCCACGGTGCCCGGCCTGTAACGGTGAGGCTTCTTCACGCCGCCGGTGGCCGGGGCGCTCTTGCGGGCGGCCTTAGTGGCGAGCTGCTTTCTGGGCGCCTTGCCACCGGTAGACTTACGGGCGGTCTGCTTGGTTCTTGCCATGGCGTCGAGCTCTGCACTTCACGGACGAAAAACAGAATACACGGCGCTCGCGAACGCCGGCTTTTTAAGCCCTAACGCTGCCCTGCGCTGATTGGGCGTCTTGGAGGCACTCGTCTGTCATTGGATAGAATGTGTGACGTCATTTGATGACTATTGGCTCGTCTTCCGCCACCGGCACAGTTCGAAACACAAGGCGCCCGCCCCTATTCCACGGGCGCGCAGCGCTTTTGTACTCTGCCATTCACCAGTTACACACAAACCGCCCGCCGTCAAAACATATTCTCATCCCTCACACTGCATTTAGCCAACACGCCTCACTATTGTTATTATTATTATTATTATTATTACTATTACTACTGCTACTACTTGAATATTTTCCAAGTATATAATTATTTATAATATATATAACGCATATATAATTATTAGCAAATTAGTGTGCTCATGTCCTGATTTTAACCGCGTTTGCTTTGTATTAAGAAGATAGGAATAACATTGCACTTTTGGAGCAGAAGTGGGTGGCTCTTAAAAGAGCCTTTGGGTACTGGCAAACGCAGCAGTGGGCGCGTTTACTTGGTCTTGACGGTCTTCTCAGTCTTCTTGGGTAGAAGCACGGCCTGAATGTTAGGCAGCACACCACCCTGAGCGATGGTCACCCCGCCGAGCAGTTTGTTCAGCTCCTCGTCGTTACGCACGGCGAGCTGCAGGTGGCGGGGGATGATACGGGTCTTCTTGTTGTCACGGGCGGCGTTGCCGGCCAACTCCAGGATCTCAGCAGTCAGATACTCCAGCACGGCGGCCAGGTAGACCGGAGCGCCGGCACCGACGCGCTCGGCGTAGTTGCCTTTACGCAGGAGCCTGTGCACACGGCCCACAGGGAACTGCAGCCCAGCTCTGGAGGAACGAGTCTTGGCCTTGGCCCTAGCCTTTCCGCCGGTTTTCCCGCGACCACTCATGGTTATGATCAGACCTGTTCCACGAACGACGCTGAAATAATAAAGACTACGCGCCGAGCCCTCCGTGATATAGCCAACACAGCCGCTCTCTTATTGGCTAAGATCGTTGTGGCAGAAGAACCAATCACAAACGCGCCGTCAAATTCCAGCGTCCGCCCACCATTCTATTCTACGCGACACCCCTCCCACCCCCGTTTGTGACGCCGCCTGTGTGTGTGTGTGTGTGTGTGTGTGTGTGTGTGTGTGTGTGTGTGTGTGTGTGAGAGAGAGAGAGAGAGAGAGAGAGAGAGAGAGAGCGCATGAAAACAGACAGAAGGGAAAATAGACATACAAACGCACACACTAACACAATGATATACAACGCTATAGAGAAATGTAAATTCTTACTAGTTTGCCCATATGTTCATGTTCCTCCTACAGCCTCTGTCACCGTTTTGGGAGGAGGAATCCAATCCACTAAAAGCATAATTTTGTGTCATGAGAGGACAGGGAATATCGCTCTTTAAACGAAAATATGGGTGGCTCTTAAAAGAGCCGTTTAAGGATCAAAAACATGAATTAAACACACAAACATGTTTATTTCTTTTTGGGGGCTGCCTTTTTCGCCTTTGCCGCTTTGGGCTTTGCTGTCTTGGGCTTCACAGCCTTTGCCTTCTTGGGGCTCTTGGCTGCCTTTTTAGGGGTCGCCGGCTTCTTCGCCTTCTTGGGGCTCTTGGTGGCTTTCTTGGCGGCGGCGGCGGGCTTCTTCGCCTTCTTAGGAGACTTCTTGGCGGCGGCGGCGGGTTTCTTGGCCGCTACCTTCTTGGGCTTCTTAGCCGCGGCGGGCTTCTTGGCTGCCGCCTTCTTGGGTTTGGGCGCGGCTTTCTTTGCGGGCTTCTTGGCTTCGGTCTGCTTCTTGTTCAGCTTGAAAGAGCCAGACGCGCCGGTCCCTTTGGTCTGCACCAGAGTGCCCTTTGTCACGAGGCTCTTGACGGCGAGCTTGACGCGGGAGTTGTTCTTCTCCACATCGTATCCGCCGGCAGCCAAAGCCTTCTTCAAAGCGGCGAGCGACACGCCGCTCCTCTCCTTGGACGAGGAAACCGCCTTGACGATGAGCTCGCCGACGCTGGGGCCCGCTTTCTTGGTCCTCGAAGCTGCTTTCTTCTTGGGCGCTTTGGCCGGCGCGGCGGCGGGCGCGGGAGCGACTTCTGCCATGTCTGTGTGTGCGGAGCTAAGTAGAATAAAAGAGTCAATCGCTGTGGCGCTGTGTAACACAGGAACCTCCCTCCCCGCGGCCGGGGGGCTGGTCTTAAAAGCAGACATGAGAACGTTGTAGACTCAACCCGGGCGCCGCTGAATGACTGCGCTTCCGCGATGCGCTCGCAACTGTGTTTTCTCATGGCATTTCGCGGCGAAAATCAGACTCGTCAGGCAAGCTCCAAAGCGTTCAAGCACGCGTTTCGCGAGAACGGGCTTTCCCGTTTCTCCCGAGGCCCGCCACGGCCAGGAAGAGAGCACCAATCTCGCGCAGCGGGCACAAAAGTGCACGGCGCGCCTGGCGCTCGAGCCGGCGGGCCGCGCATTTCGTGCGTTGTGCTGTGTAAAAAGAGGGCAAAAAACGGCGTGGCCCTTGCGAGGCCTGCGGGCCGAGATGAAGGAGAGCCGTGTGAGTGCTGCTGCTATGTTTGCACCGGCCGAGTGTGGCGTGCAGTATGTGAACCGAGGCCCCTTTTGGGCCGTGTAAAGCACATGAGTGGAGAGCGAGGGCGAAAGAGGGAGAGAGCGGGCGCGCTCGGAGGGACGAGGCGACTCCCGCAGCGTGACTCCCAGCGTCTTTGTCCTCGTCTGGTCTTCGTCGCTCGGGCTGGCGCCGGCACTCGGGCTGGCGCTCCTCGTGCGCGGCCGCGTCCTCTTGTGGTCCCGGGGCGCCAGGTGCGCCTCGTGGCCGCCTCGATCGGCGCGCACCTCCGCCTCGTTACCTGCGCCTGTCTCCGCCCTAGCCCTAGCCCTAGTTAACCCTAGTGCCGTTTAGCCCGGCTCTGCCCTAACCCTAGTGCCGTTTAGCCCGGCTCTGCCCTAACCCTAGTGCCGTTTAGCCCAACTCTGCCCTAACCCTAGTGCCGTTTAGCCCGGCTCTGCCCTAACCCTAGTGCCGTTTAGCCCGGCTCTGCCCTAACCCTAGTGCCGTTTAGCCCAACTCTGCCCTAACCCTAGTGCCGTTTAGCCCGGCTCTGCTATATCCTTATGTTTATTCAATTCCACACTGCTGTAACTCTAGTCTTATGAACTCGACAGAGCTCTAACCCCATTCGTTGTTATTCAACTATCACCTCGTTTTAATTGATAAATGTAGCCAATGCTGCTATAAATGCATTTTTATTTACTCCACACTTCTATCTTCACACTTCTACATTTTGTATTTCCTCCACAGTGCTTTAAACTTGTGATTGCGATTTACTCAGTATGGCTAGAATCCTATTTTGAAGTATTTCCTGCTGCTATAACATTGATTAGAATTACTCTGTGCGGCTATAAGCCCATTTTGAAGTACTCTGTGCGGCTATAAGCCTATTTTGAAGTACATCGTGCTGCTATAAGCCCATTTTGAAGTACATCGTGCTGCTATAAGCCCATTTTGAAGTACATCGTGCTGCTATAAGCCCATTTTGAAGTACTCTGCGCTGCTATAAGCCCGTTTTGAAGTACATCGTGCTGCTATAGGCCTATTTTGAAGTACTCTGTGCGGCTATAGGCCTATTTTGAAGTACATCGTGCTGCTATAAGCCCATTTTGAAGTACTCTGTGCGGCTATAAGCCCATTTTGAAGTACATCGTGCTGCTATAAGCCCATTTTGAAGTACATCGTGCTGCTATAAGCCCATTTTGAAGTACATCGTGCTGCTATAAGCCCATTTTGAAGTACTCTGCGCTGCTATAAGCCCGTTTTGAAGTACATCGTGCTGCTATAGGCCTATTTTGAAGTACTCTGCGCTGCTATAAGCCTATTTTGAAGTACATCGTGCTGCTATAAGCCTATTTTGAAGTACTCTGTGCTGCTATAGGCCTATTTTGAAGTACTCTGCGCTGCTATAAGCCCATTTTGAAGTACTCTGCGCTGCTATAGGCCCATTTTGAAGTACATCGTGCTGCTATAAGCCCGTTTTGAAGTACATCGTGCTGCTATAAGCCCGTTTTGAAGTACTCTGCGCTGCTATAAGCCTATTTTGAAGTACATCGTGCTGCTATAGGCCCATTTTGAAGTACTCTGCGCTGCTATAGGCCTATTTTGAAGTACATCGTGCTGCTATAGGCCCGTTTTGAAGTACTCTGTGCTGCTATAGGCCCATTTTGAAGTACTCTGTGCTGCTATAAGCCCGTTTTGAAGTACTCTGCGCTGCTATAGGCCCATTTTGAAGTACTCTGCGCTGCTATAGGCCCATTTTGAAGTACATCGTGCTGCTATAAGCCTATTTTGAAGTACATCGTGCTGCTATAAGCCCGTTTTGAAGTACTCTGCGCTGCTATAAGCCCATTTTGAAGTACATCGTGCTGCTATAGGCCCATTTTGAAGTACTCTGCGCTGCTATAGGCCCATTTTGAAGTACATCGTGCTGCTATAAGCCCGTTTTGAAGTACTCTGTGCTGCTATAGGCCCATTTTGAAGTACTCTGTGCTGCTATAAGCCCGTTTTGAAGTACTCTGTGCTGCTATAAGCCCGTTTTGAAGTACTCTGTGCTGCTATAAGCCCATTTTGAAGTACTCTGCGCTGCTATAGGCCCATTTTGAAGTACATCGTGCTGCTATAAGCCTATTTTGAAGTACATCGTGCTGCTATAAGCCCGTTTTGAAGTACTCTGCGCTGCTATAAGCCCATTTTGAAGTACATCGTGCTGCTATAGGCCCGTTTTGAAGTACTCTGCGCTGCTATAGGCCTATTTTGAAGTACATCGTGCTGCTATAAGCCCGTTTTGAAGTACTCTGTGCTGCTATAGGCCCATTTTGAAGTACTCTGTGCTGCTATAAGCCCGTTTTGAAGTACTCTGTGCTGCTATAAGCCCGTTTTGAAGTACTCTGTGCGGATATAGGCCTATTTTGAAGTACTCTGTGCTGCTATAGGCCTATTTTGAAGTACATCGTGCTGCTATAAGCCCATTTTGAAGTACTCTGTGCGGCTATAGGCCCATTTTGAAGTACTCTGTGCTGCTATAGGCCTATTTTGAAGTACATCGTGCTGCTATAAGCCCGTTTTGAAGTACTCTGTGCGGCTATAAGCCTATTTTGAAGTACATCGTGCTGCTATAACCCTATTTTGAAGTACTCTGTGCGGCTATAGGCCTATTTTGAAGTACATCCTGCTGCTATAGGCCTATTTTGAAGTACATCCTGCTGCTATAAGCCTGTTTTGAACTACATCGTGCTGCTATAAGCCTATTTTGAAGTACATCGTGCTGCTATAACCATATGTTGAAGTACTCTGCGCTGCTATAAGCCTATTTTGAAGTACTCTGTGCGGCTATAGGCCTATTTTGAAGTACTCTGTGCTGCTGTAGGCCTGTTTTGAAGTACTCTGTGCTGCTATAAGCCTATTTTGACGTACTCTGCGCTGCAATAGGCCTGTTTTGAAGTACTTTGTGGTGCTGTAACATTAATTTATTTACTTCACACTGATAGAACTTTATTTTGAATCACTGTGTGATGCAATAAACGTATTTTGAATTACTTTGTGATGCTATAACCATATTTTGAGTTGCTGTAACCCTGTTTTGAATTACTCTGCACTGCTATAAGCCTATTTTGAAGTACTTCGTGGTGCTGTCATTTGAATTACTTCATGCTGCTATAAAGCCTATTTTGAAGTACTCTGTGGTGCTGTACCAGTAATTTGTATTACTTCATGCTGCTATAAGCCTATTTTGAATTACTTTTTGTTGCTATATCCCTATTTTGAATTATTCCGTGCCACGACGATCTTATTTTGAACTACTCTGTCCCTCTATAACCCTATTTTGAATTACTCGACACAACTATAATCCTATTTTGAGTTACTTTGTGGTAACTCTAACATTAATTTGAATTACTTCATGCTGCTTTAATCCTATTTATAATTACTCTGCACAGCTATAAACATTATTTTGAATAACTCTGTGCCGCTATAATCCTATTCTGAGTTCTTTAGTACCGCAATAACCCTATTTTGAATTATTTCGTGCTGCTATAACCCTATTTTGAAGTACTCTGTGTCACTATGAGCCTATTTGAAAGTACTTTGTGGTACCATATCACTACATTTAATTACTCTGTGCCGCTATAATCCTATTTTGAATTAATTACTCAGTGCAGCTACAACCCTATGTTGAATTACTGTGTGCCTCTATAATACGGTAATTTGAATGACGTTACACTGTTATAGACCTATTTTCAAGTACCTCTTGTTCCTATAAGCCCATTTTCAATTACTTTGTATTGCTATTACCCTATTGGAGTTACTTTGTCCCTCTAGAACCCTATTTTGAATTATTTTGCAGTGCTATAACACTGATTAGAATTACTTCATTCTGCCATAAAATTATTTAGCAACAATTATTATTTAACAACGCGCAATGCTCGAACAATCTAGTTTATATTTACTCACCTGTGCATTTAGCATACTACAAAACTGACACAATGAACAAAACAGTCGCGGGGAAACAGCGCGATAAAAGCCGGCGGGGAACGCGCCCCCCCTCCCCCCGCCACACACACACACACACACACACACACACACACACACACACACAGAAAGAGAGAGAGAGACAGAGAGGAAAAGAAGAAAATGCTCTTTATATGAAGGAGTGGGTGGCTCTTAAAAGAGCCGTTGGGTTGATGAAGACGGCGGTAAGGCGCTTTACTTGGAGCTGGTGTACTTGGTGACGGCCTTGGTGCCCTCGGACACGGCGTGCTTGGCCAGCTCGCCGGGAAGCAACAGGCGCACGGCGGTCTGGATCTCCCTGGAGGTGATGGTGGAGCGCTTGTTGTAATGAGCCAGACGAGAGGACTCACCGGCGATACGCTCGAAGATGTCGTTCACGAACGAGTTCATGATGCCCATCGCCTTAGAAGAAATGCCGGTGTCGGGGTGCACCTGCTTCAGGACTTTGTACACGTAGATAGCGTAGCTCTCCTTCCTGGACTTTCTGCGCTTCTTGCCTCCTTTGCCGGCCGTCTTGGTCACGGCTTTCTTGGATCCCTTCTTGGGAGCGGCCTTGGCTGGGTCGGGCATGTTGCTGCTGCTGCTTCTCCTGTAAACTGCGAGAGAATGAATAACGCCCGCCTCGCGGCCGCTCTATTTACAGGCCGACATTGTAATTAGGCACAAGCGAAGAACATTTTTTTATTGGTCAAAATCCCAACCCGCCTCATACAGGGAGCCTCCCACCGCTCCGCCCTCCTCCTCCTCCTCCTCCTCCTCCTCCTCCTCGCTCCCCCCCGCTACGCTTTGTTTCCCTTCCCGCCTTTTTATATTCACAATGTGCACTATAACTAAAGGAAAAAAGTAAAATAAAATAAAAATACACACACACACATACATATATGTATATGTATATATTTATCTCTACTACCACCGTCTTCTAACGCGTTTTACACACACACACACACACACACACACACGTACACACTAAATATAAACATTGAAAACTAGATTATTATGATCGTTATGTGTTCATACAGAAATTATCTTCTACTTGTATGCTACGTGTGTACGGCGCTTGACGCCATTTGCTTAAAGGCCCCCTCGCAAAAAAAAAAAAAAAAAAAAACCCCACACACACACAGCACGAGAAACAGCTCTTTTTCTGGATGTTTGGGTGGCTCTTAAAAGAGCCGTTGTGTTCGCGTCGTTCGGTGTTGGAGCGTTTAACCGCCGAAGCCGTACAGGGTGCGTCCCTGGCGTTTCAGGGCGTACACCACATCCATGGCGGTGACCGTCTTCCTCTTGGCATGCTCGGTGTAGGTGACGGCGTCGCGGATCACGTTCTCCAGGAACACCTTCAGCACACCGCGAGTCTCTTCGTAGATCAGACCGGAAATACGCTTAACACCGCCACGGCGAGCCAGACGGCGAATAGCCGGCTTGGTGATTCCCTGGATGTTATCGCGAAGAACTTTACGGTGACGCTTGGCGCCTCCTTTGCCGAGCCCCTTTCCGCCCTTGCCTCTGCCAGACATGATGCTGCTCTCTCGAAGTCAAGCTGCTCAATAAAACTCGCCGCGCAGCGCCCACATATTTATCCGCCCTCTACAGGACCTTGTTGAGAACAGGCGAGGAGGCGGGCCTAAGACCAACGGTCACACAATAGAGCACATTCAAAAAGAAACAGAACGCCACAGCTTTCTACCTGCTAGCGTCTTCTTCTTCCTCACCCTCTCTATACACACAAACATTATTATTACTATTATTATTATTAGTAGTAGTTGTTTTTCCAGTAGTAGTAGTAGTAATTGTAGTAGAAGTCTTAATCTGATATGCAAGGCATATATATTAAAAAAAAACAAAACATACAGACAAACACCCGTCAGTGTAAGGAGGTTAGTAAAAGTACTCTGTGTTTGTAAAACATTGACATTCCCTTTACAGACACGAGACGTTCCTTTTGAGCATGCCTGTGGGCTCAAGGCCCGGATTCTAAACTCCTATGTCTGCTATAACGACGGGTCTCGCGTAGCAGCACAGCATCTTATTAGTAGGCCCCTCATTCAGCTGATCACCATCACAGTCTGTGTACACTTTTAATCGAGCCCACATTTTACCACACGAATAGGTCACTCACAAGCGGCACAGAAAGGAATGCAAAGACAACTCTCGGGCCTTACTTTATCAGTTCTCTCAAAGGCAAAATATAATGGACTATCTAAGGTATAATGTCTAAATTAGATACACTTTCTCAAACGCTAACATTCTTAAACTCCACATTCTTAAACTCCAAGTGTCATTCACAAGGAAAGCATACTCGCTTCACCATTCGTGCCAAAGAAACTAATATACAATTCATCAAACACGTGTGTCGACACAAAGCCAGTGTTCTACTGAACACACCGAAGCACTGTCTACTCACAAGCCGTCTCTTTTCTATAAACACAACGCTCACGGTAAAGAGGATTTTGCAGCCCAGCATTTTTGCAATCTGACAACACCGTCCATAACTTATCCACTTACTTTACTCATTTATTAGACGTCTACAATGTTCATCATTTCAGACTGCCGTGTCGATCAGACTGTCATGTAGAAGCGTGTTGATGCACAGAACAACCCCCGTGTTCTCCGTACATCACCATGTATGGGTGCGATGTATGTGACGTGCGTTCATACATTTGATTTATTAAATCATTTCATTATCCGAACCCAGTTATTTACTGCGGATGCAGGCAGTCAAGTTTCGAAATGCGGCCACACGTGGATGAATAAGATCCATCCAGCACAACACACTTCACTAACTACACAAAAAGTCTGTTAGCCTTATAGAATGGAGTAGTATTAATAGGAGCACACATTAGTATTATTACTATTATTATTATCATCAGTATTATTATTATTATTATTATTGTAAGTGGTAGTAGTAGTAGTAGTAGCAGCAGTGTTGTTGTTATCAGAATAATTTTATTTGCCATATGTATTGACATGTATTAGGAATATTTCTTGGTGTTTGGTCACAACACGATACATTCCACACAGTTTACAAGATGCACATCACAGACAACACAACACACAACTACCTTCCCAATCTCCAAATACTGCACCTTAAGCAGAAATCTGTAGAATCAGTTGTCATTTATATTACAGCGGAGGTACAAAGAGCAGCCGAATCCAGTTCAGATGGCATTACACGGAATCACATAACTGTGATATATAATACATAATAGTTGCAATGATATACAGTAATGACAATATTTAATAAATAATCATTATAATAAATACTAAAAGATAATTATTTAATAGCTATTATCAGTAGTAGAGGGAAGAAGCCTTTACTTGTCACATATACATTACTACCACTGAGCTGGGGCCTGAACCCCTGACCTACTGATCAGTAACCCTGAGCCTGACAAACATTCCAAAGGATTCCCCCCCCCCCCCTTTTTTAAATTTATTTATTTATTTATTTATTTATTATTTATATTATTATTACAAATATAGACTTACAACAAGAGGCTATAAACAACAGTGGTTGCGGCAAAGTGCACTTCATAAACTTGGCCACACGAGGGCAGTCAAGATCCATCCACAACAACACACAGCGCTGCACACACCAGCCTTTAGATTTATAATTATTTGATTCATCAACCTTTATTCTTTCTTCTAGTCTTTCTTTCTTATTTCTTCTAATTATTATTATTATTATTATTATTAAGAGTAGTAGTAGTAGTAGTACTAGTAGTAGAATTATTATGGTTATTGTAGTTGTTATTGTCATCATGTTTTAATATATTTTGTAACACGCAACAAACATAACATTGGCAAACATTTCTTAAAGGTTTTTTCTCCCTTTATTTATTTATTTATTTATTTTTTTTTTTATTGCAGATGTAGACCTAACCTGCGGCTATAAACAACAGTGGTTAGGGCAACGTGCACTTCCTAAACTTGGCCACACGAGGGCGATTATGAGTAGTAGTAGCAGTAGCAGTTTTAGAAGAAGAAGTACTAGTAGCAGCAGAAGTAGTAGTAGTAGAAGAAGAAGAAGAAGTAGTAGAATTATTATTATTACTGTTGTTGTTTTTGTCATGTTTTAACCTATTTTCTAACACGCAACAAGCATAGCATTGGCAAACATTTCTTAAAGGATTTCCCTCCTTTTTTTAAAAAAAAATTTTTAAACGATTTATTACAGACTTGCTACATTTGCGGCGTTAAACAGCAGTGGTTAGGGCAAAGTGCACTTCCATCAACTTTTATTCTTTACTCTAGTCTTTCTTCAATATTATTTCTTCGTCTTCCTTTTTTCTCTTTCCTATTATTATTATTATTATTATTATTATAGTAGTATTGGTAGTAGAATCATTCTTATTGTTGCTGTTATTGTTTTTGTCATGTCGTAATATATTTTGTGACACGCAACAAACATAGCATTGACATACATTTCTTGAAGGATCCCCCCCTTTAAACGATTTATTACAAAGACTAACTATGTAGACTTGCTATATTTGCGGCAGCAGTGGTTAGGGCAAAGTACACTTCCTAACCTTGGCCACACGATGGCAGTCAAGATCCATCCACAACAACACACAGCGCTGCTCACAACAACCTTTATTTTACTCCTCATCCTTTATTCTTTCATCTAGCCTTTCTTTATTACTCCTTCTAATTATTATTATTATTATTAGTAGTAGTAGTAGTAGTAGTAGTAGTAGTAGTAGTAGTATTTTTTTTCATTTTATTATTACATATTCCATTTTTAAAGCACGTCTCTTCAGGCCTCTCAGCACTTGACATGGAAATGATTTAAAAAAAAAAAAAAAAAGGTTTAAATAAATGAGCGAATGAATGAATGAATAAATAAAAATAAGATGTTACATTTTGTCCTTGTTAAATACACACCAATATTGTATCTGATTATTTCTAAGCAGAAAAGAAAGACATTATTAGGCGGAATGACGGAGAAACCCTTCTGCTTCTCCCCTTCAAATTAGTGAAGAGGCGCGCGCAGAAACCCCAACATTTAAAGATCGATGAATCCCCGCGGCGTCATAAAGGGAAAAACTGTCAATCAAACCAACAGCATAGTTCTAAGCCTCTGACCTCGGCGCATGACGTCACAAATAAATCTTATGGTTCACTGCTCCCTTTTCACTGTAAGTGTGCCACAGCGTGAGAGCGCGCGCGTATAAGCACATCACGCGCGCACGCACACACACATTATATAATATGCGTAACATATTTATAATAATTTATATAGTTTATGAAAATATTTACAATGTTTTTTTAAACCACATTACAATTAATTTTTAAACAGCCAAGGGATGAAGACTTGCTCATTTCACTGAGACTGTGAGGTGGCTCTTAAAAGAGCCTTTGTGTAGATTAGACGCGGTCGTCGTTTAAGCGCGCTCTCCGCGAATACGGCGGGCCAGCTGAATATCCTTGGGCATGATGGTCACTCTCTTGGCGTGGATGGCGCACAGGTTGGTGTCCTCGAACAGGCCGACCAGGTACGCCTCGCTCGCCTCCTGCAGGGCCATGACGGCCGAGCTCTGGAAACGCAGATCAGTCTTGAAGTCCTGAGCGATTTCTCTCACCAGGCGCTGGAAGGGCAGCTTGCGGATGAGCAGCTCAGTAGACTTCTGATAACGGCGGATCTCTCTCAGAGCCACGGTGCCCGGCCTGTAACGGTGAGGCTTCTTCACGCCGCCGGTGGCCGGGGCGCTCTTGCGGGCGGCCTTAGTGGCGAGCTGCTTCCTGGGCGCCTTGCCACCGGTGGACTTACGGGCGGTCTGCTTGGTTCTTGCCATAGCGTCGAGCTCTGCACTTCACGGACGAAAAACAGAATACACGGCGCTCGCGAACGCCGGCTTTTTAAGCCCTAACGCTGCCCTGCGCTCATTGGGCGTCTTGGAGGCACTCGTCTGTCATTGGATAGAATGTGTGACGTCATTTGATGACTATTGGCTCGTCTTCCGCCACCGGCACAGTTCGAAACACAAGGCGCCCGCCCCTATTCCACGGGCGCGCAGCGCTTTTGTACTCTGCCATTCACCAGTTACACACAAACCGCCCGCCGTCAAAACATATTCTCATCCCTCACACTGCATTTAGCCAACACGCCTCACTATTATTGTTATTATTATTATTATTATTATTACTATTACTACTACTACTTGAATATTTTCCAAGTATATAATTATTTATAATATATATAACGCATATATAATTATTAGCAAATTAGTGTGCTCATGTCCTGATTTTAACCGCGTTTGCTTTGTATTAAGAAGATAGGAATAACATTGCACTTTTGGAGCAGAAGTGGGTGGCTCTTAAAAGAGCCTTTGGGTACTGGCAAACGCAGCAGTGGGCGCGTTTACTTGGTCTTGACGGTCTTCTCGGTCTTCTTGGGCAGAAGCACGGCCTGAATGTTAGGCAGCACACCACCCTGAGCGATGGTCACCCCGCCGAGCAGTTTGTTCAGCTCCTCGTCGTTACGCACGGCGAGCTGCAGGTGGCGGGGGATGATACGGGTCTTCTTGTTGTCACGGGCGGCGTTGCCGGCCAACTCCAGGATCTCAGCAGTCAGATACTCCAGCACGGCGGCCAGGTAGACCGGAGCGCCGGCACCGACGCGCTCGGCGTAGTTGCCTTTACGCAGGAGCCTGTGCACACGGCCCACAGGGAACTGCAGCCCAGCTCTGGAGGAACGAGTCTTGGCCTTGGCCCTAGCCTTTCCGCCGGTTTTCCCGCGACCACTCATGGTTATGATCAGACCTGTTCCACGAACGACGCTGAAATAATAAAGACTACGCGCCGAGCCCTCCGTGATATAGCCAACACAGCCGCTCTCTTATTGGCTAAGATCGTTGTGGCAGAAGAACCAATCACAAACGCGCCGTCAAATTCCAGCGTCCGCCCACCATTCTATTCTACGCGACACCCCTCCCACCCCCGTTTGTGACGCCGCCTGTGTGTGTGTGTGTGTGTGTGTGTGTGTGTGTGTGTGTGTGTGTGTGTGTGTGTGTGTGTGTGTGAGAGAGAGAGAGAGAGAGAGAGAGAGAGAGAGCGCATGAAAACAGACAGAAGGGAAAATAGACATACAAACGCACACACTAACACAATGATATACAACGCTATAGAGAAATGTAAATTCTTACTAGTTTGCCCATATGTTCATGTTCCTCCTACAGCCTCTGTCACCGTTTTGGGAGGAGGAATCCAATCCACTAAAAGCATAATTTTGTGTCATGAGAGGACAGGGAATATCGCTCTTTAAACGAAAATATGGGTGGCTCTTAAAAGAGCCGTTTAAGGATCAAAAACATGAATTAAACACACAAACATGTTTATTTCTTTTTGGGGGCTGCCTTTTTCGCCTTTGCCGCTTTGGGCTTTGCTGTCTTGGGCTTCACAGCCTTTGCCTTCTTGGGGCTCTTGGCTGCCTTTTTAGGGGTCGCCGGCTTCTTCGCCTTCTTGGGGCTCTTGGTGGCTTTCTTGGCGGCGGCGGCGGGCTTCTTCGCCTTCTTAGGAGACTTCTTGGCGGCGGCGGCGGGTTTCTTGGCCGCTACCTTCTTGGGCTTCTTAGCCGCGGCGGGCTTCTTGGCTGCCGCCTTCTTGGGTTTGGGCGCGGCTTTCTTTGCGGGCTTCTTGGCTTCGGTCTGCTTCTTGTTCAGCTTGAAAGAGCCAGACGCGCCGGTCCCTTTGGTCTGCACCAGAGTGCCCTTTGTCACGAGGCTCTTGACGGCGAGCTTGACGCGGGAGTTGTTCTTCTCCACATCGTATCCGCCGGCAGCCAAAGCCTTCTTCAAAGCGGCGAGCGACACGCCGCTCCTCTCCTTGGACGAGGAAACCGCCTTGACGATGAGCTCGCCGACGCTGGGACCCGCTTTCTTGGTCCTCGAAGCTGCTTTCTTCTTGGGCGCTTTGGCCGGCGCGGCGGCGGGCGCGGGAGCGACTTCTGCCATGTCTGTGTGTGCGGAGCTAAGTAGAATAAAAGAGTCAATCGCTGTGGCGCTGTGTAACACAGGAACCTCCCTCCCCGCGGCCGGGGGGCTGGTCTTAAAAGCAGACATGAGAACGTTGTAGACTCAACCCGGGCGCCGCTGAATGACTGCGCTTCCGCGATGCGCTCGCAACTGTGTTTTCTCATGGCATTTCGCGGCGAAAATCAGACTCGTCAGGCAAGCTCCAAAGCGTTCAAGCACGCGTTTCGCGAGAACGGGCTTTCCCGTTTCTCCCGAGGCCCGCCACGGCCAGGAAGAGAGCACCAATCTCGCGCAGCGGGCACAAAAGTGCACGGCGCGCCTGGCGCTCGAGCCGGCGGGCCGCGCATTTCGTGCGTTGTGCTGTGTAAAAAGAGGGCAAAAAACGGCGTGGCCCTTGCGAGGCCTGCGGGCCGAGATGAAGGAGAGCCGTGTGAGTGCTGCTGCTATGTTTGCACCGGCCGAGTGTGGCGTGCAGTATGTGAACCGAGGCCCCTTTTGGGCCGTGTAAAGCACATGAGTGGAGAGCGAGGGCGAAAGAGGGAGAGAGCGGGCGCGCTCGGAGGGACGAGGCGACTCCCGCAGCGTGACTCCCAGCGTCTTTGTCCTCGTCTGGTCTTCGTCGCTCGGGCTGGCGCCGGCACTCGGGCTGGCGCTCCTCGTGCGCGGCCGCGTCCTCTTGTGGTCCCGGGGCGCCAGGTGCGCCTCGTGGCCGCCTCGATCGGCGCGCACCTCCGCCTCGTTACCTGCGCCTGTCTCCGCCCTAGCCCTAGCCCTAGTTAACCCTAGTGCCGTTTAGCCCGGCTCTGCCCTAACCCTAGTGCCGTTTAGCCCGGCTCTGCCCTAGCCCTAGTGCCGTTTAGCCCGGCTCTGCCCTAACCCTAGTGCCGTTTAGCCCGGCTCTGCCCTAACCCTAGTGCCGTTTAGCCCGGCTCTGCCCTAACCCTAGTGCCGTTTAGCCCGGCTCTGCCCTAACCCTAGTGCCGTTTAGCCCGGCTCTGCCCTAACCCTAGTGCCGTTTAGCCCGGCTCTGCCCTAACCCTAGTGCCGTTTAGCCCAACTCTGCCCTAACCCTAGTGCCGTTTAGCCCAACTCTGCCCTAGCCCTAGTGCCGTTTAGCCCGGCTCTGCTATATCCTTATGTTTATTCAATTCCACACTGCTGTAACTCTAGTCTTATGAACTCGACAGAGCTCTAACCCCATTCGTTGTTATTCAACTATCACCTCGTTTTAATTGATAAATGTAGCCAATGCTGCTATAAATGCATTTTTATTTACTCCACACTTCTATCTTCACACTTCTACATTTTGTATTTCCTCCACAGTGCTTTAAACTTGTGATTGCGATTTACTCAGTATGGCTAGAATCCTATTTTGAAGTATTTCCTGCTGCTATAACATTGATTAGAATTACTCTGTGCGGCTATAAGCCTATTTTGAAGTACTCTGTGCGGCTATAAGCCTATTTTGAAGTACATCGTGCTGCTATAAGCCTATTTTGAAGTACATCGTGCTGCTATAAGCCCGTTTTGAAGTACATCGTGCTGCTATAAGCCCGTTTTGAAGTACATCGTGCTGCTATAAGCCCGTTTTGAAGTACATCGTGCTGCTATAGGCCTATTTTGAAGTACATCGTGCTGCTATAAGCCCATTTTGAAGTACTCTGTGCGGCTATAAGCCCATTTTGAAGTACATCGTGCTGCTATAAGCCTATTTTGAAGTACTCTGTGCTGCTATAAGCCCGTTTTGAAGTACTCTGTGCTGCTATAAGCCTATTTTGAAGTACATCGTGCTGCTATAAGCCCATTTTGAAGTACTCTGTGCTGCTATAAGCCCGTTTTGAAGTACTCTGTGCTGCTATAAGCCCGTTTTGAAGTACTCTGTGCTGCTATAAGCCTATTTTGAAGTACATCGTGCTGCTATAAGCCCATTTTGAAGTACTCTGTGCTGCTATAAGCCCGTTTTGAAGTACTCTGTGCGGCTATAGGCCTATTTTGAAGTACATCGTGCTGCTATAAGCCCATTTTGAAGTACATCGTGCTGCTATAAGCCTATTTTGAAGTACTCTGTGCTGCTATAAGCCCGTTTTGAAGTACTCTGTGCTGCTATAAGCCTATTTTGAAGTACTCTGTGCGGCTATAGGCCCGTTTTGAAGTACTCTGCGCTGCTATAGGCCTATTTTGAAGTACATCGTGCTGCTATAAGCCCGTTTTGAAGTACTCTGTGCTGCTATAAGCCCGTTTTGAAGTACTCTGTGCTGCTATAAGCCCGTTTTGAAGTACTCTGTGCGGCTATAGGCCTATTTTGAAGTACTCTGTGCTGCTATAGGCCTATTTTGAAGTACATCCTGCTGCTATAGGCCTATTTTGAAGTACTCTGTGCTGCTATAAGCCTATTTTGAAGTACATCCTGCTGCTATAGGCCTATTTTGAAGTACTCTGTGCTGCTATAAGCCTATTTTGAAGTACATCGTGCTGCTATAACCATATGTTGAAGTACTCTGCGCTGCTATAAGCCTATTTTGAAGTACATCGTGCTGCTATAAGCCCGTTTTGAAGTACACTGTGCGGCTATAGGCCTATTTTGAAGTACATCGTGCTGCTATAAGCCTATTTTGAAGTACATCGTGCTGCTATAAGCCCATTTTGAAGTACTCTGTGCGGCTATAGGCCTATTTTGAAGTACATCGTGCTGCTATAGGCCTATTTTGAAGTACACTGTGCGGCTATAGGCCTATTTTGAAGTACATCGTGCTGCTATAAGCCTATTTTGAAGTACATCGTGCTGCTATAAGCCCGTTTTGAAGTACTCTGTGCGGCTATAGGCCTATTTTGAAGTACATCGTGCTGCTATAAGCCTATTTTGAAGTACATCGTGCTGCTATAACCATATGTTGAAGTACTCTGCGCTGCTATAAGCCTATTTTGAAGTACTCTGTGCGGCTATAGGCCTATTTTGAAGTACATCGTGCTGCTATAAGCCTATTTTGAAGTACATCGTGCTGCTATAACCATATGTTGAAGTACTCTGCGCTGCTATAAGCCCGTTTTGAAGTACTCTGTGCGGCTATAGGCCTATTTTGAAGTACATCGTGCTGCTATAAGCCTATTTTGAAGTACATCGTGCTGCTATAACCATATGTTGAAGTACTCTGCGCTGCTATAAGCCTATTTTGAAGTACTCTGTGCGGCTATAGGCCTTTTTTGAAGTACTCTGTGCTGCTGTAGGCCTGTTTTGAAGTACTCTGTGCTGCTATAAGCCTATTTTGACGTACTCTGCGCTGCAATAGGCCTGTTTTGAAGTACTTTGTGGTGCTGTAACATTAATTTATTTACTTCACACTGATAGAACTTTATTTTGAATCACTGTGTGATGCAATAAACGTATTTTGAATTACTTTGTGATGCTATAACCATATTTTGAGTTGCTGTAACCCTGTTTTGAATTACTCTGCACTGCTATAAGCCTATTTTGAAGTACTTCGTGGTGCTGTCATTTGAATTACTTCATGCTGCTATAAAGCCTATTTTGAAGTACTCTGTGGTGCTGTACCAGTAATTTGTATTACTTCATGCTGCTATAAGCCTATTTTGAATTACTTTTTGTTGCTATATCCCTATTTTGAATTATTCCGTGCCACGACGATCTTATTTTGAACTACTCTGTCCCTCTATAACCCTATTTTGAATTACTCGACACAACTATAATCCTATTTTGAGTTACTTTGTGGTAACTCTAACATTAATTTGAATTACTTCATGCTGCTTTAATCCTATTTATAATTACTCTGCACAGCTATAAACATTATTTTGAATAACTCTGTGCCGCTATAATCCTATTCTGAGTTCTTTAGTACCGCAATAACCCTATTTTGAATTATTTCGTGCTGCTATAACCCTATTTTGAAGTACTCTGTGTCACTATGAGCCTATTTGAAAGTACTTTGTGGTACCATATCACTACATTTAATTACTCTGTGCCGCTATAATCCTATTTTGAATTAATTACTTAGTGCAGCTACAACCCTATGTTGAATTACTGTGTGCCTCTATAATACGGTAATTTGAATGACGTTACACTGTTATAGACCTATTTTCAAGTACCTCTTGTTCCTATAAGCCCATTTTCAATTACTTTGTATTGCTATTACCCTATTGGAGTTACTTTGTGCCTCTAGAACCCTATTTTGAATTATTTTGCAGTGCTATAACGCTGATTAGAATTACTTCATTCTGCCATAAAATTATTTAGCAACACCGAGAACGCGCAATGCTCGAACAATCTAGTTTATATTTACTCACCTGTGCATTTAGCATACTACAAAACTGACACAATGAACAAAACAGTCGCGGGGAAACAGCGCGATAAAAGCCGGCGGGGAACGCGCCCCCCCTCCCCCCGCCACACACACACACACACACACACACACACAGAAAGAGAGAGAGAGAGAGAGAGAGAGAGACAGAGAGGAAAAGAAGAAAATGCTCTTTATATGAAGGAGTGGGTGGCTCTTAAAAGAGCCGTTGGGTTGATGAAGACGGCGGTAAGGCGCTTTACTTGGAGCTGGTGTACTTGGTGACGGCCTTGGTGCCCTCGGACACGGCGTGCTTGGCCAGCTCGCCGGGAAGCAACAGGCGCACGGCGGTCTGGATCTCCCTGGAGGTGATGGTGGAGCGCTTGTTGTAATGAGCCAGACGAGAGGACTCACCGGCGATACGCTCGAAGATGTCGTTCACGAACGAGTTCATGATGCCCATCGCCTTAGAAGAGATGCCGGTGTCGGGGTGCACCTGCTTCAGGACTTTGTACACGTAGATAGCGTAGCTCTCCTTCCTGGACTTTCTGCGCTTCTTGCCTCCTTTGCCGGCCGTCTTGGTCACGGCTTTCTTGGATCCCTTCTTGGGAGCGGCCTTGGCTGGGTCGGGCATGTTGCTGCTGCTGCTTCTCCTGTAGACTGCGAGAGAATGAATAACGCCCGCCTCGCGGCCGCTCTATTTACAGGCCGACATTGTAATTAGGCACAAGCGAAGAACATTTTTTTATTGGTCAAAATCCCAACCCGCCTCATACAGGGAGCCTCCCACCGCTCCGCCCTCCTCCTCCTCCTCCTCCTCCTCCTCCTCGCTCCCCCCCGCTACGCTTTGTTTCCCTTCCCGCCTTTTTATATTCACAATGTGCACTATAACTAAAGGAAAAAAGTAAAATAAAATAAAAATACACACACACACATACATATATGTATATGTATATATTTATCTCTACTACCACCGTCTTCTAACGCGTTTTACACACACACACACACGTACACACTAAATATAAACATTGAAAACTAGATTATTATGATCGTTATGTGTTCATACAGAAATTATCTTCTACTTGTATGCTACGTGTGTACGGCGCTTGACGCCATTTGCTTAAAGGCCCCCTCGCAAAAAAAAAAAAAAAAAAAAAACCCCACACACACACAGCACGAGAAACAGCTCTTTTTCTGGATGTTTGGGTGGCTCTTAAAAGAGCCGTTGTGTTCGCGTCGTTCGGTGTTGGAGCGTTTAACCGCCGAAGCCGTACAGGGTGCGTCCCTGGCGTTTCAGGGCGTACACCACATCCATGGCGGTGACCGTCTTCCTCTTGGCATGCTCGGTGTAGGTGACGGCGTCGCGGATCACGTTCTCCAGGAACACCTTCAGCACACCGCGAGTCTCTTCGTAGATCAGACCGGAAATACGCTTAACACCACCACGGCGAGCCAGACGGCGAATAGCCGGCTTGGTGATTCCCTGGATGTTATCGCGAAGAACTTTACGGTGACGCTTGGCGCCTCCTTTGCCGAGCCCCTTTCCGCCCTTGCCTCTGCCAGACATGATGCTGCTCTCTCGAAGTCAAGCTGCTCAATAAAACTCGCCGCGCAGCGCCCACATATTTATCCGCCCTCTACAGGACCTTGTTGAGAACAGGCGAGGAGGCGGGCCTAAGACCAACGGTCACACAATAGAGCACATTCAAAAAGAAACAGAACGCCACAGCTTTCTACCTGCTAGCGTCTTCTTCTTCCTCACCCTCTCTATACACACAAACATTATTATTACTATTATTATTATTAGTAGTAGTTGTTTTTCCAGTAGTAGTAGTAGTAATTGTAGTAGAAGTCTTAATCTGATATGCAAGGCATATATATTAAAAAAAAACAAAACATACAGACAAACACCCGTCAGTGTAAGGAGGTTAGTAAAAGTACTCTGTGTTTGTAAAACATTGACATTCCCTTTACAGACACGAGACGTTCCTTTTGAGCATGCCTGTGGGCTCAAGGCCCGGATTCTAAACTCCTATGTCTGCTATAACGACGGGTCTCGCGTAGCAGCACAGCATCTTATTAGTAGGCCCCTCATTCAGCTGATCACCATCACAGTCTGTGTACACTTTTAATCGAGCCCACATTTTACCACACGAATAGGTCACTCACAAGCGGCACAGAAAGGAATGCAAAGACAACTCTCGGGCCTTACTTTATCAGTTCTCTCAAAGGCAAAATATAATGGACTATCTAAGGTATAATGTCTAAATTAGATACACTTTCTCAAACGCTAACATTCTTAAACTCCACATTCTTAAACTCCAAGTGTCATTCACAAGGAAAGCATACTCGCTTCACCATTCGTGCCAAAGAAACTAATATACAATTCATCAAACACGTGTGTCGACACAAAGCCAGTGTTCTACTGAACACACCGAAGCACTGTCTACTCACAAGCCGTCTCTTTTCTATAAACACAACGCTCACGGTAAAGAGGATTTTGCA
The DNA here is from genome assembly GCF_027358585.1 of Pangasianodon hypophthalmus. Classification (NCBI taxonomy): domain Eukaryota; kingdom Metazoa; phylum Chordata; class Actinopteri; order Siluriformes; family Pangasiidae; genus Pangasianodon; species Pangasianodon hypophthalmus. The sequence goes on along the minus strand of NC_069714.1, from coordinate 167,771 downwards.
GCCCAACATTTTTGCAATCTGACAACACCGTCCATAACTTATCCACTTACTTTACTCATTTATTAGACGTCTACAATGTTCATCATTTCAGACTGCCGTGTCGATCAGACTGTCATGTAGAAGCGTGTTGATGCACAGAACAACCCCCGTGTTCTCCGTACATCACCATGTATGGGTGCGATGTATGTGACGTGCGTTCATACATTTGATTTATTAAATCATTTCATTATCCGAACCCAGTTATTTACTGCGGATGCAGGCAGTCAAGTTTCGAAATGCGGCCACACGTGGATGAATAAGATCCATCCAGCACAACACACTTCACTAACTACACAAAAAGTCTGTTAGCCTTATAGAATGGAGTAGTATTAATAGGAGCACACATTAGTATTATTACTATTATTATTATCAGTATTATTATTATCAGTATTATTATTATCAGTATTATTATTATTATTATTATTGTAAGTGGTAGTAGTAGTAGTAGTAGCAGCAGTGTTGTTGTTATCAGAGTAATTTTATTTGCCATATGTATTGACATGTATTAGGAATATTTCTTGGTGTTTGGTCACAACACGATACATTCCACACAGTTTACAAGATGCACATCACAGACAACACAACACACAACTACCTTCCCAATCTCCAAATACTGCACCTTAAGCAGAAATCTGTAGAATCAGTTGTCATTTATATTACAGCGGAGGTACAAAGAGCAGCCGAATCCAGTTCAGATGGCATTACACGGAATCACATAACTGTGATATATAATACATAATAGTTGCAATGATATACAGTAATGACAATATTTAATAAATAATCATTATAATAAATACTAAAAGATAATTATTTAATAGCTATTATCAGTAGTAGAGGGAAGAAGCCTTTACTTGTCACATATACATTACTACCACTGAGCTGGGGCCTGAACCCCTGACCTACTGATCAGTAACCCTGAGCCTGACAAACATTCCAAAGGATTCCCCCCCCCCCCCCCCCTTTTTTAAATTTATTTATTTATTTATTTATTTATTATTTATATTATTATTACAAATATAGACTTACAACAAGAGGCTATAAACAACAGTGGTTGCGGCAAAGTGCACTTCATAAACTTGGCCACACGAGGGCAGTCAAGATCCATCCACAACAACACACAGCGCTGCACACACCAGCCTTTAGATTTATAATTATTTGATTCATCAACCTTTATTCTTTCTTCTAGTCTTTCTTTCTTATTTCTTCTAATTATTATTATTATTATTATTATTAAGAGTAGTAGTAGTAGTAGTACTAGTAGTAGAATTATTATGGTTATTGTAGTTGTTATTGTCATCATGTTTTAATATATTTTGTAACACGCAACAAACATAACATTGGCAAACATTTCTTAAAGGTTTTTTCTCCCTTTATTTATTTATTTATTTTTTTTTTTTTTTATTGCAGATGTAGACCTAACCTGCGGCTATAAACAACAGTGGTTAGGGCAACGTGCACTTCCTAAACTTGGCCACACGAGGGCGATTATGAGTAGTAGTAGCAGTAGCAGTTTTAGAAGAAGAAGTACTAGTAGCAGCAGAAGTAGTAGTAGTAGAAGAAGAAGAAGAAGTAGTAGAATTATTATTATTACTGTTGTTGTTTTTGTCATGTTTTAACCTATTTTCTAACACGCAACAAGCATAGCATTGGCAAACATTTCTTAAAGGATTTCCCTCCTTTTTTTAAAAAAAAATTTTTAAACGATTTATTACAGACTTGCTACATTTGCGGCGTTAAACAGCAGTGGTTAGGGCAAAGTGCACTTCCATCAACTTTTATTCTTTACTCTAGTCTTTCTTCAATATTATTTCTTCGTCTTCCTTTTTTCTCTTTCCTATTATTATTATTATTATTATTATTATTATTATTATAGTAGTATTGGTAGTAGAATCATTCTTATTGTTGCTGTTATTGTTTTTGTCATGTCGTAATATATTTTGTGACACGCAACAAACATAGCATTGACATACATTTCTTGAAGGATCCCCCCCTTTAAACGATTTATTACAAAGACTAACTATGTAGACTTGCTATATTTGCGGCAGCAGTGGTTAGGGCAAAGTACACTTCCTAACCTTGGCCACACGATGGCAGTCAAGATCCATCCACAACAACACACAGCGCTGCTCACAACAACCTTTATTTTACTCCTCATCCTTTATTCTTTCATCTAGCCTTTCTTTATTACTCCTTCTAATTATTATTATTATTATTAGTAGTAGTAGTAGTAGTAGTAGTAGTAGTAGTAGTAGTATTTTTTTTCATTTTATTATTACATATTCCATTTTTAAAGCACGTCTCTTCAGGCCTCTCAGCACTTGACATGGAAATGATTTAAAAAAAAAAAAAAAAAGGTTTAAATAAATGAGCGAATGAATGAATGAATAAATAAAAATAAGATGTTACATTTTGTCCTTGTTAAATACACACCAATATTGTATCTGATTATTTCTAAGCAGAAAAGAAAGACATTATTAGGCGGAATGACGGAGAAACCCTTCTGCTTCTCCCCTTCAAATTAGTGAAGAGGCGCGCGCAGAAACCCCAACATTTAAAGATCGATGAATCCCCGCGGCGTCATAAAGGGAAAAACTGTCAATCAAACCAACAGCATAGTTCTAAGCCTCTGACCTCGGCGCATGACGTCACAAATAAATCTTATGGTTCACTGCTCCCTTTTCACTGTAAGTGTGCCACAGCGTGAGAGCGCGCGCGTATAAGCACATCACGCGCGCACGCACACACACATTATATAATATGCGTAACATATTTATAATAATTTATATAGTTTATGAAAATATTTACAATGTTTTTTTAAACCACATTACAATTAATTTTTAAACAGCCAAGGGATGAAGACTTGCTCATTTCACTGAGACTGTGAGGTGGCTCTTAAAAGAGCCTTTGTGTAGATTAGACGCGGTCGTCGTTTAAGCGCGCTCTCCGCGAATACGGCGGGCCAGCTGAATATCCTTGGGCATGATGGTCACTCTCTTGGCGTGGATGGCGCACAGGTTGGTGTCCTCGAACAGGCCGACCAGGTACGCCTCGCTCGCCTCCTGCAGGGCCATGACGGCCGAGCTCTGGAAACGCAGATCAGTCTTGAAGTCCTGAGCGATTTCTCTCACCAGGCGCTGGAAGGGCAGCTTGCGGATGAGCAGCTCAGTAGACTTCTGATAACGGCGGATCTCTCTCAGAGCCACGGTGCCCGGCCTGTAACGGTGAGGCTTCTTCACGCCGCCGGTGGCCGGGGCGCTCTTGCGGGCGGCCTTAGTGGCGAGCTGCTTCCTGGGCGCCTTGCCACCGGTGGACTTACGGGCGGTCTGCTTGGTTCTTGCCATAGCGTCGAGCTCTGCACTTCACGGACGAAAAACAGAATACACGGCGCTCGCGAACGCCGGCTTTTTAAGCCCTAACGCTGCCCTGCGCTCATTGGGCGTCTTGGAGGCACTCGTCTGTCATTGGATAGAATGTGTGACGTCATTTGATGACTATTGGCTCGTCTTCCGCCACCGGCACAGTTCGAAACACAAGGCGCCCGCCCCTATTCCACGGGCGCGCAGCGCTTTTGTACTCTGCCATTCACCAGTTACACACAAACCGCCCGCCGTCAAAACATATTCTCATCCCTCACACTGCATTTAGCCAACACGCCTCACTATTATTGTTATTATTATTATTATTACTATTACTATTACTACTACTACTTGAATATTTTCCAAGTATATAATTATTTATAATATATATAACGCATATATAATTATTAGCAAATTAGTGTGCTCATGTCCTGATTTTAACCGCGTTTGCTTTGTATTAAGAAGATAGGAATAACATTGCACTTTTGGAGCAGAAGTGGGTGGCTCTTAAAAGAGCCTTTGGGTACTGGCAAACGCAGCAGTGGGCGCGTTTACTTGGTCTTGACGGTCTTCTCGGTCTTCTTGGGCAGAAGCACGGCCTGAATGTTAGGCAGCACACCACCCTGAGCGATGGTCACCCCGCCGAGCAGTTTGTTCAGCTCCTCGTCGTTACGCACGGCGAGCTGCAGGTGGCGGGGGATGATACGGGTCTTCTTGTTGTCACGGGCGGCGTTGCCGGCCAACTCCAGGATCTCAGCAGTCAGATACTCCAGCACGGCGGCCAGGTAGACCGGAGCGCCGGCACCGACGCGCTCGGCGTAGTTGCCTTTACGCAGGAGCCTGTGCACACGGCCCACAGGGAACTGCAGCCCAGCTCTGGAGGAACGAGTCTTGGCCTTGGCCCTAGCCTTTCCGCCGGTTTTCCCGCGACCACTCATGGTTATGATCAGACCTGTTCCACGAACGACGCTGAAATAATAAAGACTACGCGCCGAGCCCTCCGTGATATAGCCAACACAGCCGCTCTCTTATTGGCTAAGATCGTTGTGGCAGAAGAACCAATCACAAACGCGCCGTCAAATTCCAGCGTCCGCCCACCATTCTATTCTACGCGACACCCCTCCCACCCCCGTTTGTGACGCCGCCTGTGTGTGTGTGTGTGTGTGTGTGTGTGTGTGTGTGTGTGTGTGTGTGTGTGTGTGTGTGTGTGTGTGTGTGTGAGAGAGAGAGAGAGAGAGAGAGAGAGAGAGAGAGAGAGAGCGCATGAAAACAGACAGAAGGGAAAATAGACATACAAACGCACACACTAACACAATGATATACAACGCTATAGAGAAATGTAAATTCTTACTAGTTTGCCCATATGTTCATGTTCCTCCTACAGCCTCTGTCACCGTTTTGGGAGGAGGAATCCAATCCACTAAAAGCATAATTTTGTGTCATGAGAGGACAGGGAATATCGCTCTTTAAACGAAAATATGGGTGGCTCTTAAAAGAGCCGTTTAAGGATCAAAAACATGAATTAAACACACAAACATGTTTATTTCTTTTTGGGGGCTGCCTTTTTCGCCTTTGCCGCTTTGGGCTTTGCTGTCTTGGGCTTCACAGCCTTTGCCTTCTTGGGGCTCTTGGCTGCCTTTTTAGGGGTCGCCGGCTTCTTCGCCTTCTTGGGGCTCTTGGTGGCTTTCTTGGCGGCGGCGGCGGGCTTCTTCGCCTTCTTAGGAGACTTCTTGGCGGCGGCGGCGGGTTTCTTGGCCGCTACCTTCTTGGGCTTCTTAGCCGCGGCGGGCTTCTTGGCTGCCGCCTTCTTGGGTTTGGGCGCGGCTTTCTTTGCGGGCTTCTTGGCTTCGGTCTGCTTCTTGTTCAGCTTGAAAGAGCCAGACGCGCCGGTCCCTTTGGTCTGCACCAGAGTGCCCTTTGTCACGAGGCTCTTGACGGCGAGCTTGACGCGGGAGTTGTTCTTCTCCACATCGTATCCGCCGGCAGCCAAAGCCTTCTTCAAAGCGGCGAGCGACACGCCGCTCCTCTCCTTGGACGAGGAAACCGCCTTGACGATGAGCTCGCCGACGCTGGGACCCGCTTTCTTGGTCCTCGAAGCTGCTTTCTTCTTGGGCGCTTTGGCCGGCGCGGCGGCGGGCGCGGGAGCGACTTCTGCCATGTCTGTGTGTGCGGAGCTAAGTAGAATAAAAGAGTCAATCGCTGTGGCGCTGTGTAACACAGGAACCTCCCTCCCCGCGGCCGGGGGGCTGGTCTTAAAAGCAGACATGAGAACGTTGTAGACTCAACCCGGGCGCCGCTGAATGACTGCGCTTCCGCGATGCGCTCGCAACTGTGTTTTCTCATGGCATTTCGCGGCGAAAATCAGACTCGTCAGGCAAGCTCCAAAGCGTTCAAGCACGCGTTTCGCGAGAACGGGCTTTCCCGTTTCTCCCGAGGCCCGCCACGGCCAGGAAGAGAGCACCAATCTCGCGCAGCGGGCACAAAAGTGCACGGCGCGCCTGGCGCTCGAGCCGGCGGGCCGCGCATTTCGTGCGTTGTGCTGTGTAAAAAGAGGGCAAAAAACGGCGTGGCCCTTGCGAGGCCTGCGGGCCGAGATGAAGGAGAGCCGTGTGAGTGCTGCTGCTATGTTTGCACCGGCCGAGTGTGGCGTGCAGTATGTGAACCGAGGCCCCTTTTGGGCCGTGTAAAGCACATGAGTGGAGAGCGAGGGCGAAAGAGGGAGAGAGCGGGCGCGCTCGGAGGGACGAGGCGACTCCCGCAGCGTGACTCCCAGCGTCTTTGTCCTCGTCTGGTCTTCGTCGCTCGGGCTGGCGCCGGCACTCGGGCTGGCGCTCCTCGTGCGCGGCCGCGTCCTCTTGTGGTCCCGGGGCGCCAGGTGCGCCTCGTGGCCGCCTCGATCGGCGCGCACCTCCGCCTCGTTACCTGCGCCTGTCTCCGCCCTAGCCCTAGCCCTAGTTAACCCTAGTGCCGTTTAGCCCGGCTCTGCCCTAACCCTAGTGCCGTTTAGCCCGGCTCTGCCCTAGCCCTAGTGCCGTTTAGCCCAACTCTGCCCTAACCCTAGTGCCGTTTAGCCCGGCTCTGCCCTAACCCTAGTGCCGTTTAGCCCGGCTCTGCCCTAACCCTAGTGCCGTTTAGCCCGGCTCTGCCCTAACCCTAGTGCCGTTTAGCCCAACTCTGCCCTAGCCCTAGTGCCGTTTAGCCCGGCTCTGCTATATCCTTATGTTTATTCAATTCCACACTGCTGTAACTCTAGTCTTATGAACTCGACAGAGCTCTAACCCCATTCGTTGTTATTCAACTATCACCTCGTTTTAATTGATAAATGTAGCCAATGCTGCTATAAATGCATTTTTATTTACTCCACACTTCTATCTTCACACTTCTACATTTTGTATTTCCTCCACAGTGCTTTAAACTTGTGATTGCGATTTACTCAGTATGGCTAGAATCCTATTTTGAAGTATTTCCTGCTGCTATAACATTGATTAGAATTACTCTGTGCGGCTATAAGCCTATTTTGAAGTACTCTGTGCGGCTATAAGCCTATTTTGAAGTACATCGTGCTGCTATAAGCCTATTTTGAAGTACATCGTGCTGCTATAAGCCCGTTTTGAAGTACATCGTGCTGCTATAAGCCCATTTTGAAGTACATCGTGCTGCTATAAGCCCGTTTTGAAGTACATCGTGCTGCTATAGGCCTATTTTGAAGTACATCGTGCTGCTATAAGCCCATTTTGAAGTACTCTGTGCGGCTATAAGCCCATTTTGAAGTACATCGTGCTGCTATAAGCCTATTTTGAAGTACTCTGTGCTGCTATAAGCCCGTTTTGAAGTACTCTGTGCTGCTATAAGCCTATTTTGAAGTACATCGTGCTGCTATAAGCCCATTTTGAAGTACTCTGTGCTGCTATAAGCCCGTTTTGAAGTACTCTGTGCGGCTATAGGCCTATTTTGAAGTACATCGTGCTGCTATAAGCCCATTTTGAAGTACTCTGTGCGGCTATAAGCCTATTTTGAAGTACATCGTGCTGCTATAAGCCTATTTTGAAGTACTCTGTGCTGCTATAAGCCCGTTTTGAAGTACTCTGTGCTGCTATAAGCCTATTTTGAAGTACTCTGTGCTGCTATAGGCCCGTTTTGAAGTACTCTGCGCTGCTATAGGCCTATTTTGAAGTACATCGTGCTGCTATAAGCCCATTTTGAAGTACTCTGTGCTGCTATAAGCCCGTTTTGAAGTACTCTGTGCGGCTATAGGCCTATTTTGAAGTACATCGTGCTGCTATAAGCCCATTTTGAAGTACTCTGTGCGGCTATAAGCCTATTTTGAAGTACATCGTGCTGCTATAAGCCTATTTTGAAGTACTCTGTGCTGCTATAAGCCCGTTTTGAAGTACTCTGTGCTGCTATAAGCCTATTTTGAAGTACTCTGTGCGGCTATAGGCCCGTTTTGAAGTACTCTGCGCTGCTATAGGCCTATTTTGAAGTACATCGTGCTGCTATAAGCCCGTTTTGAAGTACTCTGTGCTGCTATAAGCCCGTTTTGAAGTACTCTGTGCTGCTATAAGCCCGTTTTGAAGTACTCTGTGCGGCTATAGGCCTATTTTGAAGTACTCTGTGCTGCTATAGGCCTATTTTGAAGTACATCCTGCTGCTATAGGCCTATTTTGAAGTACTCTGTGCTGCTATAAGCCTATTTTGAAGTACATCCTGCTGCTATAGGCCTATTTTGAAGTACTCTGTGCTGCTATAAGCCTATTTTGAAGTACATCGTGCTGCTATAACCATATGTTGAAGTACTCTGCGCTGCTATAAGCCTATTTTGAAGTACATCGTGCTGCTATAAGCCCGTTTTGAAGTACTCTGTGCGGCTATAGGCCTATTTTGAAGTACTCTGTGCTGCTATAAGCCTATTTTGAAGTACATCGTGCTGCTATAAGCCCGTTTTGAAGTACTCTGTGCGGCTATAGGCCTATTTTGAAGTACATCGTGCTGCTATAGGCCTATTTTGAAGTACACTGTGCGGCTATAGGCCTATTTTGAAGTACATCGTGCTGCTATAAGCCTATTTTGAAGTACATCGTGCTGCTATAGGCCCGTTTTGAAGTACTCTGTGCGGCTATAGGCCTATTTTGAAGTACATCGTGCTGCTATAAGCCTATTTTGAAGTACATCGTGCTGCTATAACCATATGTTGAAGTACTCTGCGCTGCTATAAGCCTATTTTGAAGTACTCTGTGCGGCTATAGGCCTTTTTTGAAGTACTCTGTGCTGCTGTAGGCCTGTTTTGAAGTACTCTGTGCTGCTATAAGCCTATTTTGACGTACTCTGCGCTGCAATAGGCCTGTTTTGAAGTACTTTGTGGTGCTGTAACATTAATTTATTTACTTCACACTGATAGAACTTTATTTTGAATCACTGTGTGATGCAATAAACGTATTTTGAATTACTTTGTGATGCTATAACCATATTTTGAGTTGCTGTAACCCTGTTTTGAATTACTCTGCACTGCTATAAGCCTATTTTGAAGTACTTCGTGGTGCTGTCATTTGAATTACTTCATGCTGCTATAAAGCCTATTTTGAAGTACTCTGTGGTGCTGTACCAGTAATTTGTATTACTTCATGCTGCTATAAGCCTATTTTGAATTACTTTTTGTTGCTATATCCCTATTTTGAATTATTCCGTGCCACGACGATCTTATTTTGAACTACTCTGTCCCTCTATAACCCTATTTTGAATTACTCGACACAACTATAATCCTATTTTGAGTTACTTTGTGGTAACTCTAACATTAATTTGAATTACTTCATGCTGCTTTAATCCTATTTATAATTACTCTGCACAGCTATAAACATTATTTTGAATAACTCTGTGCCGCTATAATCCTATTCTGAGTTCTTTAGTACCGCAATAACCCTATTTTGAATTATTTCGTGCTGCTATAACCCTATTTTGAAGTACTCTGTGTCACTATGAGCCTATTTGAAAGTACTTTGTGGTACCATATCACTACATTTAATTACTCTGTGCCGCTATAATCCTATTTTGAATTAATTACTTAGTGCAGCTACAACCCTATGTTGAATTACTGTGTGCCTCTATAATACGGTAATTTGAATGACGTTACACTGTTATAGACCTATTTTCAAGTACCTCTTGTTCCTATAAGCCCATTTTCAATTACTTTGTATTGCTATTACCCTATTGGAGTTACTTTGTGCCTCTAGAACCCTATTTTGAATTATTTTGCAGTGCTATAACGCTGATTAGAATTACTTCATTCTGCCATAAAATTATTTAGCAACACCGAGAACGCGCAATGCTCGAACAATCTAGTTTATATTTACTCACCTGTGCATTTAGCATACTACAAAACTGACACAATGAACAAAACAGTCGCGGGGAAACAGCGCGATAAAAGCCGGCGGGGAACGCGCCCCCCCTCCCCCCGCCACACACACACACACACACACACAGAAAGAGAGATAGAGAGAGACAGAGAGGAAAAGAAGAAAATGCTCTTTATATGAAGGAGTGGGTGGCTCTTAAAAGAGCCGTTGGGTTGATGAAGACGGCGGTAAGGCGCTTTACTTGGAGCTGGTGTACTTGGTGACGGCCTTGGTGCCCTCGGACACGGCGTGCTTGGCCAGCTCGCCGGGAAGCAACAGGCGCACGGCGGTCTGGATCTCCCTGGAGGTGATGGTGGAGCGCTTGTTGTAATGAGCCAGACGAGAGGACTCACCGGCGATACGCTCGAAGATGTCGTTCACGAACGAGTTCATGATGCCCATCGCCTTAGAAGAGATGCCGGTGTCGGGGTGCACCTGCTTCAGGACTTTGTACACGTAGATAGCGTAGCTCTCCTTCCTGGACTTTCTGCGCTTCTTGCCTCCTTTGCCGGCCGTCTTGGTCACGGCTTTCTTGGATCCCTTCTTGGGAGCGGCCTTGGCTGGGTCGGGCATGTTGCTGCTGCTGCTTCTCCAGTAAACTGCGAGAGAATGAATAACGCCCGCCTCGCGGCCGCTCTATTTACAGGCCGACATTGTAATTAGGCACAAGCGAAGAACATTTTTTTATTGGTCAAAATCCCAACCCGCCTCATACAGGGAGCCTCCCACCGCTCCGCCCTCCTCCTCCTCCTCGCTCCCCCCCGCTACGCTTTGTTTCCCTTCCCGCCTTTTTATATTCACAATGTGCACTATAACTAAAGGAAAAAAGTAAAATAAAATAAAAATACACACACACACATACATATATGTATATGTATATATTTATCTCTACTACCACCGTCTTCTAACGCGTTTTACACACACACACACACGTACACACTAAATATAAACATTGAAAACTAGATTATTATGATCGTTATGTGTTCATACAGAAATTATCTTCTACTTGTATGCTACGTGTGTACGGCGCTTGACGCCATTTGCTTAAAGGCCCCCTCGCAAAAAAAAAAAAAAAAAACCCCCACACACACAGCACGAGAAACAGCTCTTTTTCTGGATGTTTGGGTGGCTCTTAAAAGAGCCGTTGTGTTCGCGTCGTTCGGTGTTGGAGCGTTTAACCGCCGAAGCCGTACAGGGTGCGTCCCTGGCGTTTCAGGGCGTACACCACATCCATGGCGGTGACCGTCTTCCTCTTGGCATGCTCGGTGTAGGTGACGGCGTCGCGGATCACGTTCTCCAGGAACACCTTCAGCACACCGCGAGTCTCTTCGTAGATCAGACCGGAAATACGCTTAACACCGCCACGGCGAGCCAGACGGCGAATAGCCGGCTTGGTGATTCCCTGGATGTTATCGCGAAGAACTTTACGGTGACGCTTGGCGCCTCCTTTGCCGAGCCCCTTTCCGCCCTTGCCTCTGCCAGACATGATGCTGCTCTCTCGAAGTCAAGCTGCTCAATAAAACTCGCCGCGCAGCGCCCACATATTTATCCGCCCTCTACAGGACCTTGTTGAGAACAGGCGAGGAGGCGGGCCTAAGACCAACGGTCACACAATAGAGCACATTCAAAAAGAAACAGAACGCCACAGCTTTCTACCTGCTAGCGTCTTCTTCTTCCTCACCCTCTCTATACACACAAACATTATTATTACTATTATTATTATTAGTAGTAGTTGTTTTTCCAGTAGTAGTAGTAGTAATTGTAGTAGAAGTCTTAATCTGATATGCAAGGCATATATATTAAAAAAAAACAAAACATACAGACAAACACCCGTCAGTGTAAGGAGGTTAGTAAAAGTACTCTGTGTTTGTAAAACATTGACATTCCCTTTACAGACACGAGACGTTCCTTTTGAGCATGCCTGTGGGCTCAAGGCCCGGATTCTAAACTCCTATGTCTGCTATAACGACGGGTCTCGCGTAGCAGCACAGCATCTTATTAGTAGGCCCCTCATTCAGCTGATCACCATCACAGTCTGTGTACACTTTTAATCGAGCCCACATTTTACCACACGAATAGGTCACTCACAAGCGGCACAGAAAGGAATGCAAAGACAACTCTCGGGCCTTACTTTATCAGTTCTCTCAAAGGCAAAATATAATGGACTATCTAAGGTATAATGTCTAAATTAGATACACTTTCTCAAACGCTAACATTCTTAAACTCCACATTCTTAAACTCCAAGTGTCATTCACAAGGAAAGCATACTCGCTTCACCATTCGTGCCAAAGAAACTAATATACAATTCATCAAACACGTGTGTCGACACAAAGCCAGTGTTCTACTGAACACACCGAAGCACTGTCTACTCACAAGCCGTCTCTTTTCTATAAACACAACGCTCACGGTAAAGAGGATTTTGCAGCCCAACATTTTTGCAATCTGACAACACCGTCCATAACTTATCCACTTACTTTACTCATTTATTAGACGTCTACAATGTTCATCATTTCAGACTGCCGTGTCGATCAGACTGTCATGTAGAAGCGTGTTGATGCACAGAACAACCCCCGTGTTCTCCGTACATCACCATGTATGGGTGCGATGTATGTGACGTGCGTTCATACATTTGATTTATTAAATCATTTCATTATCCGAACCCAGTTATTTACTGCGGATGCAGGCAGTCAAGTTTCGAAATGCGGCCACACGTGGATGAATAAGATCCATCCAGCACAACACACTTCACTAACTACACAAAAAGTCTGTTAGCCTTATAGAATGGAGTAGTATTAATAGGAGCACACATTAGTATTATTACTATTATTATTATCAGTATTATTATTATCAGTATTATTATTATTATTATTATTGTAAGTGGTAGTAGTAGTAGTAGTAGCAGCAGTGTTGTTGTTATCAGAGTAATTTTATTTGCCATATGTATTGACATGTATTAGGAATATTTCTTGGTGTTTGGTCACAACACGATACATTCCACACAGTTTACAAGATGCACATCACAGACAACACAACACACAACTACCTTCCCAATCTCCAAATACTGCACCTTAAGCAGAAATCTGTAGAATCAGTTGTCATTTATATTACAGCGGAGGTACAAAGAGCAGCCGAATCCAGTTCAGATGGCATTACACGGAATCACATAACTGTGATATATAATACATAATAGTTGCAATGATATACAGTAATGACAATATTTAATAAATAATCATTATAATAAATACTAAAAGATAATTATTTAATAGCTATTATCAGTAGTAGAGGGAAGAAGCCTTTACTTGTCACATATACATTACTACCACTGAGCTGGGGCCTGAACCCCTGACCTACTGATCAGTAACCCTGAGCCTGACAAACATTCCAAAGGATTCCCCCCCCCCCCCCCTTTTTTAAATTTATTTATTTATTTATTTATTTATTATTTATATTATTATTACAAATATAGACTTACAACAAGAGGCTATAAACAACAGTGGTTGCGGCAAAGTGCACTTCATAAACTTGGCCACACGAGGGCAGTCAAGATCCATCCACAACAACACACAGCGCTGCACACACCAGCCTTTAGATTTATAATTATTTGATTCATCAACCTTTATTCTTTCTTCTAGTCTTTCTTTCTTATTTCTTCTAATTATTATTATTATTATTATTATTATTATTATTATTATTAAGAGTAGTAGTAGTAGTAGTACTAGTAGTAGAATTATTATGGTTATTGTAGTTGTTATTGTCATCATGTTTTAATATATTTTGTAACACGCAACAAACATAACATTGGCAAACATTTCTTAAAGGTTTTTTCTCCCTTTATTTATTTATTTATTTATTTATTTATTTATTTATTTATTTATTTATTTATTTATTTATTTTTTTATTGCAGATGTAGACCTAACCTGCGGCTATAAACAACAGTGGTTAAGGCAACGTGCACTTCCTAAACTTGGCCACACGAGGGCGATTATGAGTAGTAGTAGCAGTAGCAGTTTTAGAAGAAGAAGTACTAGTAGCAGCAGAAGTAGTAGTAGTAGAAGAAGAAGAAGAAGAAGAAGTAGTAGAATTATTATTATTACTGTTGTTGTTTTTGTCATGTTTTAACCTATTTTCTAACACGCAACAAGCATAGCATTGGCAAACATTTCTTAAAGGATTTCCCTCCTTTTTTTAAAAAAAAATTTTTAAACGATTTATTACAGACTTGCTACATTTGCGGCGTTAAACAGCAGTGGTTAGGGCAAAGTGCACTTCCATCAACTTTTATTCTTTACTCTAGTCTTTCTTCAATATTATTTCTTCGTCTTCCTTTTTTCTCTTTCCTATTATTATTATTATTATTATAGTAGTACTGGTAGTAGAATCATTCTTATTGTTGCTGTTATTGTTTTTGTCATGTCGTAATATATTTTGTGACACGCAACAAACATAGCATTGACATACATTTCTTGAAGGATCCCCCCCCTTTAAACGATTTATTACAAAGACTAACTATGTAGACTTGCTATATTTGCGGCAGCAGTGGTTAGGGCAAAGTACACTTCCTAACCTTGGCCACACGATGGCAGTCAAGATCCATCCACAACAACACACAGCGCTGCTCACAACAACCTTTATTTTACTCCTCATCCTTTATTCTTTCATCTAGCCTTTCTTTATTACTCCTTCTAATTATTATTATTATTATTATTAGTAGTAGTAGTAGTAGTAGTAGTAGTAGTATTTTTTTTCATTTTATTATTACATATTCCATTTTTAAAGCACGTCTCTTCAGGCCTCTCAGCACTTGACATGGAAATGATTTAAAAAAAAAAAAAAAAAGGTTTAAATAAATGAGCGAATGAATGAATGAATAAATAAAAATAAGATGTTACATTTTGTCCTTGTTAAATACACACCAATATTGTATCTGATTATTTCTAAGCAGAAAAGAAAGACATTATTAGGCGGAATGACGGAGAAACCCTTCTGCTTCTCCCCTTCAAATTAGTGAAGAGGCGCGCGCAGAAACCCCAACATTTAAAGATCGATGAATCCCCGCGGCGTCATAAAGGGAAAAACTGTCAATCAAACCAACAGCATAGTTCTAAGCCTCTGACCTCGGCGCATGACGTCACAAATAAATCTTATGGTTCACTGCTCCCTTTTCACTGTAAGTGTGCCACAGCGTGAGAGCGCGCGCGTATAAGCACATCACGCGCGCACGCACACACACATTATATAATATGCGTAACATATTTATAATAATTTATATAGTTTATGAAAATATTTACAATGTTTTTTTAAACCACATTACAATTAATTTTTAAACAGCCAAGGGATGAAGACTTGCTCATTTCACTGAGACTGTGAGGTGGCTCTTAAAAGAGCCTTTGTGTAGATTAGACGCGGTCGTCGTTTAAGCGCGCTCTCCGCGAATACGGCGGGCCAGCTGAATATCCTTGGGCATGATGGTCACTCTCTTGGCGTGGATGGCGCACAGGTTGGTGTCCTCGAACAGGCCGACCAGGTACGCCTCGCTCGCCTCCTGCAGGGCCATGACGGCCGAGCTCTGGAAACGCAGATCAGTCTTGAAGTCCTGAGCGATTTCTCTCACCAGGCGCTGGAAGGGCAGCTTGCGGATGAGCAGCTCAGTAGACTTCTGATAACGGCGGATCTCTCTCAGAGCCACGGTGCCCGGCCTGTAACGGTGAGGCTTCTTCACGCCGCCGGTGGCCGGGGCGCTCTTGCGGGCGGCCTTAGTGGCGAGCTGCTTCCTGGGCGCCTTGCCACCGGTGGACTTACGGGCGGTCTGCTTGGTTCTTGCCATAGCGTCGAGCTCTGCACTTCACGGACGAAAAACAGAATACACGGCGCTCGCGAACGCCGGCTTTTTAAGCCCTAACGCTGCCCTGCGCTGATTGGGCGTCTTGGAGGCACTCGTCTGTCATTGGATAGAATGTGTGACGTCATTTGATGACTATTGGCTCGTCTTCCGCCACCGGCACAGTTCGAAACACAAGGCGCCCGCCCCTATTCCACGGGCGCGCAGCGCTTTTGTACTCTGCCATTCACCAGTTACACACAAACCGCCCGCCGTCAAAACATATTCTCATCCCTCACACTGCATTTAGCCAACACGCCTCACTATTATTGTTATTATTATTATTATTATTATTATTACTATTACTACTACTACTGCTACTACTTGAATATTTTCCAAGTATATAATTATTTATTATATATATAACGCATATATAATTATTAGCAAATTAGTGTGCTCATGTCCTGATTTTAACCGCGTTTGCTTTGTATTAAGAGAGATAGGAATAACATTGCACTTTTGGAGCAGAAGTGGGTGGCTCTTAAAAGAGCCTTTGGGTACTGGCAAACGCAGCAGTGGGCGCGTTTACTTGGTCTTGACGGTCTTCTCAGTCTTCTTGGGCAGAAGCACGGCCTGAATGTTAGGCAGCACACCACCCTGAGCGATGGTCACCCCGCCGAGCAGTTTGTTCAGCTCCTCGTCGTTACGCACGGCGAGCTGCAGGTGGCGGGGGATGATACGGGTCTTCTTGTTGTCACGGGCGGCGTTGCCGGCCAACTCCAGGATCTCAGCAGTCAGATACTCCAGCACGGCGGCCAGGTAGACCGGAGCGCCGGCACCGACGCGCTCGGCGTAGTTGCCTTTACGCAGGAGCCTGTGCACACGGCCCACAGGGAACTGCAGCCCAGCTCTGGAGGAACGAGTCTTGGCCTTGGCCCTAGCCTTTCCGCCGGTTTTCCCGCGACCACTCATGGTTATGATCAGACCTGTTCCACGAACGACGCTGAAATAATAAAGACTACGCGCCGAGCCCTCCGTGATATAGCCAACACAGCCGCTCTCTTATTGGCTAAGATCGTTGTGGCAGAAGAACCAATCACAAACGCGCCGTCAAATTCCAGCGTCCGCCCACCATTCTATTCTACGCGACACCCCTCCCACCCCCGTTTGTGACGCCGCCTGTGTGTGTGTGTGTGTGTGTGTGTGTGTGTGTGTGTGTGTGAGAGAGAGAGAGAGAGAGAGAGAGAGAGAGAGAGCGCATGAAAACAGACAGAAGGGAAAATAGACATACAAACGCACACACTAACACAATGATATACAACGCTATAGAGAAATGTAAATTCTTACTAGTTTGCCCATATGTTCATGTTCCTCCTACAGCCTCTGTCACCGTTTTGGGAGGAGGAATCCAATCCACTAAAAGCATAATTTTGTGTCATGAGAGGACAGGGAATATCGCTCTTTAAACGAAAATATGGGTGGCTCTTAAAAGAGCCGTTTAAGGATCAAAAACATGAATTAAACACACAAACATGTTTATTTCTTTTTGGGGGCTGCCTTTTTCGCCTTTGCCGCTTTGGGCTTTGCTGTCTTGGGCTTCACAGCCTTTGCCTTCTTGGGGCTCTTGGCTGCCTTTTTAGGGGTCGCCGGCTTCTTCGCCTTCTTGGGGCTCTTGGTGGCTTTCTTGGCGGCGGCGGCGGGCTTCTTCGCCTTCTTAGGAGACTTCTTGGCGGCGGCGGCGGGTTTCTTGGCCGCTACCTTCTTGGGCTTCTTAGCCGCGGCGGGCTTCTTGGCTGCCGCCTTCTTGGGTTTGGGCGCGGCTTTCTTTGCGGGCTTCTTGGCTTCGGTCTGCTTCTTGTTCAGCTTGAAAGAGCCAGACGCGCCGGTCCCTTTGGTCTGCACCAGAGTGCCCTTTGTCACGAGGCTCTTGACGGCGAGCTTGACGCGGGAGTTGTTCTTCTCCACATCGTATCCGCCGGCAGCCAAAGCCTTCTTCAAAGCGGCGAGCGACACGCCGCTCCTCTCCTTGGACGAGGAAACCGCCTTGACGATGAGCTCGCCGACGCTGGGGCCCGCTTTCTTGGTCCTCGAAGCTGCTTTCTTCTTGGGCGCTTTGGCCGGCGCGGCGGCGGGCGCGGGAGCGACTTCTGCCATGTCTGTGTGTGCGGAGCTAAGTAGAATAAAAGAGTCAATCGCTGTGGCGCTGTGTAACACAGGAACCTCCCTCCCCGCGGCCGGGGGGCTGGTCTTAAAAGCAGACATGAGAACGTTGTAGACTCAACCCGGGCGCCGCTGAATGACTGCGCTTCCGCGATGCGCTCGCAACTGTGTTTTCTCATGGCATTTCGCGGCGAAAATCAGACTCGTCAGGCAAGCTCCAAAGCGTTCAAGCACGCGTTTCGCGAGAACGGGCTTTCCCGTTTCTCCCGAGGCCCGCCACGGCCAGGAAGAGAGCACCAATCTCGCGCAGCGGGCACAAAAGTGCACGGCGCGCCTGGCGCTCGAGCCGGCGGGCCGCGCATTTCGTGCGTTGTGCTGTGTAAAAAGAGGGCAAAAAACGGCGTGGCCCTTGCGAGGCCTGCGGGCCGAGATGAAGGAGAGCCGTGTGAGTGCTGCTGCTATGTTTGCACCGGCCGAGTGTGGCGTGCAGTATGTGAACCGAGGCCCCTTTTGGGCCGTGTAAAGCACATGAGTGGAGAGCGAGGGCGAAAGAGGGAGAGAGCGGGCGCGCTCGGAGGGACGAGGCGACTCCCGCAGCGTGACTCCCAGCGTCTTTGTCCTCGTCTGGTCTTCGTCGCTCGGGCTGGCGCCGGCACTCGGGCTGGCGCTCCTCGTGCGCGGCCGCGTCCTCTTGTGGTCCCGGGGCGCCAGGTGCGCCTCGTGGCCGCCTCGATCGGCGCGCACCTCCGCCTCGTTACCTGCGCCTGTCTCCGCCCTAGCCCTAGCCCTAGTTAACCCTAGTGCCGTTTAGCCCGGCTCTGCCCTAACCCTAGTGCCGTTTAGCCCGGCTCTGCCCTAGCCCTAGTGCCGTTTAGCCCAACTCTGCCCTAACCCTAGTGCCGTTTAGCCCGGCTCTGCCCTAACCCTAGTGCCGTTTAGCCCGGCTCTGCCCTAACCCTAGTGCCGTTTAGCCCGGCTCTGCCCTAACCCTAGTGCCGTTTAGCCCGGCTCTGCCCTAACCCTAGTGCCGTTTAGCCCAACTCTGCCCTAACCCTAGTGCCGTTTAGCCCAACTCTGCCCTAACCCTAGTGCCGTTTAGCCCAACTCTGCCCTAGCCCTAGTGCCGTTTAGCCCGGCTCTGCTATATCCTTATGTTTATTCAATTCCACACTGCTGTAACTCTAGTCTTATGAACTCGACAGAGCTCTAACCCCATTCGTTGTTATTCAACTATCACCTCGTTTTAATTGATAAATGTAGCCAATGCTGCTATAAATGCATTTTTATTTACTCCACACTTCTATCTTCACACTTCTACATTTTGTATTTCCTCCACAGTGCTTTAAACTTGTGATTGCGATTTACTCAGTATGGCTAGAATCCTATTTTGAAGTATTTCCTGCTGCTATAACATTGATTAGAATTACTCTGTGCGGCTATAAGCCTATTTTGAAGTACTCTGTGCGGCTATAAGCCTATTTTGAAGTACATCGTGCTGCTATAAGCCTATTTTGAAGTACATCGTGCTGCTATAAGCCCGTTTTGAAGTACATCGTGCTGCTATAAGCCCATTTTGAAGTACATCGTGCTGCTATAAGCCCGTTTTGAAGTACATCGTGCTGCTATAGGCCTATTTTGAAGTACATCGTGCTGCTATAAGCCCATTTTGAAGTACTCTGTGCGGCTATAAGCCCATTTTGAAGTACATCGTGCTGCTATAAGCCTATTTTGAAGTACTCTGTGCTGCTATAAGCCCGTTTTGAAGTACTCTGTGCTGCTATAAGCCTATTTTGAAGTACATCGTGCTGCTATAAGCCCATTTTGAAGTACTCTGTGCTGCTATAAGCCCGTTTTGAAGTACTCTGTGCGGCTATAGGCCTATTTTGAAGTACATCGTGCTGCTATAAGCCCATTTTGAAGTACTCTGTGCGGCTATAAGCCTATTTTGAAGTACATCGTGCTGCTATAAGCCTATTTTGAAGTACTCTGTGCTGCTATAAGCCCGTTTTGAAGTACTCTGTGCTGCTATAAGCCTATTTTGAAGTACTCTGTGCTGCTATAGGCCCGTTTTGAAGTACTCTGCGCTGCTATAGGCCTATTTTGAAGTACATCGTGCTGCTATAAGCCCATTTTGAAGTACTCTGTGCTGCTATAAGCCCGTTTTGAAGTACTCTGTGCGGCTATAGGCCTATTTTGAAGTACATCGTGCTGCTATAAGCCCATTTTGAAGTACTCTGTGCGGCTATAAGCCTATTTTGAAGTACATCGTGCTGCTATAAGCCTATTTTGAAGTACTCTGTGCTGCTATAAGCCCGTTTTGAAGTACTCTGTGCTGCTATAAGCCTATTTTGAAGTACTCTGTGCGGCTATAGGCCCGTTTTGAAGTACTCTGCGCTGCTCTATAGGCCTATTTTGAAGTACATCGTGCTGCTATAAGCCCGTTTTGAAGTACTCTGTGCTGCTATAAGCCCGTTTTGAAGTACTCTGTGCTGCTATAAGCCCGTTTTGAAGTACTCTGTGCGGCTATAGGCCTATTTTGAAGTACTCTGTGCTGCTATAGGCCTATTTTGAAGTACATCCTGCTGCTATAGGCCTATTTTGAAGTACTCTGTGCTGCTATAAGCCTATTTTGAAGTACATCCTGCTGCTATAGGCCTATTTTGAAGTACTCTGTGCTGCTATAAGCCTATTTTGAAGTACATCGTGCTGCTATAACCATATGTTGAAGTACTCTGCGCTGCTATAAGCCTATTTTGAAGTACATCGTGCTGCTATAAGCCCGTTTTGAAGTACTCTGTGCGGCTATAGGCCTATTTTGAAGTACTCTGTGCTGCTATAAGCCTATTTTGAAGTACATCGTGCTGCTATAAGCCCGTTTTGAAGTACTCTGTGCGGCTATAGGCCTATTTTGAAGTACATCGTGCTGCTATAGGCCTATTTTGAAGTACACTGTGCGGCTATAGGCCTATTTTGAAGTACATCGTGCTGCTATAAGCCTATTTTGAAGTACATCGTGCTGCTATAGGCCCGTTTTGAAGTACTCTGTGCGGCTATAGGCCTATTTTGAAGTACATCGTGCTGCTATAAGCCTATTTTGAAGTACATCGTGCTGCTATAACCATATGTTGAAGTACTCTGCGCTGCTATAAGCCTATTTTGAAGTACTCTGTGCGGCTATAGGCCTTTTTTGAAGTACTCTGTGCTGCTGTAGGCCTGTTTTGAAGTACTCTGTGCTGCTATAAGCCTATTTTGACGTACTCTGCGCTGCAATAGGCCTGTTTTGAAGTACTTTGTGGTGCTGTAACATTAATTTATTTACTTCACACTGATAGAACTTTATTTTGAATCACTGTGTGATGCAATAAACGTATTTTGAATTACTTTGTGATGCTATAACCATATTTTGAGTTGCTGTAACCCTGTTTTGAATTACTCTGCACTGCTATAAGCCTATTTTGAAGTACTTCGTGGTGCTGTCATTTGAATTACTTCATGCTGCTATAAAGCCTATTTTGAAGTACTCTGTGGTGCTGTACCAGTAATTTGTATTACTTCATGCTGCTATAAGCCTATTTTGAATTACTTTTTGTTGCTATATCCCTATTTTGAATTATTCCGTGCCACGACGATCTTATTTTGAACTACTCTGTCCCTCTATAACCCTATTTTGAATTACTCGACACAACTATAATCCTATTTTGAGTTACTTTGTGGTAACTCTAACATTAATTTGAATTACTTCATGCTGCTTTAATCCTATTTATAATTACTCTGCACAGCTATAAACATTATTTTGAATAACTCTGTGCCGCTATAATCCTATTCTGAGTTCTTTAGTACCGCAATAACCCTATTTTGAATTATTTCGTGCTGCTATAACCCTATTTTGAAGTACTCTGTGTCACTATGAGCCTATTTGAAAGTACTTTGTGGTACCATATCACTACATTTAATTACTCTGTGCCGCTATAATCCTATTTTGAATTAATTACTTAGTGCAGCTACAACCCTATGTTGAATTACTGTGTGCCTCTATAATACGGTAATTTGAATGACGTTACACTGTTATAGACCTATTTTCAAGTACCTCTTGTTCCTATAAGCCCATTTTCAATTACTTTGTATTGCTATTACCCTATTGGAGTTACTTTGTGCCTCTAGAACCCTATTTTGAATTATTTTGCAGTGCTATAACGCTGATTAGAATTACTTCATTCTGCCATAAAATTATTTAGCAACACCGAGAACGCGCAATGCTCGAACAATCTAGTTTATATTTACTCACCTGTGCATTTAGCATACTACAAAACTGACACAATGAACAAAACAGTCGCGGGGAAACAGCGCGATAAAAGCCGGCGGGGAACGCGCCCCCCCTCCCCCCGCCACACACACACACACACACACACACACACAGAAAGAGAGAGAGAGAGAGACAGAGAGGAAAAGAAGAAAATGCTCTTTATATGAAGGAGTGGGTGGCTCTTAAAAGAGCCGTTGGGTTGATGAAGACGGCGGTAAGGCGCTTTACTTGGAGCTGGTGTACTTGGTGACGGCCTTGGTGCCCTCGGACACGGCGTGCTTGGCCAGCTCGCCGGGAAGCAACAGGCGCACGGCGGTCTGGATCTCCCTGGAGGTGATGGTGGAGCGCTTGTTGTAATGAGCCAGACGAGAGGACTCACCGGCGATACGCTCGAAGATGTCGTTCACGAACGAGTTCATGATGCCCATCGCCTTAGAAGAGATGCCGGTGTCGGGGTGCACCTGCTTCAGGACTTTGTACACGTAGATAGCGTAGCTCTCCTTCCTGGACTTTCTGCGCTTCTTGCCTCCTTTGCCGGCCGTCTTGGTCACGGCTTTCTTGGATCCCTTCTTGGGAGCGGCCTTGGCTGGGTCGGGCATGTTGCTGCTGCTGCTTCTCCAGTAAACTGCGAGAGAATGAATAACGCCCGCCTCGCGGCCGCTCTATTTACAGGCCGACATTGTAATTAGGCACAAGCGAAGAACATTTTTTTATTGGTCAAAATCCCAACCCGCCTCATACAGGGAGCCTCCCACCGCTCCGCCCTCCTCCTCCTCCTCGCTCCCCCCCGCTACGCTTTGTTTCCCTTCCCGCCTTTTTATATTCACAATGTGCACTATAACTAAAGGAAAAAAGTAAAATAAAATAAAAATACACACACACACATACATATATGTATATGTATATATTTATCTCTACTACCACCGTCTTCTAACGCGTTTTACACACACACACACACGTACACACTAAATATAAACATTGAAAACTAGATTATTATGATCGTTATGTGTTCATACAGAAATTATCTTCTACTTGTATGCTACGTGTGTACGGCGCTTGACGCCATTTGCTTAAAGGCCCCCTCGCAAAAAAAAAAAAAAAAAACCCCCACACACACAGCACGAGAAACAGCTCTTTTTCTGGATGTTTGGGTGGCTCTTAAAAGAGCCGTTGTGTTCGCGTCGTTCGGTGTTGGAGCGTTTAACCGCCGAAGCCGTACAGGGTGCGTCCCTGGCGTTTCAGGGCGTACACCACATCCATGGCGGTGACCGTCTTCCTCTTGGCATGCTCGGTGTAGGTGACGGCGTCGCGGATCACGTTCTCCAGGAACACCTTCAGCACACCGCGAGTCTCTTCGTAGATCAGACCGGAAATACGCTTAACACCGCCACGGCGAGCCAGACGGCGAATAGCCGGCTTGGTGATTCCCTGGATGTTATCGCGAAGAACTTTACGGTGACGCTTGGCGCCTCCTTTGCCAAGCCCCTTTCCGCCCTTGCCTCTGCCAGACATGATGCTGCTCTCTCGAAGTCAAGCTGCTCAATAAAACTCGCCGCGCAGCGCCCACATATTTATCCGCCCTCTACAGGACCTTGTTGAGAACAGGCGAGGAGGCGGGCCTAAGACCAACGGTCACACAATAGAGCACATTCAAAAAGAAACAGAACGCCACAGCTTTCTACCTGCTAGCGTCTTCTTCTTCCTCGCCCTCTCTATACACACAAACATTATTATTACTATTATTATTATTAGTAGTAGTTGTTTTTCCAGTA
Organism: Pangasianodon hypophthalmus; assembly: GCF_027358585.1. NCBI lineage: Eukaryota > Metazoa > Chordata > Actinopteri > Siluriformes > Pangasiidae > Pangasianodon > Pangasianodon hypophthalmus. Next base: position 143,934 of record NC_069714.1, on the reverse strand, counting down.
GTAGTAGTAGTAATTGTAGTAGAAGTCTTAATCTGATATGCAAGGCATATATATTAAAAAAAAACAAAACATACAGACAAACACCCGTCAGTGTAAGGAGGTTAGTAAAAGTACTCTGTGTTTGTAAAACATTGACATTCCCTTTACAGACACGAGACGTTCCTTTTGAGCATGCCTGTGGGCTCAAGGCCCGGATTCTAAACTCCTATGTCTGCTATAACGACGGGTCTCGCGTAGCAGCACAGCATCTTATTAGTAGGCCCCTCATTCAGCTGATCACCATCACAGTCTGTGTACACTTTTAATCGAGCCCACATTTTACCACACGAATAGGTCACTCACAAGCGGCACAGAAAGGAATGCAAAGACAACTCTCGGGCCTTACTTTATCAGTTCTCTCAAAGGCAAAATATAATGGACTATCTAAGGTATAATGTCTAAATTAGATACACTTTCTCAAACGCTAACATTCTTAAACTCCACATTCTTAAACTCCAAGTGTCATTCACAAGGAAAGCATACTCGCTTCACCATTCGTGCCAAAGAAACTAATATACAATTCATCAAACACGTGTGTCGACACAAAGCCAGTGTTCTACTGAACACACCGAAGCACTGTCTACTCACAAGCCGTCTCTTTTCTATAAACACAACGCTCACGGTAAAGAGGATTTTGCAGCCCAACATTTTTGCAATCTGACAACACCGTCCATAACTTATCCACTTACTTTACTCATTTATTAGACGTCTACAATGTTCATCATTTCAGACTGCCGTGTCGATCAGACTGTCATGTAGAAGCGTGTTGATGCACAGAACAACCCCCGTGTTCTCCGTACATCACCATGTATGGGTGCGATGTATGTGACGTGCGTTCATACATTTGATTTATTAAATCATTTCATTATCCGAACCCAGTTATTTACTGCGGATGCAGGCAGTCAAGTTTCGAAATGCGGCCACACGTGGATGAATAAGATCCATCCAGCACAACACACTTCACTAACTACACAAAAAGTCTGTTAGCCTTATAGAATGGAGTAGTATTAATAGGAGCACACATTAGTATTATTACTATTATTATTATCAGTATTATTATTATCAGTATTATTATTATTATTATTATTGTAAGTGGTAGTAGTAGTAGTAGTAGCAGCAGTGTTGTTGTTATCAGAGTAATTTTATTTGCCATATGTATTGACATGTATTAGGAATATTTCTTGGTGTTTGGTCACAACACGATACATTCCACACAGTTTACAAGATGCACATCACAGACAACACAACACACAACTACCTTCCCAATCTCCAAATACTGCACCTTAAGCAGAAATCTGTAGAATCAGTTGTCATTTATATTACAGCGGAGGTACAAAGAGCAGCCGAATCCAGTTCAGATGGCATTACACGGAATCACATAACTGTGATATATAATACATAATAGTTGCAATGATATACAGTAATGACAATATTTAATAAATAATCATTATAATAAATACTAAAAGATAATTATTTAATAGCTATTATCAGTAGTAGAGGGAAGAAGCCTTTACTTGTCACATATACATTACTACCACTGAGCTGGGGCCTGAACCCCTGACCTACTGATCAGTAACCCTGAGCCTGACAAACATTCCAAAGGATTCCCCCCCCCCCCCCCTTTTTTAAATTTATTTATTTATTTATTTATTTATTATTTATATTATTATTACAAATATAGACTTACAACAAGAGGCTATAAACAACAGTGGTTGCGGCAAAGTGCACTTCATAAACTTGGCCACACGAGGGCAGTCAAGATCCATCCACAACAACACACAGCGCTGCACACACCAGCCTTTAGATTTATAATTATTTGATTCATCAACCTTTATTCTTTCTTCTAGTCTTTCTTTCTTATTTCTTCTAATTATTATTATTATTATTATTATTATTATTATTATTATTAAGAGTAGTAGTAGTAGTAGTACTAGTAGTAGAATTATTATGGTTATTGTAGTTGTTATTGTCATCATGTTTTAATATATTTTGTAACACGCAACAAACATAACATTGGCAAACATTTCTTAAAGGTTTTTTCTCCCTTTATTTATTTATTTATTTATTTATTTATTTATTTATTTATTTATTTATTTATTTATTTATTTTTTTATTGCAGATGTAGACCTAACCTGCGGCTATAAACAACAGTGGTTAAGGCAACGTGCACTTCCTAAACTTGGCCACACGAGGGCGATTATGAGTAGTAGTAGCAGTAGCAGTTTTAGAAGAAGAAGTACTAGTAGCAGCAGAAGTAGTAGTAGTAGAAGAAGAAGAAGAAGAAGAAGTAGTAGAATTATTATTATTACTGTTGTTGTTTTTGTCATGTTTTAACCTATTTTCTAACACGCAACAAGCATAGCATTGGCAAACATTTCTTAAAGGATTTCCCTCCTTTTTTTAAAAAAAAATTTTTAAACGATTTATTACAGACTTGCTACATTTGCGGCGTTAAACAGCAGTGGTTAGGGCAAAGTGCACTTCCATCAACTTTTATTCTTTACTCTAGTCTTTCTTCAATATTATTTCTTCGTCTTCCTTTTTTCTCTTTCCTATTATTATTATTATTATTATAGTAGTACTGGTAGTAGAATCATTCTTATTGTTGCTGTTATTGTTTTTGTCATGTCGTAATATATTTTGTGACACGCAACAAACATAGCATTGACATACATTTCTTGAAGGATCCCCCCCCTTTAAACGATTTATTACAAAGACTAACTATGTAGACTTGCTATATTTGCGGCAGCAGTGGTTAGGGCAAAGTACACTTCCTAACCTTGGCCACACGATGGCAGTCAAGATCCATCCACAACAACACACAGCGCTGCTCACAACAACCTTTATTTTACTCCTCATCCTTTATTCTTTCATCTAGCCTTTCTTTATTACTCCTTCTAATTATTATTATTATTATTAGTAGTAGTAGTAGTAGTAGTAGTAGTAGTAGTATTTTTTTTCATTTTATTATTACATATTCCATTTTTAAAGCACGTCTCTTCAGGCCTCTCAGCACTTGACATGGAAATGATTTAAAAAAAAAAAAAAAAAGGTTTAAATAAATGAGCGAATGAATGAATGAATAAATAAAAATAAGATGTTACATTTTGTCCTTGTTAAATACACACCAATATTGTATCTGATTATTTCTAAGCAGAAAAGAAAGACATTATTAGGCGGAATGACGGAGAAACCCTTCTGCTTCTCCCCTTCAAATTAGTGAAGAGGCGCGCGCAGAAACCCCAACATTTAAAGATCGATGAATCCCCGCGGCGTCATAAAGGGAAAAACTGTCAATCAAACCAACAGCATAGTTCTAAGCCTCTGACCTCGGCGCATGACGTCACAAATAAATCTTATGGTTCACTGCTCCCTTTTCACTGTAAGTGTGCCACAGCGTGAGAGCGCGCGCGTATAAGCACATCACGCGCGCACGCACACACACATTATATAATATGCGTAACATATTTATAATAATTTATATAGTTTATGAAAATATTTACAATGTTTTTTTAAACCACATTACAATTAATTTTTAAACAGCCAAGGGATGAAGACTTGCTCATTTCACTGAGACTGTGAGGTGGCTCTTAAAAGAGCCTTTGTGTAGATTAGACGCGGTCGTCGTTTAAGCGCGCTCTCCGCGAATACGGCGGGCCAGCTGAATATCCTTGGGCATGATGGTCACTCTCTTGGCGTGGATGGCGCACAGGTTGGTGTCCTCGAACAGGCCGACCAGGTACGCCTCGCTCGCCTCCTGCAGGGCCATGACGGCCGAGCTCTGGAAACGCAGATCAGTCTTGAAGTCCTGAGCGATTTCTCTCACCAGGCGCTGGAAGGGCAGCTTGCGGATGAGCAGCTCAGTAGACTTCTGATAACGGCGGATCTCTCTCAGAGCCACGGTGCCCGGCCTGTAACGGTGAGGCTTCTTCACGCCGCCGGTGGCCGGGGCGCTCTTGCGGGCGGCCTTAGTGGCGAGCTGCTTCCTGGGCGCCTTGCCACCGGTGGACTTACGGGCGGTCTGCTTGGTTCTTGCCATAGCGTCGAGCTCTGCACTTCACGGACGAAAAACAGAATACACGGCGCTCGCGAACGCCGGCTTTTTAAGCCCTAACGCTGCCCTGCGCTGATTGGGCGTCTTGGAGGCACTCGTCTGTCATTGGATAGAATGTGTGACGTCATTTGATGACTATTGGCTCGTCTTCCGCCACCGGCACAGTTCGAAACACAAGGCGCCCGCCCCTATTCCACGGGCGCGCAGCGCTTTTGTACTCTGCCATTCACCAGTTACACACAAACCGCCCGCCGTCAAAACATATTCTCATCCCTCACACTGCATTTAGCCAACACGCCTCACTATTATTGTTATTATTATTATTATTATTATTATTACTATTACTACTACTACTGCTACTACTTGAATATTTTCCAAGTATATAATTATTTATTATATATATAACGCATATATAATTATTAGCAAATTAGTGTGCTCATGTCCTGATTTTAACCGCGTTTGCTTTGTATTAAGAGAGATAGGAATAACATTGCACTTTTGGAGCAGAAGTGGGTGGCTCTTAAAAGAGCCTTTGGGTACTGGCAAACGCAGCAGTGGGCGCGTTTACTTGGTCTTGACGGTCTTCTCAGTCTTCTTGGGCAGAAGCACGGCCTGAATGTTAGGCAGCACACCACCCTGAGCGATGGTCACCCCGCCGAGCAGTTTGTTCAGCTCCTCGTCGTTACGCACGGCGAGCTGCAGGTGGCGGGGGATGATACGGGTCTTCTTGTTGTCACGGGCGGCGTTGCCGGCCAACTCCAGGATCTCAGCAGTCAGATACTCCAGCACGGCGGCCAGGTAGACCGGAGCGCCGGCACCGACGCGCTCGGCGTAGTTGCCTTTACGCAGGAGCCTGTGCACACGGCCCACAGGGAACTGCAGCCCAGCTCTGGAGGAACGAGTCTTGGCCTTGGCCCTAGCCTTTCCGCCGGTTTTCCCGCGACCACTCATGGTTATGATCAGACCTGTTTTCCACGAACGACGCTGAAATAATAAAGACTACGCGCCGAGCCCTCCGTGATATAGCCAACACAGCCGCTCTCTTATTGGCTAAGATCGTTGTGGCAGAAGAACCAATCACAAACGCGCCGTCAAATTCCAGCGTCCGCCCACCATTCTATTCTACGCGACACCCCTCCCACCCCCGTTTGTGACGCCGCCTGTGTGTGTGTGTGTGTGTGTGTGTGTGTGTGTGTGTGTGTGAGAGAGAGAGAGAGAGAGAGAGAGAGAGAGCGCATGAAAACAGACAGAAGGGAAAATAGACATACAAACGCACACACTAACACAATGATATACAACGCTATAGAGAAATGTAAATTCTTACTAGTTTGCCCATATGTTCATGTTCCTCCTACAGCCTCTGTCACCGTTTTGGGAGGAGGAATCCAATCCACTAAAAGCATAATTTTGTGTCATGAGAGGACAGGGAATATCGCTCTTTAAACGAAAATATGGGTGGCTCTTAAAAGAGCCGTTTAAGGATCAAAAACATGAATTAAACACACAAACATGTTTATTTCTTTTTGGGGGCTGCCTTTTTCGCCTTTGCCGCTTTGGGCTTTGCTGTCTTGGGCTTCACAGCCTTTGCCTTCTTGGGGCTCTTGGCTGCCTTTTTAGGGGTCGCCGGCTTCTTCGCCTTCTTGGGGCTCTTGGTGGCTTTCTTGGCGGCGGCGGCGGGCTTCTTCGCCTTCTTAGGAGACTTCTTGGCGGCGGCGGCGGGTTTCTTGGCCGCTACCTTCTTGGGCTTCTTAGCCGCGGCGGGCTTCTTGGCTGCCGCCTTCTTGGGTTTGGGCGCGGCTTTCTTTGCGGGCTTCTTGGCTTCGGTCTGCTTCTTGTTCAGCTTGAAAGAGCCAGACGCGCCGGTCCCTTTGGTCTGCACCAGAGTGCCCTTTGTCACGAGGCTCTTGACGGCGAGCTTGACGCGGGAGTTGTTCTTCTCCACATCGTATCCGCCGGCAGCCAAAGCCTTCTTCAAAGCGGCGAGCGACACGCCGCTCCTCTCCTTGGACGAGGAAACCGCCTTGACGATGAGCTCGCCGACGCTGGGGCCCGCTTTCTTGGTCCTCGAAGCTGCTTTCTTCTTGGGCGCTTTGGCCGGCGCGGCGGCGGGCGCGGGAGCGACTTCTGCCATGTCTGTGTGTGCGGAGCTAAGTAGAATAAAAGAGTCAATCGCTGTGGCGCTGTGTAACACAGGAACCTCCCTCCCCGCGGCCGGGGGGCTGGTCTTAAAAGCAGACATGAGAACGTTGTAGACTCAACCCGGGCGCCGCTGAATGACTGCGCTTCCGCGATGCGCTCGCAACTGTGTTTTCTCATGGCATTTCGCGGCGAAAATCAGACTCGTCAGGCAAGCTCCAAAGCGTTCAAGCACGCGTTTCGCGAGAACGGGCTTTCCCGTTTCTCCCGAGGCCCGCCACGGCCAGGAAGAGAGCACCAATCTCGCGCAGCGGGCACAAAAGTGCACGGCGCGCCTGGCGCTCGAGCCGGCGGGCCGCGCATTTCGTGCGTTGTGCTGTGTAAAAAGAGGGCAAAAAACGGCGTGGCCCTTGCGAGGCCTGCGGGCCGAGATGAAGGAGAGCCGTGTGAGTGCTGCTGCTATGTTTGCACCGGCCGAGTGTGGCGTGCAGTATGTGAACCGAGGCCCCTTTTGGGCCGTGTAAAGCACATGAGTGGAGAGCGAGGGCGAAAGAGGGAGAGAGCGGGCGCGCTCGGAGGGACGAGGCGACTCCCGCAGCGTGACTCCCAGCGTCTTTGTCCTCGTCTGGTCTTCGTCGCTCGGGCTGGCGCCGGCACTCGGGCTGGCGCTCCTCGTGCGCGGCCGCGTCCTCTTGTGGTCCCGGGGCGCCAGGTGCGCCTCGTGGCCGCCTCGATCGGCGCGCACCTCCGCCTCGTTACCTGCGCCTGTCTCCGCCCTAGCCCTAGCCCTAGTTAACCCTAGTGCCGTTTAGCCCGGCTCTGCCCTAACCCTAGTGCCGTTTAGCCCGGCTCTGCCCTAGCCCTAGTGCCGTTTAGCCCAACTCTGCCCTAACCCTAGTGCCGTTTAGCCCGGCTCTGCCCTAACCCTAGTGCCGTTTAGCCCGGCTCTGCCCTAACCCTAGTGCCGTTTAGCCCGGCTCTGCCCTAACCCTAGTGCCGTTTAGCCCAACTCTGCCCTAGCCCTAGTGCCGTTTAGCCCGGCTCTGCTATATCCTTATGTTTATTCAATTCCACACTGCTGTAACTCTAGTCTTATGAACTCGACAGAGCTCTAACCCCATTCGTTGTTATTCAACTATCACCTCGTTTTAATTGATAAATGTAGCCAATGCTGCTATAAATGCATTTTTATTTACTCCACACTTCTATCTTCACACTTCTACATTTTGTATTTCCTCCACAGTGCTTTAAACTTGTGATTGCGATTTACTCAGTATGGCTAGAATCCTATTTTGAAGTATTTCCTGCTGCTATAACATTGATTAGAATTACTCTGTGCGGCTATAAGCCTATTTTGAAGTACTCTGTGCGGCTATAAGCCTATTTTGAAGTACATCGTGCTGCTATAAGCCTATTTTGAAGTACATCGTGCTGCTATAAGCCCGTTTTGAAGTACATCGTGCTGCTATAAGCCCATTTTGAAGTACATCGTGCTGCTATAAGCCCGTTTTGAAGTACATCGTGCTGCTATAGGCCTATTTTGAAGTACATCGTGCTGCTATAAGCCCATTTTGAAGTACTCTGTGCGGCTATAAGCCCATTTTGAAGTACATCGTGCTGCTATAAGCCTATTTTGAAGTACTCTGTGCTGCTATAAGCCCGTTTTGAAGTACTCTGTGCTGCTATAAGCCTATTTTGAAGTACATCGTGCTGCTATAAGCCCATTTTGAAGTACTCTGTGCTGCTATAAGCCCGTTTTGAAGTACTCTGTGCGGCTATAGGCCTATTTTGAAGTACATCGTGCTGCTATAAGCCCATTTTGAAGTACTCTGTGCGGCTATAAGCCTATTTTGAAGTACATCGTGCTGCTATAAGCCTATTTTGAAGTACTCTGTGCTGCTATAAGCCCGTTTTGAAGTACTCTGTGCTGCTATAAGCCTATTTTGAAGTACTCTGTGCTGCTATAGGCCCGTTTTGAAGTACTCTGCGCTGCTATAGGCCTATTTTGAAGTACATCGTGCTGCTATAAGCCCATTTTGAAGTACTCTGTGCTGCTATAAGCCCGTTTTGAAGTACTCTGTGCGGCTATAGGCCTATTTTGAAGTACATCGTGCTGCTATAAGCCCATTTTGAAGTACTCTGTGCGGCTATAAGCCTATTTTGAAGTACATCGTGCTGCTATAAGCCTATTTTGAAGTACTCTGTGCTGCTATAAGCCCGTTTTGAAGTACTCTGTGCTGCTATAAGCCTATTTTGAAGTACTCTGTGCGGCTATAGGCCCGTTTTGAAGTACTCTGCGCTGCTATAGGCCTATTTTGAAGTACATCGTGCTGCTATAAGCCCGTTTTGAAGTACTCTGTGCTGCTATAAGCCCGTTTTGAAGTACTCTGTGCTGCTATAAGCCCGTTTTGAAGTACTCTGTGCGGCTATAGGCCTATTTTGAAGTACTCTGTGCTGCTATAGGCCTATTTTGAAGTACATCCTGCTGCTATAGGCCTATTTTGAAGTACTCTGTGCTGCTATAAGCCTATTTTGAAGTACATCCTGCTGCTATAGGCCTATTTTGAAGTACTCTGTGCTGCTATAAGCCTATTTTGAAGTACATCGTGCTGCTATAACCATATGTTGAAGTACTCTGCGCTGCTATAAGCCTATTTTGAAGTACATCGTGCTGCTATAAGCCCGTTTTGAAGTACTCTGTGCGGCTATAGGCCTATTTTGAAGTACTCTGTGCTGCTATAAGCCTATTTTGAAGTACATCGTGCTGCTATAAGCCCGTTTTGAAGTACTCTGTGCGGCTATAGGCCTATTTTGAAGTACATCGTGCTGCTATAGGCCTATTTTGAAGTACACTGTGCGGCTATAGGCCTATTTTGAAGTACATCGTGCTGCTATAAGCCTATTTTGAAGTACATCGTGCTGCTATAGGCCCGTTTTGAAGTACTCTGTGCGGCTATAGGCCTATTTTGAAGTACATCGTGCTGCTATAAGCCTATTTTGAAGTACATCGTGCTGCTATAACCATATGTTGAAGTACTCTGCGCTGCTATAAGCCTATTTTGAAGTACTCTGTGCGGCTATAGGCCTTTTTTGAAGTACTCTGTGCTGCTGTAGGCCTGTTTTGAAGTACTCTGTGCTGCTATAAGCCTATTTTGACGTACTCTGCGCTGCAATAGGCCTGTTTTGAAGTACTTTGTGGTGCTGTAACATTAATTTATTTACTTCACACTGATAGAACTTTATTTTGAATCACTGTGTGATGCAATAAACGTATTTTGAATTACTTTGTGATGCTATAACCATATTTTGAGTTGCTGTAACCCTGTTTTGAATTACTCTGCACTGCTATAAGCCTATTTTGAAGTACTTCGTGGTGCTGTCATTTGAATTACTTCATGCTGCTATAAAGCCTATTTTGAAGTACTCTGTGGTGCTGTACCAGTAATTTGTATTACTTCATGCTGCTATAAGCCTATTTTGAATTACTTTTTGTTGCTATATCCCTATTTTGAATTATTCCGTGCCACGACGATCTTATTTTGAACTACTCTGTCCCTCTATAACCCTATTTTGAATTACTCGACACAACTATAATCCTATTTTGAGTTACTTTGTGGTAACTCTAACATTAATTTGAATTACTTCATGCTGCTTTAATCCTATTTATAATTACTCTGCACAGCTATAAACATTATTTTGAATAACTCTGTGCCGCTATAATCCTATTCTGAGTTCTTTAGTACCGCAATAACCCTATTTTGAATTATTTCGTGCTGCTATAACCCTATTTTGAAGTACTCTGTGTCACTATGAGCCTATTTGAAAGTACTTTGTGGTACCATATCACTACATTTAATTACTCTGTGCCGCTATAATCCTATTTTGAATTAATTACTTAGTGCAGCTACAACCCTATGTTGAATTACTGTGTGCCTCTATAATACGGTAATTTGAATGACGTTACACTGTTATAGACCTATTTTCAAGTACCTCTTGTTCCTATAAGCCCATTTTCAATTACTTTGTATTGCTATTACCCTATTGGAGTTACTTTGTGCCTCTAGAACCCTATTTTGAATTATTTTGCAGTGCTATAACGCTGATTAGAATTACTTCATTCTGCCATAAAATTATTTAGCAACACCGAGAACGCGCAATGCTCGAACAATCTAGTTTATATTTACTCACCTGTGCATTTAGCATACTACAAAACTGACACAATGAACAAAACAGTCGCGGGGAAACAGCGCGATAAAAGCCGGCGGGGAACGCGCCCCCCCTCCCCCCGCCACACACACACACACACACACAGAAAGAGAGAGAGAGAGAGACAGAGAGGAAAAGAAGAAATTGCTCTTTATATGAAGGAGTGGGTGGCTCTTAAAAGAGCCGTTGGGTTGATGAAGACGGCGGTAAGGCGCTTTACTTGGAGCTGGTGTACTTGGTGACGGCCTTGGTGCCCTCGGACACGGCGTGCTTGGCCAGCTCGCCGGGAAGCAACAGGCGCACGGCGGTCTGGATCTCCCTGGAGGTGATGGTGGAGCGCTTGTTGTAATGAGCCAGACGAGAGGACTCACCGGCGATACGCTCGAAGATGTCGTTCACGAACGAGTTCATGATGCCCATCGCCTTAGAAGAGATGCCGGTGTCGGGGTGCACCTGCTTCAGGACTTTGTACACGTAGATAGCGTAGCTCTCCTTCCTGGACTTTCTGCGCTTCTTGCCTCCTTTGCCGGCCGTCTTGGTCACGGCTTTCTTGGATCCCTTCTTGGGAGCGGCCTTGGCTGGGTCGGGCATGTTGCTGCTGCTGCTTCTCCAGTAAACTGCGAGAGAATGAATAACGCCCGCCTCGCGGCCGCTCTATTTACAGGCCGACATTGTAATTAGGCACAAGCGAAGAACATTTTTTTATTGGTCAAAATCCCAACCCGCCTCATACAGGGAGCCTCCCACCGCTCCGCCCTCCTCCTCCTCCTCCTCCTCCTCCTCCTCCTCCTCCTCCTCGCTCCCCCCCGCTACGCTTTGTTTCCCTTCCCGCCTTTTTATATTCACAATGTGCACTATAACTAAAGGAAAAAAGTAAAATAAAATAAAAATACACACACACACATACATATATGTATATATTTATCTCTACTACCACCGTCTTCTAACGCGTTTTACACACACACACACACACGTACACACTAAATATAAACATTGAAAACTAGATTATTATGATCGTTATGTGTTCATACAGAAATTATCTTCTACTTGTATGCTACGTGTGTACGGCGCTTGACGCCATTTGCTTAAAGGCCCCCTCGCAAAAAAAAAAAAAAAAAACCCCACACACACACAGCACGAGAAACAGCTCTTTTTCTGGATGTTTGGGTGGCTCTTAAAAGAGCCGTTGTGTTCGCGTCGTTCGGTGTTGGAGCGTTTAACCGCCGAAGCCGTACAGGGTGCGTCCCTGGCGTTTCAGGGCGTACACCACATCCATGGCGGTGACCGTCTTCCTCTTGGCATGCTCGGTGTAGGTGACGGCGTCGCGGATCACGTTCTCCAGGAACACCTTCAGCACACCGCGAGTCTCTTCGTAGATCAGACCGGAAATACGCTTAACACCGCCACGGCGAGCCAGACGGCGAATAGCCGGCTTGGTGATTCCCTGGATGTTATCGCGAAGAACTTTACGGTGACGCTTGGCGCCTCCTTTGCCAAGCCCCTTTCCGCCCTTGCCTCTGCCAGACATGATGCTGCTCTCTCGAAGTCAAGCTGCTCAATAAAACTCGCCGCGCAGCGCCCACATATTTATCCGCCCTCTACAGGACCTTGTTGAGAACAGGCGAGGAGGCGGGCCTAAGACCAACGGTCACACAATAGAGCACATTCAAAAAGAAACAGAACGCCACAGCTTTCTACCTGCTAGCGTCTTCTTCTTCCTCACCCTCTCTATACACACAAACATTATTATTACTATTATTATTATTAGTAGTAGTTGTTTTTCCAGTAGTAGTAGTAGTAATTGTAGTAGAAGTCTTAATCTGATATGCAAGGCATATATATTAAAAAAAAACAAAACATACAGACAAACACCCGTCAGTGTAAGGAGGTTAGTAAAAGTACTCTGTGTTTGTAAAACATTGACATTCCCTTTACAGACACGAGACGTTCCTTTTGAGCATGCCTGTGGGCTCAAGGCCCGGATTCTAAACTCCTATGTCTGCTATAACGACGGGTCTCGCGTAGCAGCACAGCATCTTATTAGTAGGCCCCTCATTCAGCTGATCACCATCACAGTCTGTGTACACTTTTAATCGAGCCCACATTTTACCACACGAATAGGTCACTCACAAGCGCCACAGAAAGGAATGCAAAGACAACTCTCGGGCCTTACTTTATCAGTTCTCTCAAAGGCAAAATATAATGGACTATCTAAGGTATAATGTCTAAATTAGATACACTTTCTCAAACGCTAACATTCTTAAACTCCACATTCTTAAACTCCAAGTGTCATTCACAAGGAAAGCATACTCGCTTCACCATTCGTGCCAAAGAAACTAATATACAATTCATCAAACACGTGTGTCGACACAAAGCCAGTGTTCTACTGAACACACCGAAGCACTGTCTACTCACAAGCCGTCTCTTTTCTATAAACACAACGCTCACGGTAAAGAGGATTTTGCAGCCCAACATTTTTGCAATCTGACAACACCGTCCATAACTTATCCACTTACTTTACTCATTTATTAGACGTCTACAATGTTCGATGTGTCGATCAGACTGTCATGTAGAAGCGTGTTGATGCACAGAACAACCCCCGTGTTCTCCGTACATCACCATGTATGGGTGCGATGTATGTGACGTGCGTTCATACATTTGATTTATTAAATCATTTCATTATCCGAACCCAGTTATTTACTGCGGATGCAGGCAGTCAAGTTTCGAAATGCGGCCACACGTGGATGAATAAGATCCATCCAGCACAACACACTTCACTAACTACACAAAAAGTCTGTTAGCCTTATAGAATGGAGTAGTATTAATAGGAGCACACATTAGTATTATTACTATTATTATTATCAGTATTATTATTATCAGTATTATTATTATTATTATTATTGTAAGTGGTAGTAGTAGTAGTAGTAGCAGCAGTGTTGTTGTTATCAGAGTAATTTTATTTGCCATATGTATTGACATGTATTAGGAATATTTCTTGGTGTTTGGTCACAACACGATACATTCCACACAGTTTACAAGATGCACATCACAGACAACACAACACACAACTACCTTCCCAATCTCCAAATACTGCACCTTAAGCAGAAATCTGTAGAATCAGTTGTCATTTATATTACAGCGGAGGTACAAAGAGCAGCCGAATCCAGTTCAGATGGCATTACACGGAATCACATAACTGTGATATATAATACATAATAGTTGCAATGATATACAGTAATGACAATATTTAATAAATAATCATTATAATAAATACTAAAAGATAATTATTTAATAGCTATTATCAGTAGTAGAGGGAAGAAGCCTTTACTTGTCACATATACATTACTACCACTGAGCTGGGGCCTGAACCCCTGACCTACTGATCAGTAACCCTGAGCCTGACAAACATTCCAAAGGATTCCCCCCCCCCCCCCCCCCCCCCCCTTTTTTTAAATTTATTTATTTATTTATTTATTTATTATTTATATTATTATTACAAATATAGACTTACAACAAGAGGCTATAAACAACAGTGGTTGCGGCAAAGTGCACTTCATAAACTTGGCCACACGAGGGCAGTCAAGATCCATCCACAACAACACACAGCGCTGCACACACCAGCCTTTAGATTTATAATTATTTGATTCATCAACCTTTATTCTTTCTTCTAGTCTTTCTTTCTTATTTCTTCTAATTATTATTATTATTATTATTATTAAGAGTAGTAGTAGTAGTAGTACTAGTAGTAGAATTATTATGGTTATTGTAGTTGTTATTGTCATCATGTTTTAATATATTTTGTAACACGCAACAAACATAACATTGGCAAACATTTCTTAAAGGTTTTTTCTCCCTTTATTTATTTATTTATTTATTTATTTATTTCTTTTTTTATTGCAGATGTAGACCTAACCTGCGGCTATAAACAACAGTGGTTAGGGCAACGTGCACTTCCTAAACTTGGCCACACGAGGGCGATTATGAGTAGTAGTAGCAGTAGCAGTTTTAGAAGAAGAAGTACTAGTAGCAGCAGAAGTAGTAGTAGTAGAAGAAGAAGAAGAAGAAGAAGTAGTAGAATTATTATTATTACTGTTGTTGTTTTTGTCATGTTTTAACCTATTTTCTAACACGCAACAAGCATAGCATTGGCAAACATTTCTTAAAGGATTTCCCTCCTTTTTTTAAAAAAAAATTTTTAAACGATTTATTACAGACTTGCTACATTTGCGGCGTTAAACAGCAGTGGTTAGGGCAAAGTGCACTTCCATCAACTTTTATTCTTTACTCTAGTCTTTCTTCAATATTATTTCTTCGTCTTCCTTTTTTCTCTTTCCTATTATTATTATTATTATTATTATTATAGTAGTATTGGTAGTAGAATCATTCTTATTGTTGCTGTTATTGTTTTTGTCATGTCGTAATATATTTTGTGACACGCAACAAACATAGCATTGACATACATTTCTTGAAGGATCCCCCCCTTTAAACGATTTATTACAAAGACTAACTATGTAGACTTGCTATATTTGCGGCAGCAGTGGTTAGGGCAAAGTACACTTCCTAACCTTGGCCACACGATGGCAGTCAAGATCCATCCACAACAACACACAGCGCTGCTCACAACAACCTTTATTTTACTCCTCATCCTTTATTCTTTCATCTAGCCTTTCTTTATTACTCCTTCTAATTATTATTATTATTATTAGTAGTAGTAGTAGTAGTAGTAGTAGTAGTAGTAGTATTTTTTTTCATTTTATTATTACATATTCCATTTTTAAAGCACGTCTCTTCAGGCCTCTCAGCACTTGACATGGAAATGATTTAAAAAAAAAAAAAAAAAGGTTTAAATAAATGAGCGAATGAATGAATGAATAAATAAAAATAAGATGTTACATTTTGTCCTTGTTAAATACACACCAATATTGTATCTGATTATTTCTAAGCAGAAAAGAAAGACATTATTAGGCGGAATGACGGAGAAACCCTTCTGCTTCTCCCCTTCAAATTAGTGAAGAGGCGCGCGCAGAAACCCCAACATTTAAAGATCGATGAATCCCCGCGGCGTCATAAAGGGAAAAACTGTCAATCAAACCAACAGCATAGTTCTAAGCCTCTGACCTCGGCGCATGACGTCACAAATAAATCTTATGGTTCACTGCTCCCTTTTCACTGTAAGTGTGCCACAGCGTGAGAGCGCGCGCGTATAAGCACATCACGCGCGCACGCACACACACATTATATAATATGCGTAACATATTTATAATAATTTATATAGTTTATGAAAATATGTTTTTTTAAACCACATTACAATTAATTTTTAAACAGCCAAGGGATGAAGACTTGCTCATTTCACTGAGACTGTGAGGTGGCTCTTAAAAGAGCCTTTGTGTAGATTAGACGCGGTCGTCGTTTAAGCGCGCTCTCCGCGAATACGGCGGGCCAGCTGAATATCCTTGGGCATGATGGTCACTCTCTTGGCGTGGATGGCGCACAGGTTGGTGTCCTCGAACAGGCCGACCAGGTACGCCTCGCTCGCCTCCTGCAGGGCCATGACGGCCGAGCTCTGGAAACGCAGATCAGTCTTGAAGTCCTGAGCGATTTCTCTCACCAGGCGCTGGAAGGGCAGCTTGCGGATGAGCAGCTCAGTAGACTTCTGATAACGGCGGATCTCTCTCAGAGCCACGGTGCCCGGCCTGTAACGGTGAGGCTTCTTCACGCCGCCGGTGGCCGGGGCGCTCTTGCGGGCGGCCTTAGTGGCGAGCTGCTTTCTGGGCGCCTTGCCACCGGTAGACTTACGGGCGGTCTGCTTGGTTCTTGCCATAGCGTCGAGCTCTGCACTTCACGGACGAAAAACAGAATACACGGCGCTCGCGAACGCCGGCTTTTTAAGCCCTAACGCTGCCCTGCGCTGATTGGGCGTCTTGGAGGCACTCGTCTGTCATTGGATAGAATGTGTGACGTCATTTGATGACTATTGGCTCGTCTTCCGCCACCGGCACAGTTCGAAACACAAGGCGCCCGCCCCTATTCCACGGGCGCGCAGCGCTTTTGTACTCTGCCATTCACCAGTTACACACAAACCGCCCGCCGTCAAAACATATTCTCATCCCTCACACTGCATTTAGCCAACACGCCTCACTATTGTTATTATTATTATTATTATTATTATTACTATTACTACTACTACTGCTACTACTTGAATATTTTCCAAGTATATAATTATTTATAATATATATAACGCATATATAATTATTAGCAAATTAGTGTGCTCATGTCCTGATTTTAACCGCGTTTGCTTTGTATTAAGAAGATAGGAATAACATTGCACTTTTGGAGCAGAAGTGGGTGGCTCTTAAAAGAGCCTTTGGGTACTGGCAAACGCAGCAGTGGGCGCGTTTACTTGGTCTTGACGGTCTTCTCAGTCTTCTTGGGCAGAAGCACGGCCTGAATGTTAGGCAGCACACCACCCTGAGCGATGGTCACCCCGCCGAGCAGTTTGTTCAGCTCCTCGTCGTTACGCACGGCGAGCTGCAGGTGGCGGGGGATGATACGGGTCTTCTTGTTGTCACGGGCGGCGTTGCCGGCCAACTCCAGGATCTCAGCAGTCAGATACTCCAGCACGGCGGCCAGGTAGACCGGAGCGCCGGCACCGACGCGCTCGGCGTAGTTGCCTTTACGCAGGAGCCTGTGCACACGGCCCACAGGGAACTGCAGCCCAGCTCTGGAGGAACGAGTCTTGGCCTTGGCCCTAGCCTTTCCGCCGGTTTTCCCGCGACCACTCATGGTTATGATCAGACCTGTTCCACGAACGACGCTGAAATAATAAAGACTACGCGCCGAGCCCTCCGTGATATAGCCAACACAGCCGCTCTCTTATTGGCTAAGATCGTTGTGGCAGAAGAACCAATCACAAACGCGCCGTCAAATTCCAGCGTCCGCCCACCAGAGAGAGAGAGAGAGAGAGAGAGAGAGAGAGAGAGAGAGAGAGCGCATGAAAACAGACAGAAGGGAAAATAGACATACAAACGCACACACTAACACAATGATATACAACGCTATAGAGAAATGTAAATTCTTACTAGTTTGCCCATATGTTCATGTTCCTCCTACAGCCTCTGTTACCGTTTTGGGAGGAGGAATCCAATCCACTAAAAGCATAATTTTGTGTCATGAGAGGACAGGGAATATCGCTCTTTAAACGAAAATATGGGTGGCTCTTAAAAGAGCCGTTTAAGGATCAAAAACATGAATTAAACACACAAACATGTTTATTTCTTTTTGGGGGCTGCCTTTTTCGCCTTTGCCGCTTTGGGCTTTGCTGTCTTGGGCTTCACAGCCTTTGCCTTCTTGGGGCTCTTGGCTGCCTTTTTAGGGGTCGCCGGCTTCTTCGCCTTCTTGGGGCTCTTGGTGGCTTTCTTGGCGGCGGCGGCGGGCTTCTTCGCCTTCTTAGGAGACTTCTTGGCGGCGGCGGCGGGTTTCTTGGCCGCTACCTTCTTGGGCTTCTTAGCCGCGGCGGGCTTCTTGGCTGCCGCCTTCTTGGGTTTGGGCGCGGCTTTCTTTGCGGGCTTCTTGGCTTCGGTCTGCTTCTTGTTCAGCTTGAAAGAGCCAGACGCGCCGGTCCCTTTGGTCTGCACCAGAGTGCCCTTTGTCACGAGGCTCTTGACGGCGAGCTTGACGCGGGAGTTGTTCTTCTCCACATCGTATCCGCCGGCAGCCAAAGCCTTCTTCAAAGCGGCGAGCGACACGCCGCTCCTCTCCTTGGACGAGGAAACCGCCTTGACGATGAGCTCGCCGACGCTGGGGCCCGCTTTCTTGGTCCTCGAAGCTGCTTTCTTCTTGGGCGCTTTGGCCGGCGCGGCGGCGGGCGCGGGAGCGACTTCTGCCATGTCTGTGTGTGCGGAGCTAAGTAGAATAAAAGAGTCAATCGCTGTGGCGCTGTGTAACACAGGAACCTCCCTCCCCGCGGCCGGGGGGCTGGTCTTAAAAGCAGACATGAGAACGTTGTAGACTCAACCCGGGCGCCGCTGAATGACTGCGCTTCCGCGATGCGCTCGCAACTGTGTTTTCTCATGGCATTTCGCGGCGAAAATCAGACTCGTCAGGCAAGCTCCAAAGCGTTCAAGCACGCGTTTCGCGAGAACGGGCTTTCCCGTTTCTCCCGAGGCCCGCCACGGCCAGGAAGAGAGCACCAATCTCGCGCAGCGGGCACAAAAGTGCACGGCGCGCCTGGCGCTCGAGCCGGCGGGCCGCGCATTTCGTGCGTTGTGCTGTGTAAAAAGAGGGCAAAAAACGGCGTGGCCCTTGCGAGGCCTGCGGGCCGAGATGAAGGAGAGCCGTGTGAGTGCTGCTGCTATGTTTGCACCGGCCGAGTGTGGCGTGCAGTATGTGAACCGAGGCCCCTTTTGGGCCGTGTAAAGCACATGAGTGGAGAGCGAGGGCGAAAGAGGGAGAGAGCGGGCGCGCTCGGAGGGACGAGGCGACTCCCGCAGCGTGACTCCCAGCGTCTTTGTCCTCGTCTGGTCTTCGTCGCTCGGGCTGGCGCCGGCACTCGGGCTGGCGCTCCTCGTGCGCGGCCGCGTCCTCTTGTGGTCCCGGGGCGCCAGGTGCGCCTCGTGGCCGCCTCGATCGGCGCGCACCTCCGCCTCGTTACCTGCGCCTGTCTCCGCCCTAGCCCTAGCCCTAGTTAACCCTAGTGCCGTTTAGCCCGGCTCTGCCCTAACCCTAGTGCCGTTTAGCCCGGCTCTGCCCTAGCCCTAGTGCCGTTTAGCCCGGCTCTGCCCTAACCCTAGTGCCGTTTAGCCCGGCTCTGCCCTAACCCTAGTGCCGTTTAGCCCGGCTCTGCCCTAACCCTAGTGCCGTTTAGCCCGGCTCTGCCCTAACCCTAGTGCCGTTTAGCCCGGCTCTGCCCTAACCCTAGTGCCGTTTAGCCCAACTCTGCCCTAACCCTAGTGCCGTTTAGCCCAACTCTGCCCTAGCCCTAGTGCCGTTTAGCCCGGCTCTGCCCTAACCCTAGTGCCGTTTAGCCCAACTCTGCCCTAACCCTAGTGCCGTTTAGCCCAACTCTGCCCTAGCCCTAGTGCCGTTTAGCCCGGCTCTGCCCTAACCCTAGTGCCGTTTAGCCCAACTCTGCCCTAACCCTAGTGCCGTTTAGCCCAACTCTGCCCTAACCCTAGTGCCGTTTAGCCCGGCTCTGCCCTAACCCTAGTGCCGTTTAGCCCGGCTCTGCCCTAGCCCTAGTGCCGTTTAGCCCGGCTCTGCTATATCCTTATGTTTATTCAATTCCACACTGCTGTAACTCTAGTCTTATGAACTCGACAGAGCTCTAACCCCATTCGTTGTTATTCAACTATCACCTCGTTTTAATTGATAAATGTAGCCAATGCTGCTATAAATGCATTTTTATTTACTCCACACTTCTATCTTCACACTTCTACATTTTGTATTTCCTCCACAGTGCTTTAAACTTGTGATTGCGATTTACTCAGTATGGCTAGAATCCTATTTTGAAGTATTTCCTGCTGCTATAACATTGATTAGAATTACTCTGTGCGGCTATAAGCCTATTTTGAAGTACTCTGTGCGGCTATAAGCCTATTTTGAAGTACATCGTGCTGCTATAAGCCTATTTTGAAGTACATCGTGCTGCTATAAGCCCGTTTTGAAGTACATCGTGCTGCTATAAGCCCATTTTGAAGTACATCGTGCTGCTATAAGCCCGTTTTGAAGTACATCGTGCTGCTATAGGCCTATTTTGAAGTACATCGTGCTGCTATAAGCCCATTTTGAAGTACTCTGTGCGGCTATAGGCCTATTTTGAAGTACATCGTGCTGCTATAAGCCCATTTTGAAGTACATCGTGCTGCTATAAGCCTATTTTGAAGTACTCTGTGCTGCTATAAGCCCGTTTTGAAGTACTCTGTGCTGCTATAAGCCTATTTTGAAGTACATCGTGCTGCTATAAGCCCATTTTGAAGTACTCTGTGCTGCTATAAGCCCGTTTTGAAGTACTCTGTGCTGCTATAAGCCCGTTTTGAAGTACTCTGTGCTGCTATAAGCCTATTTTGAAGTACATCGTGCTGCTATAAGCCCATTTTGAAGTACTCTGTGCTGCTATAAGCCCGTTTTGAAGTACTCTGTGCGGCTATAGGCCTATTTTGAAGTACATCGTGCTGCTATAAGCCCATTTTGAAGTACTCTGTGCGGCTATAAGCCTATTTTGAAGTACATCGTGCTGCTATAAGCCTATTTTGAAGTACTCTGTGCTGCTATAAGCCCGTTTTGAAGTACTCTGTGCTGCTATAAGCCTATTTTGAAGTACTCTGTGCGGCTATAGGCCCGTTTTGAAGTACTCTGCGCTGCTATAGGCCTATTTTGAAGTACATCGTGCTGCTATAAGCCCGTTTTGAAGTACTCTGTGCGGCTATAAGCCCGTTTTGAAGTACTCTGTGCGGCTATAGGCCTATTTTGAAGTACTCTGTGCTGCTATAGGCCTATTTTGAAGTACATCCTGCTGCTATAGGCCTATTTTGAAGTACTCTGTGCTGCTATAAGCCTATTTTGAAGTACATCCTGCTGCTATAGGCCTATTTTGAAGTACTCTGTGCTGCTATAAGCCTATTTTGAAGTACATCGTGCTGCTATAACCATATGTTGAAGTACTCTGCGCTGCTATAAGCCTATTTTGAAGTACATCGTGCTGCTATAAGCCCGTTTTGAAGTACTCTGTGCGGCTATAGGCCTATTTTGAAGTACTCTGTGCGGCTATAAGCCTATTTTGAAGTACATCGTGCTGCTATAAGCCCGTTTTGAAGTACTCTGTGCGGCTATAGGCCTATTTTGAAGTACATCGTGCTGCTATAGGCCTATTTTGAAGTACACTGTGCGGCTATAGGCCTATTTTGAAGTACATCGTGCTGCTATAAGCCTATTTTGAAGTACATCGTGCTGCTATAAGCCCGTTTTGAAGTACTCTGTGCGGCTATAGGCCTATTTTGAAGTACATCGTGCTGCTATAAGCCTATTTTGAAGTACATCGTGCTGCTATAACCATATGTTGAAGTACTCTGCGCTGCTATAAGCCTATTTTGAAGTACTCTGTGCGGCTATAGGCCTTTTTTGAAGTACTCTGTGCTGCTGTAGGCCTGTTTTGAAGTACTCTGTGCTGCTATAAGCCTATTTTGACGTACTCTGCGCTGCAATAGGCCTGTTTTGAAGTACTTTGTGGTGCTGTAACATTAATTTATTTACTTCACACTGATAGAACTTTATTTTGAATCACTGTGTGATGCAATAAACGTATTTTGAATTACTTTGTGATGCTATAACCATATTTTGAGTTGCTGTAACCCTGTTTTGAATTACTCTGCACTGCTATAAGCCTATTTTGAAGTACTTTGTGGTGCTGTCATTTGAATTACTTCATGCTGCTATAAAGCCTATTTTGAAGTACTCTGTGGTGCTGTACCAGTAATTTGTATTACTTCATGCTGCTATAAGCCTATTTTGAATTACTTTTTGTTGCTATATCCCTATTTTGAATTATTCCGTGCCACGACGATCTTATTTTGAACTACTCTGTCCCTCTATAACCCTATTTTGAATTACTCGACACAACTATAATCCTATTTTGAGTTACTTTGTGGTAACTCTAACATTAATTTGAATTACTTCATGCTGCTTTAATCCTATTTATAATTACTCTGCACAGCTATAAACATTATTTTGAATAACTCTGTGCCGCTATAATCCTATTCTGAGTTCTTTAGTACCGCAATAACCCTATTTTGAATTATTTCGTGCTGCTATAACCCTATTTTGAAGTACTCTGTGTCACTATGAGCCTATTTGAAAGTACTTTGTGGTACCATATCACTACATTTAATTACTCTGTGCCGCTATAATCCTATTTTGAATTAATTACTTAGTGCAGCTACAACCCTATGTTGAATTACTGTGTGCCTCTATAATACGGTAATTTGAATGACGTTACACTGTTATAGACCTATTTTCAAGTACCTCTTGTTCCTATAAGCCCATTTTCAATTACTTTGTATTGCTATTACCCTATTGGAGTTACTTTGTGCCTCTAGAACCCTATTTTGAATTATTTTGCAGTGCTATAACGCTGATTAGAATTACTTCATTCTGCCATAAAATTATTTAGCAACACCGAGAACGCGCAATGCTCGAACAATCTAGTTTATATTTACTCACCTGTGCATTTAGCATACTACAAAACTGACACAATGAACAAAACAGTCGCGGGGAAACAGCGCGATAAAAGCCGGCGGGGAACGCGCCCCCCCTCCCCCCGCCACACACACACACACACACACACACACACACACACACACACACACAGAAAGAGAGAGAGAGAGAGACAGAGAGGAAAAGAAGAAAATGCTCTTTATATGAAGGAGTGGGTGGCTCTTAAAAGAGCCGTTGGGTTGATGAAGACGGCGGTAAGGCGCTTTACTTGGAGCTGGTGTACTTGGTGACGGCCTTGGTGCCCTCGGACACGGCGTGCTTGGCCAGCTCGCCGGGAAGCAACAGGCGCACGGCGGTCTGGATCTCCCTGGAGGTGATGGTGGAGCGCTTGTTGTAATGAGCCAGACGAGAGGACTCACCGGCGATACGCTCGAAGATGTCGTTCACGAACGAGTTCATGATGCCCATCGCCTTAGAAGAGATGCCGGTGTCGGGGTGCACCTGCTTCAGGACTTTGTACACGTAGATAGCGTAGCTCTCCTTCCTGGACTTTCTGCGCTTCTTGCCTCCTTTGCCGGCCGTCTTGGTCACGGCTTTCTTGGATCCCTTCTTGGGAGCGGCCTTGGCTGGGTCGGGCATGTTGCTGCTGCTGCTTCTCCAGTAAACTGCGAGAGAATGAATAACGCCCGCCTCGCGGCCGCTCTATTTACAGGCCGACATTGTAATTAGGCACAAGCGAAGAACATTTTTTTATTGGTCAAAATCCCAACCCGCCTCATACAGGGAGCCTCCCACCGCTCCGCCCTCCTCCTCCTCCTCCTCCTCCTCCTCCTCCTCCTCCTCCTCGCTCCCCCCCGCTACGCTTTGTTTCCCTTCCCGCCTTTTTATATTCACAATGTGCACTATAACTAAAGGAAAAAAGTAAAATAAAATAAAAATACACACACACACATACATATATGTATATATTTATCTCTACTACCACCGTCTTCTAACGCGTTTTACACACACACACACACACGTACACACTAAATATAAACATTGAAAACTAGATTATTATGATCGTTATGTGTTCATACAGAAATTATCTTCTACTTGTATGCTACGTGTGTACGGCGCTTGACGCCATTTGCTTAAAGGCCCCCTCGCAAAAAAAAAAAAAAAAAAACCCCACACACACACAGCACGAGAAACAGCTCTTTTTCTGGATGTTTGGGTGGCTCTTAAAAGAGCCGTTGTGTTCGCGTCGTTCGGTGTTGGAGCGTTTAACCGCCGAAGCCGTACAGGGTGCGTCCCTGGCGTTTCAGGGCGTACACCACATCCATGGCGGTGACCGTCTTCCTCTTGGCATGCTCGGTGTAGGTGACGGCGTCGCGGATCACGTTCTCCAGGAACACCTTCAGCACACCGCGAGTCTCTTCGTAGATCAGACCGGAAATACGCTTAACACCGCCACGGCGAGCCAGACGGCGAATAGCCGGCTTGGTGATTCCCTGGATGTTATCGCGAAGAACTTTACGGTGACGCTTGGCGCCTCCTTTGCCAAGCCCCTTTCCGCCCTTGCCTCTGCCAGACATGATGCTGCTCTCTCGAAGTCAAGCTGCTCAATAAAACTCGCCGCGCAGCGCCCACATATTTATCCGCCCTCTACAGGACCTTGTTGAGAACAGGCGAGGAGGCGGGCCTAAGACCAACGGTCACACAATAGAGCACATTCAAAAAGAAACAGAACGCCACAGCTTTCTACCTGCTAGCGTCTTCTTCTTCCTCACCCTCTCTATACACACAAACATTATTATTACTATTATTATTATTAGTAGTAGTTGTTTTTCCAGTAGTAGTAGTAGTAATTGTAGTAGAAGTCTTAATCTGATATGCAAGGCATATATATTAAAAAAAAACAAAACATACAGACAAACACCCGTCAGTGTAAGGAGGTTAGTAAAAGTACTCTGTGTTTGTAAAACATTGACATTCCCTTTACAGACACGAGACGTTCCTTTTGAGCATGCCTGTGGGCTCAAGGCCCGGATTCTAAACTCCTATGTCTGCTATAACGACGGGTCTCGCGTAGCAGCACAGCATCTTATTAGTAGGCCCCTCATTCAGCTGATCACCATCACAGTCTGTGTACACTTTTAATCGAGCCCACATTTTACCACACGAATAGGTCACTCACAAGCGGCACAGAAAGGAATGCAAAGACAACTCTCGGGCCTTACTTTATCAGTTCTCTCAAAGGCAAAATATAATGGACTATCTAAGGTATAATGTCTAAATTAGATACACTTTCTCAAACGCTAACATTCTTAAACTCCACATTCTTAAACTCCAAGTGTCATTCACAAGGAAAGCATACTCGCTTCACCATTCGTGCCAAAGAAACTAATATACAATTCATCAAACACGTGTGTCGACACAAAGCCAGTGTTCTACTGAACACACCGAAGCACTGTCTACTCACAAGCCGTCTCTTTTCTATAAACACAACGCTCACGGTAAAGAGGATTTTGCAGCCCAACATTTTTGCAATCTGACAACACCGTCCATAACTTATCCACTTACTTTACTCATTTATTAGACGTCTACAATGTTCGATGTGTCGATCAGACTGTCATGTAGAAGCGTGTTGATGCACAGAACAACCCCCGTGTTCTCCGTACATCACCATGTATGGGTGCGATGTATGTGACGTGCGTTCATACATTTGATTTATTAAATCATTTCATTATCCGAACCCAGTTATTTACTGCGGATGCAGGCAGTCAAGTTTCGAAATGCGGCCACACGTGGATGAATAAGATCCATCCAGCACAACACACTTCACTAACTACACAAAAAGTCTGTTAGCCTTATAGAATGGAGTAGTATTAATAGGAGCACACATTAGTATTATTACTATTATTATTATCAGTATTATTATTATCAGTATTATTATTATTATTATTATTGTAAGTGGTAGTAGTAGTAGTAGTAGCAGCAGTGTTGTTGTTATCAGAGTAATTTTATTTGCCATATGTATTGACATGTATTAGGAATATTTCTTGGTGTTTGGTCACAACACGATACATTCCACACAGTTTACAAGATGCACATCACAGACAACACAACACACAACTACCTTCCCAATCTCCAAATACTGCACCTTAAGCAGAAATCTGTAGAATCAGTTGTCATTTATATTACAGCGGAGGTACAAAGAGCAGCCGAATCCAGTTCAGATGGCATTACACGGAATCACATAACTGTGATATATAATACATAATAGTTGCAATGATATACAGTAATGACAATATTTAATAAATAATCATTATAATAAATACTAAAAGATAATTATTTAATAGCTATTATCAGTAGTAGAGGGAAGAAGCCTTTACTTGTCACATATACATTACTACCACTGAGCTGGGGCCTGAACCCCTGACCTACTGATCAGTAACCCTGAGCCTGACAAACATTCCAAAGGATTCCCCCCCCCCCCCCCCCCCCTTTTTTTAAATTTATTTATTTATTTATTTATTTATTATTTATATTATTATTACAAATATAGACTTACAACAAGAGGCTATAAACAACAGTGGTTGCGGCAAAGTGCACTTCATAAACTTGGCCACACGAGGGCAGTCAAGATCCATCCACAACAACACACAGCGCTGCACACACCAGCCTTTAGATTTATAATTATTTGATTCATCAACCTTTATTCTTTCTTCTAGTCTTTCTTTCTTATTTCTTCTAATTATTATTATTATTATTATTATTAAGAGTAGTAGTAGTAGTAGTACTAGTAGTAGAATTATTATGGTTATTGTAGTTGTTATTGTCATCATGTTTTAATATATTTTGTAACACGCAACAAACATAACATTGGCAAACATTTCTTAAAGGTTTTTTCTCCCTTTATTTATTTATTTATTTATTTATTTATTTCTTTTTTTATTGCAGATGTAGACCTAACCTGCGGCTATAAACAACAGTGGTTAGGGCAACGTGCACTTCCTAAACTTGGCCACACGAGGGCGATTATGAGTAGTAGTAGCAGTAGCAGTTTTAGAAGAAGAAGTACTAGTAGCAGCAGAAGTAGTAGTAGTAGAAGAAGAAGAAGAAGAAGAAGTAGTAGAATTATTATTATTACTGTTGTTGTTTTTGTCATGTTTTAACCTATTTTCTAACACGCAACAAGCATAGCATTGGCAAACATTTCTTAAAGGATTTCCCTCCTTTTTTTAAAAAAAAATTTTTAAACGATTTATTACAGACTTGCTACATTTGCGGCGTTAAACAGCAGTGGTTAGGGCAAAGTGCACTTCCATCAACTTTTATTCTTTACTCTAGTCTTTCTTCAATATTATTTCTTCGTCTTCCTTTTTTCTCTTTCCTATTATTATTATTATTATTATTATTATAGTAGTATTGGTAGTAGAATCATTCTTATTGTTGCTGTTATTGTTTTTGTCATGTCGTAATATATTTTGTGACACGCAACAAACATAGCATTGACATACATTTCTTGAAGGATCCCCCCCTTTAAACGATTTATTACAAAGACTAACTATGTAGACTTGCTATATTTGCGGCAGCAGTGGTTAGGGCAAAGTACACTTCCTAACCTTGGCCACACGATGGCAGTCAAGATCCATCCACAACAACACACAGCGCTGCTCACAACAACCTTTATTTTACTCCTCATCCTTTATTCTTTCATCTAGCCTTTCTTTATTACTCCTTCTAATTATTATTATTATTATTATTAGTAGTAGTAGTAGTAGTAGTAGTAGTAGTAGTATTTTTTTTCATTTTATTATTACATATTCCATTTTTAAAGCACGTCTCTTCAGGCCTCTCAGCACTTGACATGGAAATGATTTAAAAAAAAAAAAAAAAAGGTTTAAATAAATGAGCGAATGAATGAATGAATAAATAAAAATAAGATGTTACATTTTGTCCTTGTTAAATACACACCAATATTGTATCTGATTATTTCTAAGCAGAAAAGAAAGACATTATTAGGCGGAATGACGGAGAAACCCTTCTGCTTCTCCCCTTCAAATTAGTGAAGAGGCGCGCGCAGAAACCCCAACATTTAAAGATCGATGAATCCCCGCGGCGTCATAAAGGGAAAAACTGTCAATCAAACCAACAGCATAGTTCTAAGCCTCTGACCTCGGCGCATGACGTCACAAATAAATCTTATGGTTCACTGCTCCCTTTTCACTGTAAGTGTGCCACAGCGTGAGAGCGCGCGCGTATAAGCACATCACGCGCGCACGCACACACACATTATATAATATGCGTAACATATTTATAATAATTTATATAGTTTATGAAAATATGTTTTTTTAAACCACATTACAATTAATTTTTAAACAGCCAAGGGATGAAGACTTGCTCATTTCACTGAGACTGTGAGGTGGCTCTTAAAAGAGCCTTTATGTAGATTAGACGCGGTCGTCGTTTAAGCGCGCTCTCCGCGAATACGGCGGGCCAGCTGAATATCCTTGGGCATGATGGTCACTCTCTTGGCGTGGATGGCGCACAGGTTGGTGTCCTCGAACAGGCCGACCAGGTACGCCTCGCTCGCCTCCTGCAGGGCCATGACGGCCGAGCTCTGGAAACGCAGATCAGTCTTGAAGTCCTGAGCGATTTCTCTCACCAGGCGCTGGAAGGGCAGCTTGCGGATGAGCAGCTCAGTAGACTTCTGATAACGGCGGATCTCTCTCAGAGCCACGGTGCCCGGCCTGTAACGGTGAGGCTTCTTCACGCCGCCGGTGGCCGGGGCGCTCTTGCGGGCGGCCTTAGTGGCGAGCTGCTTTCTGGGCGCCTTGCCACCGGTAGACTTACGGGCGGTCTGCTTGGTTCTTGCCATAGCGTCGAGCTCTGCACTTCACGGACGAAAAACAGAATACACGGCGCTCGCGAACGCCGGCTTTTTAAGCCCTAACGCTGCCCTGCGCTGATTGGGCGTCTTGGAGGCACTCGTCTGTCATTGGATAGAATGTGTGACGTCATTTGATGACTATTGGCTCGTCTTCCGCCACCGGCACAGTTCGAAACACAAGGCGCCCGCCCCTATTCCACGGGCGCGCAGCGCTTTTGTACTCTGCCATTCACCAGTTACACACAAACCGCCCGCCGTCAAAACATATTCTCATCCCTCACACTGCATTTAGCCAACACGCCTCACTATTGTTATTATTATTATTATTATTATTATTATTACTATTACTACTACTACTGCTACTACTTGAATATTTTCCAAGTATATAATTATTTATAATATATATAACGCATATATAATTATTAGCAAATTAGTGTGCTCATGTCCTGATTTTAACCGCGTTTGCTTTGTATTAAGAAGATAGGAATAACATTGCACTTTTGGAGCAGAAGTGGGTGGCTCTTAAAAGAGCCTTTGGGTACTGGCAAACGCAGCAGTGGGCGCGTTTACTTGGTCTTGACGGTCTTCTCAGTCTTCTTGGGCAGAAGCACGGCCTGAATGTTAGGCAGCACACCACCCTGAGCGATGGTCACCCCGCCGAGCAGTTTGTTCAGCTCCTCGTCGTTACGCACGGCGAGCTGCAGGTGGCGGGGGATGATACGGGTCTTCTTGTTGTCACGGGCGGCGTTGCCGGCCAACTCCAGGATCTCAGCAGTCAGATACTCCAGCACGGCGGCCAGGTAGACCGGAGCGCCGGCACCGACGCGCTCGGCGTAGTTGCCTTTACGCAGGAGCCTGTGCACACGGCCCACAGGGAACTGCAGCCCAGCTCTGGAGGAACGAGTCTTGGCCTTGGCCCTAGCCTTTCCGCCGGTTTTCCCACGACCACTCATGGTTATGATCAGACCTGTTCCACGAACGACGCTGAAATAATAAAGACTACGCGCCGAGCCCTCCGTGATATAGCCAACACAGCCGCTCTCTTATTGGCTAAGATCGTTGTGGCAGAAGAACCAATCACAAACGCGCCGTCAAATTCCAGCGTCCGCCCACCATTCTATTCTACGCGACACCCCTCCCACCCCCGTTTGTGACGCCGCCTGTGTGTGTGTGTGTGTGTGTGTGTGTGTGTGTGAGAGAGAGAGAGAGAGAGAGAGAGAGAGAGAGAGAGAGAGAGAGAGCGCATGAAAACAGACAGAAGGGAAAATAGACATACAAACGCACACACTAACACAATGATATACAACGCTATAGAGAAATGTAAATTCTTACTAGTTTGCCCATATGTTCATGTTCCTCCTACAGCCTCTGTTACCGTTTTGGGAGGAGGAATCCAATCCACTAAAAGCATAATTTTGTGTCATGAGAGGACAGGGAATATCGCTCTTTAAACGAAAATATGGGTGGCTCTTAAAAGAGCCGTTTAAGGATCAAAAACATGAATTAAACACACAAACATGTTTATTTCTTTTTGGGGGCTGCCTTTTTCGCCTTTGCCGCTTTGGGCTTTGCTGTCTTGGGCTTCACAGCCTTTGCCTTCTTGGGGCTCTTGGCTGCCTTTTTAGGGGTCGCCGGCTTCTTCGCCTTCTTGGGGCTCTTGGTGGCTTTCTTGGCGGCGGCGGCGGGCTTCTTCGCCTTCTTAGGAGACTTCTTGGCGGCGGCGGCGGGTTTCTTGGCCGCTACCTTCTTGGGCTTCTTAGCCGCGGCGGGCTTCTTGGCTGCCGCCTTCTTGGGTTTGGGCGCGGCTTTCTTTGCGGGCTTCTTGGCTTCGGTCTGCTTCTTGTTCAGCTTGAAAGAGCCAGACGCGCCGGTCCCTTTGGTCTGCACCAGAGTGCCCTTTGTCACGAGGCTCTTGACGGCGAGCTTGACGCGGGAGTTGTTCTTCTCCACATCGTATCCGCCGGCAGCCAAAGCCTTCTTCAAAGCGGCGAGCGACACGCCGCTCCTCTCCTTGGACGAGGAAACCGCCTTGACGATGAGCTCGCCGACGCTGGGGCCCGCTTTCTTGGTCCTCGAAGCTGCTTTCTTCTTGGGCGCTTTGGCCGGCGCGGCGGCGGGCGCGGGAGCGACTTCTGCCATGTCTGTGTGTGCGGAGCTAAGTAGAATAAAAGAGTCAATCGCTGTGGCGCTGTGTAACACAGGAACCTCCCTCCCCGCGGCCGGGGGGCTGGTCTTAAAAGCAGACATGAGAACGTTGTAGACTCAACCCGGGCGCCGCTGAATGACTGCGCTTCCGCGATGCGCTCGCAACTGTGTTTTCTCATGGCATTTCGCGGCGAAAATCAGACTCGTCAGGCAAGCTCCAAAGCGTTCAAGCACGCGTTTCGCGAGAACGGGCTTTCCCGTTTCTCCCGAGGCCCGCCACGGCCAGGAAGAGAGCACCAATCTCGCGCAGCGGGCACAAAAGTGCACGGCGCGCCTGGCGCTCGAGCCGGCGGGCCGCGCATTTCGTGCGTTGTGCTGTGTAAAAAGAGGGCAAAAAACGGCGTGGCCCTTGCGAGGCCTGCGGGCCGAGATGAAGGAGAGCCGTGTGAGTGCTGCTGCTATGTTTGCACCGGCCGAGTGTGGCGTGCAGTATGTGAACCGAGGCCCCTTTTGGGCCGTGTAAAGCACATGAGTGGAGAGCGAGGGCGAAAGAGGGAGAGAGCGGGCGCGCTCGGAGGGACGAGGCGACTCCCGCAGCGTGACTCCCAGCGTCTTTGTCCTCGTCTGGTCTTCGTCGCTCGGGCTGGCGCCGGCACTCGGGCTGGCGCTCCTCGTGCGCGGCCGCGTCCTCTTGTGGTCCCGGGGCGCCAGGTGCGCCTCGTGGCCGCCTCGATCGGCGCGCACCTCCGCCTCGTTACCTGCGCCTGTCTCCGCCCTAGCCCTAGCCCTAGTTAACCCTAGTGCCGTTTAGCCCGGCTCTGCCCTAACCCTAGTGCCGTTTAGCCCGGCTCTGCCCTAGCCCTAGTGCCGTTTAGCCCGGCTCTGCCCTAACCCTAGTGCCGTTTAGCCCGGCTCTGCCCTAGCCCTAGTGCCGTTTAGCCCGGCTCTGCTATATCCTTATGTTTATTCAATTCCACACTGCTGTAACTCTAGTCTTATGAACTCGACAGAGCTCTAACCCCATTCGTTGTTATTCAACTATCACCTCGTTTTAATTGATAAATGTAGCCAATGCTGCTATAAATGCATTTTTATTTACTCCACACTTCTATCTTCACACTTCTACATTTTGTATTTCCTCCACAGTGCTTTAAACTTGTGATTGCGATTTACTCAGTATGGCTAGAATCCTATTTTGAAGTATTTCCTGCTGCTATAACATTGATTAGAATTACTCTGTGCGGCTATAAGCCTATTTTGAAGTACTCTGTGCGGCTATAAGCCTATTTTGAAGTACATCGTGCTGCTATAAGCCTATTTTGAAGTACATCGTGCTGCTATAAGCCCGTTTTGAAGTACATCGTGCTGCTATAAGCCCATTTTGAAGTACATCGTGCTGCTATAAGCCCGTTTTGAAGTACATCGTGCTGCTATAGGCCTATTTTGAAGTACATCGTGCTGCTATAAGCCCATTTTGAAGTACTCTGTGCGGCTATAGGCCTATTTTGAAGTACATCGTGCTGCTATAAGCCCATTTTGAAGTACATCGTGCTGCTATAAGCCTATTTTGAAGTACTCTGTGCTGCTATAAGCCCGTTTTGAAGTACTCTGTGCTGCTATAAGCCTATTTTGAAGTACATCGTGCTGCTATAAGCCCATTTTGAAGTACTCTGTGCTGCTATAAGCCCGTTTTGAAGTACTCTGTGCTGCTATAAGCCCGTTTTGAAGTACTCTGTGCTGCTATAAGCCTATTTTGAAGTACATCGTGCTGCTATAAGCCCATTTTGAAGTACTCTGTGCTGCTATAAGCCCGTTTTGAAGTACTCTGTGCGGCTATAGGCCTATTTTGAAGTACATCGTGCTGCTATAAGCCCATTTTGAAGTACTCTGTGCGGCTATAAGCCTATTTTGAAGTACATCGTGCTGCTATAAGCCTATTTTGAAGTACTCTGTGCGGCTATAAGCCCGTTTTGAAGTACTCTGTGCTGCTATAAGCCTATTTTGAAGTACTCTGTGCGGCTATAGGCCCGTTTTGAAGTACTCTGCGCTGCTATAGGCCTATTTTGAAGTACATCGTGCTGCTATAAGCCCGTTTTGAAGTACTCTGTGCGGCTATAAGCCCGTTTTGAAGTACTCTGTGCGGCTATAGGCCTATTTTGAAGTACTCTGTGCTGCTATAGGCCTATTTTGAAGTACATCCTGCTGCTATAGGCCTATTTTGAAGTACTCTGTGCTGCTATAAGCCTATTTTGAAGTACATCCTGCTGCTATAGGCCTATTTTGAAGTACTCTGTGCTGCTATAAGCCTATTTTGAAGTACATCGTGCTGCTATAACCATATGTTGAAGTACTCTGCGCTGCTATAAGCCTATTTTGAAGTACATCGTGCTGCTATAAGCCCGTTTTGAAGTACTCTGTGCGGCTATAGGCCTATTTTGAAGTACTCTGTGCGGCTATAAGCCTATTTTGAAGTACATCGTGCTGCTATAAGCCCGTTTTGAAGTACTCTGTGCGGCTATAGGCCTATTTTGAAGTACATCGTGCTGCTATAGGCCTATTTTGAAGTACACTGTGCGGCTATAGGCCTATTTTGAAGTACATCGTGCTGCTATAAGCCTATTTTGAAGTACATCGTGCTGCTATAAGCCCGTTTTGAAGTACTCTGTGCGGCTATAGGCCTATTTTGAAGTACATCGTGCTGCTATAAGCCTATTTTGAAGTACATCGTGCTGCTATAACCATATGTTGAAGTACTCTGCGCTGCTATAAGCCTATTTTGAAGTACTCTGTGCGGCTATAGGCCTTTTTTGAAGTACTCTGTGCTGCTGTAGGCCTGTTTTGAAGTACTCTGTGCTGCTATAAGCCTATTTTGACGTACTCTGCGCTGCAATAGGCCTGTTTTGAAGTACTTTGTGGTGCTGTAACATTAATTTATTTACTTCACACTGATAGAACTTTATTTTGAATCACTGTGTGATGCAATAAACGTATTTTGAATTACTTTGTGATGCTATAACCATATTTTGAGTTGCTGTAACCCTGTTTTGAATTACTCTGCACTGCTATAAGCCTATTTTGAAGTACTTTGTGGTGCTGTCATTTGAATTACTTCATGCTGCTATAAAGCCTATTTTGAAGTACTCTGTGGTGCTGTACCAGTAATTTGTATTACTTCATGCTGCTATAAGCCTATTTTGAATTACTTTTTGTTGCTATATCCCTATTTTGAATTATTCCGTGCCACGACGATCTTATTTTGAACTACTCTGTCCCTCTATAACCCTATTTTGAATTACTCGACACAACTATAATCCTATTTTGAGTTACTTTGTGGTAACTCTAACATTAATTTGAATTACTTCATGCTGCTTTAATCCTATTTATAATTACTCTGCACAGCTATAAACATTATTTTGAATAACTCTGTGCCGCTATAATCCTATTCTGAGTTCTTTAGTACCGCAATAACCCTATTTTGAATTATTTCGTGCTGCTATAACCCTATTTTGAAGTACTCTGTGTCACTATGAGCCTATTTGAAAGTACTTTGTGGTACCATATCACTACATTTAATTACTCTGTGCCGCTATAATCCTATTTTGAATTAATTACTTAGTGCAGCTACAACCCTATGTTGAATTACTGTGTGCCTCTATAATACGGTAATTTGAATGACGTTACACTGTTATAGACCTATTTTCAAGTACCTCTTGTTCCTATAAGCCCATTTTCAATTACTTTGTATTGCTATTACCCTATTGGAGTTACTTTGTGCCTCTAGAACCCTATTTTGAATTATTTTGCAGTGCTATAACGCTGATTAGAATTACTTCATTCTGCCATAAAATTATTTAGCAACACCGAGAACGCGCAATGCTCGAACAATCTAGTTTATATTTACTCACCTGTGCATTTAGCATACTACAAAACTGACACAATGAACAAAACAGTCGCGGGGAAACAGCGCGATAAAAGCCGGCGGGGAACGCGCCCCCCCTCCCCCCGCCACACACACACACACACACACACACACACACACACACACACACACACACACACAGAAAGAGAGAGAGAGAGAGACAGAGAGGAAAAGAAGAAAATGCTCTTTATATGAAGGAGTGGGTGGCTCTTAAAAGAGCCGTTGGGTTGATGAAGACGGCGGTAAGGCGCTTTACTTGGAGCTGGTGTACTTGGTGACGGCCTTGGTGCCCTCGGACACGGCGTGCTTGGCCAGCTCGCCGGGAAGCAACAGGCGCACGGCGGTCTGGATCTCCCTGGAGGTGATGGTGGAGCGCTTGTTGTAATGAGCCAGACGAGAGGACTCACCGGCGATACGCTCGAAGATGTCGTTCACGAACGAGTTCATGATGCCCATCGCCTTAGAAGAGATGCCGGTGTCGGGGTGCACCTGCTTCAGGACTTTGTACACGTAGATAGCGTAGCTCTCCTTCCTGGACTTTCTGCGCTTCTTGCCTCCTTTGCCGGCCGTCTTGGTCACGGCTTTCTTGGATCCCTTCTTGGGAGCGGCCTTGGCTGGGTCGGGCATGTTGCTGCTGCTGCTTCTCCAGTAAACTGCGAGAGAATGAATAACGCCCGCCTCGCGGCCGCTCTATTTACAGGCCGACATTGTAATTAGGCACAAGCGAAGAACATTTTTTTATTGGTCAAAATCCCAACCCGCCTCATACAGGGAGCCTCCCACCGCTCCGCCCTCCTCCTCCTCCTCCTCCTCCTCCTCCTCCTCCTCGCTCCCCCCCGCTACGCTTTGTTTCCCTTCCCGCCTTTTTATATTCACAATGTGCACTATAACTAAAGGAAAAAAGTAAAATAAAATAAAAATACACACACACACATACATATATGTATATATTTATCTCTACTACCACCGTCTTCTAACGCGTTTTACACACACACACACACACGTACACACTAAATATAAACATTGAAAACTAGATTATTATGATCGTTATGTGTTCATACAGAAATTATCTTCTACTTGTATGCTACGTGTGTACGGCGCTTGACGCCATTTGCTTAAAGGCCCCCTCGCAAAAAAAAAAAAAAAAAAACCCCACACACACACAGCACGAGAAACAGCTCTTTTTCTGGATGTTTGGGTGGCTCTTAAAAGAGCCGTTGTGTTCGCGTCGTTCGGTGTTGGAGCGTTTAACCGCCGAAGCCGTACAGGGTGCGTCCCTGGCGTTTCAGGGCGTACACCACATCCATGGCGGTGACCGTCTTCCTCTTGGCATGCTCGGTGTAGGTGACGGCGTCGCGGATCACGTTCTCCAGGAACACCTTCAGCACACCGCGAGTCTCTTCGTAGATCAGACCGGAAATACGCTTAACACCGCCACGGCGAGCCAGACGGCGAATAGCCGGCTTGGTGATTCCCTGGATGTTATCGCGAAGAACTTTACGGTGACGCTTGGCGCCTCCTTTGCCAAGCCCCTTTCCGCCCTTGCCTCTGCCAGACATGATGCTGCTCTCTCGAAGTCAAGCTGCTCAATAAAACTCGCCGCGCAGCGCCCACATATTTATCCGCCCTCTACAGGACCTTGTTGAGAACAGGCGAGGAGGCGGGCCTAAGACCAACGGTCACACAATAGAGCACATTCAAAAAGAAACAGAACGCCACAGCTTTCTACCTGCTAGCGTCTTCTTCTTCCTCACCCTCTCTATACACACAAACATTATTATTACTATTATTATTATTAGTAGTAGTTGTTTTTCCAGTAGTAGTAGTAGTAATTGTAGTAGAAGTCTTAATCTGATATGCAAGGCATATATATTAAAAAAAAACAAAACATACAGACAAACACCCGTCAGTGTAAGGAGGTTAGTAAAAGTACTCTGTGTTTGTAAAACATTGACATTCCCTTTACAGACACGAGACGTTCCTTTTGAGCATGCCTGTGGGCTCAAGGCCCGGATTCTAAACTCCTATGTCTGCTATAACGACGGGTCTCGCGTAGCAGCACAGCATCTTATTAGTAGGCCCCTCATTCAGCTGATCACCATCACAGTCTGTGTACACTTTTAATCGAGCCCACATTTTACCACACGAATAGGTCACTCACAAGCGGCACAGAAAGGAATGCAAAGACAACTCTCGGGCCTTACTTTATCAGTTCTCTCAAAGGCAAAATATAATGGACTATCTAAGGTATAATGTCTAAATTAGATACACTTTCTCAAACGCTAACATTCTTAAACTCCACATTCTTAAACTCCAAGTGTCATTCACAAGGAAAGCATACTCGCTTCACCATTCGTGCCAAAGAAACTAATATACAATTCATCAAACACGTGTGTCGACACAAAGCCAGTGTTCTACTGAACACACCGAAGCACTGTCTACTCACAAGCCGTCTCTTTTCTATAAACACAACGCTCACGGTAAAGAGGATTTTGCAGCCCAACATTTTTGCAATCTGACAACACCGTCCATAACTTATCCACTTACTTTACTCATTTATTAGACGTCTACAATGTTCGATGTGTCGATCAGACTGTCATGTAGAAGCGTGTTGATGCACAGAACAACCCCCGTGTTCTCCGTACATCACCATGTATGGGTGCGATGTATGTGACGTGCGTTCATACATTTGATTTATTAAATCATTTCATTATCCGAACCCAGTTATTTACTGCGGATGCAGGCAGTCAAGTTTCGAAATGCGGCCACACGTGGATGAATAAGATCCATCCAGCACAACACACTTCACTAACTACACAAAAAGTCTGTTAGCCTTATAGAATGGAGTAGTATTAATAGGAGCACACATTAGTATTATTACTATTATTATTATCAGTATTATTATTATCAGTATTATTATTATTATTATTATTGTAAGTGGTAGTAGTAGTAGTAGTAGCAGCAGTGTTGTTGTTATCAGAGTAATTTTATTTGCCATATGTATTGACATGTATTAGGAATATTTCTTGGTGTTTGGTCACAACACGATACATTCCACACAGTTTACAAGATGCACATCACAGACAACACAACACACAACTACCTTCCCAATCTCCAAATACTGCACCTTAAGCAGAAATCTGTAGAATCAGTTGTCATTTATATTACAGCGGAGGTACAAAGAGCAGCCGAATCCAGTTCAGATGGCATTACACGGAATCACATAACTGTGATATATAATACATAATAGTTGCAATGATATACAGTAATGACAATATTTAATAAATAATCATTATAATAAATACTAAAAGATAATTATTTAATAGCTATTATCAGTAGTAGAGGGAAGAAGCCTTTACTTGTCACATATACATTACTACCACTGAGCTGGGGCCTGAACCCCTGACCTACTGATCAGTAACCCTGAGCCTGACAAACATTCCAAAGGATTCCCCCCCCCCCCCCCCCCCCCCCCTTTTTTTAAATTTATTTATTTATTTATTTATTTATTATTTATATTATTATTACAAATATAGACTTACAACAAGAGGCTATAAACAACAGTGGTTGCGGCAAAGTGCACTTCATAAACTTGGCCACACGAGGGCAGTCAAGATCCATCCACAACAACACACAGCGCTGCACACACCAGCCTTTAGATTTATAATTATTTGATTCATCAACCTTTATTCTTTCTTCTAGTCTTTCTTTCTTATTTCTTCTAATTATTATTATTATTATTATTATTAAGAGTAGTAGTAGTAGTAGTACTAGTAGTAGAATTATTATGGTTATTGTAGTTGTTATTGTCATCATGTTTTAATATATTTTGTAACACGCAACAAACATAACATTGGCAAACATTTCTTAAAGGTTTTTTCTCCCTTTATTTATTTATTTATTTATTTATTTATTTCTTTTTTTATTGCAGATGTAGACCTAACCTGCGGCTATAAACAACAGTGGTTAGGGCAACGTGCACTTCCTAAACTTGGCCACACGAGGGCGATTATGAGTAGTAGTAGCAGTAGCAGTTTTAGAAGAAGAAGTACTAGTAGCAGCAGAAGTAGTAGTAGTAGAAGAAGAAGAAGAAGAAGAAGTAGTAGAATTATTATTATTACTGTTGTTGTTTTTGTCATGTTTTAACCTATTTTCTAACACGCAACAAGCATAGCATTGGCAAACATTTCTTAAAGGATTTCCCTCCTTTTTTTAAAAAAAAATTTTTAAACGATTTATTACAGACTTGCTACATTTGCGGCGTTAAACAGCAGTGGTTAGGGCAAAGTGCACTTCCATCAACTTTTATTCTTTACTCTAGTCTTTCTTCAATATTATTTCTTCGTCTTCCTTTTTTCTCTTTCCTATTATTATTATTATTATTATTATTATAGTAGTATTGGTAGTAGAATCATTCTTATTGTTGCTGTTATTGTTTTTGTCATGTCGTAATATATTTTGTGACACGCAACAAACATAGCATTGACATACATTTCTTGAAGGATCCCCCCCTTTAAACGATTTATTACAAAGACTAACTATGTAGACTTGCTATATTTGCGGCAGCAGTGGTTAGGGCAAAGTACACTTCCTAACCTTGGCCACACGATGGCAGTCAAGATCCATCCACAACAACACACAGCGCTGCTCACAACAACCTTTATTTTACTCCTCATCCTTTATTCTTTCATCTAGCCTTTCTTTATTACTCCTTCTAATTATTATTATTATTATTATTAGTAGTAGTAGTAGTAGTAGTAGTAGTAGTAGTATTTTTTTTCATTTTATTATTACATATTCCATTTTTAAAGCACGTCTCTTCAGGCCTCTCAGCACTTGACATGGAAATGATTTAAAAAAAAAAAAAAAAAGGTTTAAATAAATGAGCGAATGAATGAATGAATAAATAAAAATAAGATGTTACATTTTGTCCTTGTTAAATACACACCAATATTGTATCTGATTATTTCTAAGCAGAAAAGAAAGACATTATTAGGCGGAATGACGGAGAAACCCTTCTGCTTCTCCCCTTCAAATTAGTGAAGAGGCGCGCGCAGAAACCCCAACATTTAAAGATCGATGAATCCCCGCGGCGTCATAAAGGGAAAAACTGTCAATCAAACCAACAGCATAGTTCTAAGCCTCTGACCTCGGCGCATGACGTCACAAATAAATCTTATGGTTCACTGCTCCCTTTTCACTGTAAGTGTGCCACAGCGTGAGAGCGCGCGCGTATAAGCACATCACGCGCGCACGCACACACACATTATATAATATGCGTAACATATTTATAATAATTTATATAGTTTATGAAAATATGTTTTTTTAAACCACATTACAATTAATTTTTAAACAGCCAAGGGATGAAGACTTGCTCATTTCACTGAGACTGTGAGGTGGCTCTTAAAAGAGCCTTTGTGTAGATTAGACGCGGTCGTCGTTTAAGCGCGCTCTCCGCGAATACGGCGGGCCAGCTGAATATCCTTGGGCATGATGGTCACTCTCTTGGCGTGGATGGCGCACAGGTTGGTGTCCTCGAACAGGCCGACCAGGTACGCCTCGCTCGCCTCCTGCAGGGCCATGACGGCCGAGCTCTGGAAACGCAGATCAGTCTTGAAGTCCTGAGCGATTTCTCTCACCAGGCGCTGGAAGGGCAGCTTGCGGATGAGCAGCTCAGTAGACTTCTGATAACGGCGGATCTCTCTCAGAGCCACGGTGCCCGGCCTGTAACGGTGAGGCTTCTTCACGCCGCCGGTGGCCGGGGCGCTCTTGCGGGCGGCCTTAGTGGCGAGCTGCTTTCTGGGCGCCTTGCCACCGGTAGACTTACGGGCGGTCTGCTTGGTTCTTGCCATAGCGTCGAGCTCTGCACTTCACGGACGAAAAACAGAATACACGGCGCTCGCGAACGCCGGCTTTTTAAGCCCTAACGCTGCCCTGCGCTGATTGGGCGTCTTGGAGGCACTCGTCTGTCATTGGATAGAATGTGTGACGTCATTTGATGACTATTGGCTCGTCTTCCGCCACCGGCACAGTTCGAAACACAAGGCGCCCGCCCCTATTCCACGGGCGCGCAGCGCTTTTGTACTCTGCCATTCACCAGTTACACACAAACCGCCCGCCGTCAAAACATATTCTCATCCCTCACACTGCATTTAGCCAACACGCCTCACTATTGTTATTATTATTATTATTATTATTATTATTATTACTATTACTACTACTACTGCTACTACTTGAATATTTTCCAAGTATATAATTATTTATAATATATATAACGCATATATAATTATTAGCAAATTAGTGTGCTCATGTCCTGATTTTAACCGCGTTTGCTTTGTATTAAGAAGATAGGAATAACATTGCACTTTTGGAGCAGAAGTGGGTGGCTCTTAAAAGAGCCTTTGGGTACTGGCAAACGCAGCAGTGGGCGCGTTTACTTGGTCTTGACGGTCTTCTCAGTCTTCTTGGGCAGAAGCACGGCCTGAATGTTAGGCAGCACACCACCCTGAGCGATGGTCACCCCGCCGAGCAGTTTGTTCAGCTCCTCGTCGTTACGCACGGCGAGCTGCAGGTGGCGGGGGATGATATGGGTCTTCTTGTTGTCACGGGCGGCGTTGCCGGCCAACTCCAGGATCTCAGCAGTCAGATACTCCAGCACGGCGGCCAGGTAGACCGGAGCGCCGGCACCGACGCGCTCGGCGTAGTTGCCTTTACGCAGGAGCCTGTGCACACGGCCCACAGGGAACTGCAGCCCAGCTCTGGAGGAACGAGTCTTGGCCTTGGCCCTAGCCTTTCCGCCGGTTTTCCCGCGACCACTCATGGTTATGATCAGACCTGTTCCACGAACGACGCTGAAATAATAAAGACTACGCGCCGAGCCCTCCGTGATATAGCCAACACAGCCGCTCTCTTATTGGCTAAGATCGTTGTGGCAGAAGAACCAATCACAAACGCGCCGTCAAATTCCAGCGTCCGCCCACCATTCTATTCTACGCGACACCCCTCCCACCCCCGTTTGTGACGCCGCCTGTGTGTGTGTGTGTGTGTGTGTGTGTGTGTGTGTGTGTGTGTGTGAGAGAGAGAGAGAGAGAGAGAGAGAGAGAGAGAGAGAGAGAGAGAGAGAGAGCGCATGAAAACAGACAGAAGGGAAAATAGACATACAAACGCACACACTAACACAATGATATACAACGCTATAGAGAAATGTAAATTCTTACTAGTTTGCCCATATGTTCATGTTCCTCCT
This sequence comes from Pangasianodon hypophthalmus, assembly GCF_027358585.1. NCBI lineage: Eukaryota > Metazoa > Chordata > Actinopteri > Siluriformes > Pangasiidae > Pangasianodon > Pangasianodon hypophthalmus. The sequence continues at coordinate 102,104 of NC_069714.1, read as the reverse complement.
ACAGCCTCTGTTACCGTTTTGGGAGGAGGAATCCAATCCACTAAAAGCATAATTTTGTGTCATGAGAGGACAGGGAATATCGCTCTTTAAACGAAAATATGGGTGGCTCTTAAAAGAGCCGTTTAAGGATCAAAAACATGAATTAAACACACAAACATGTTTATTTCTTTTTGGGGGCTGCCTTTTTCGCCTTTGCCGCTTTGGGCTTTGCTGTCTTGGGCTTCACAGCCTTTGCCTTCTTGGGGCTCTTGGCTGCCTTTTTAGGGGTCGCCGGCTTCTTCGCCTTCTTGGGGCTCTTGGTGGCTTTCTTGGCGGCGGCGGCGGGCTTCTTCGCCTTCTTAGGAGACTTCTTGGCGGCGGCGGCGGGTTTCTTGGCCGCTACCTTCTTGGGCTTCTTAGCCGCGGCGGGCTTCTTGGCTGCCGCCTTCTTGGGTTTGGGCGCGGCTTTCTTTGCGGGCTTCTTGGCTTCGGTCTGCTTCTTGTTCAGCTTGAAAGAGCCAGACGCGCCGGTCCCTTTGGTCTGCACCAGAGTGCCCTTTGTCACGAGGCTCTTGACGGCGAGCTTGACGCGGGAGTTGTTCTTCTCCACATCGTATCCGCCGGCAGCCAAAGCCTTCTTCAAAGCGGCGAGCGACACGCCGCTCCTCTCCTTGGACGAGGAAACCGCCTTGACGATGAGCTCGCCGACGCTGGGGCCCGCTTTCTTGGTCCTCGAAGCTGCTTTCTTCTTGGGCGCTTTGGCCGGCGCGGCGGCGGGCGCGGGAGCGACTTCTGCCATGTCTGTGTGTGCGGAGCTAAGTAGAATAAAAGAGTCAATCGCTGTGGCGCTGTGTAACACAGGAACCTCCCTCCCCGCGGCCGGGGGGCTGGTCTTAAAAGCAGACATGAGAACGTTGTAGACTCAACCCGGGCGCCGCTGAATGACTGCGCTTCCGCGATGCGCTCGCAACTGTGTTTTCTCATGGCATTTCGCGGCGAAAATCAGACTCGTCAGGCAAGCTCCAAAGCGTTCAAGCACGCGTTTCGCGAGAACGGGCTTTCCCGTTTCTCCCGAGGCCCGCCACGGCCAGGAAGAGAGCACCAATCTCGCGCAGCGGGCACAAAAGTGCACGGCGCGCCTGGCGCTCGAGCCGGCGGGCCGCGCATTTCGTGCGTTGTGCTGTGTAAAAAGAGGGCAAAAAACGGCGTGGCCCTTGCGAGGCCTGCGGGCCGAGATGAAGGAGAGCCGTGTGAGTGCTGCTGCTATGTTTGCACCGGCCGAGTGTGGCGTGCAGTATGTGAACCGAGGCCCCTTTTGGGCCGTGTAAAGCACATGAGTGGAGAGCGAGGGCGAAAGAGGGAGAGAGCGGGCGCGCTCGGAGGGACGAGGCGACTCCCGCAGCGTGACTCCCAGCGTCTTTGTCCTCGTCTGGTCTTCGTCGCTCGGGCTGGCGCCGGCACTCGGGCTGGCGCTCCTCGTGCGCGGCCGCGTCCTCTTGTGGTCCCGGGGCGCCAGGTGCGCCTCGTGGCCGCCTCGATCGGCGCGCACCTCCGCCTCGTTACCTGCGCCTGTCTCCGCCCTAGCCCTAGCCCTAGTTAACCCTAGTGCCGTTTAGCCCGGCTCTGCCCTAACCCTAGTGCCGTTTAGCCCGGCTCTGCCCTAGCCCTAGTGCCGTTTAGCCCGGCTCTGCCCTAACCCTAGTGCCGTTTAGCCCGGCTCTGCCCTAGCCCTAGTGCCGTTTAGCCCGGCTCTGCTATATCCTTATGTTTATTCAATTCCACACTGCTGTAACTCTAGTCTTATGAACTCGACAGAGCTCTAACCCCATTCGTTGTTATTCAACTATCACCTCGTTTTAATTGATAAATGTAGCCAATGCTGCTATAAATGCATTTTTATTTACTCCACACTTCTATCTTCACACTTCTACATTTTGTATTTCCTCCACAGTGCTTTAAACTTGTGATTGCGATTTACTCAGTATGGCTAGAATCCTATTTTGAAGTATTTCCTGCTGCTATAACATTGATTAGAATTACTCTGTGCGGCTATAAGCCTATTTTGAAGTACTCTGTGCGGCTATAAGCCTATTTTGAAGTACATCGTGCTGCTATAAGCCTATTTTGAAGTACATCGTGCTGCTATAAGCCCGTTTTGAAGTACATCGTGCTGCTATAAGCCCATTTTGAAGTACATCGTGCTGCTATAAGCCCGTTTTGAAGTACATCGTGCTGCTATAGGCCTATTTTGAAGTACATCGTGCTGCTATAAGCCCATTTTGAAGTACTCTGTGCGGCTATAGGCCTATTTTGAAGTACATCGTGCTGCTATAAGCCCATTTTGAAGTACATCGTGCTGCTATAAGCCTATTTTGAAGTACTCTGTGCTGCTATAAGCCCGTTTTGAAGTACTCTGTGCTGCTATAAGCCTATTTTGAAGTACATCGTGCTGCTATAAGCCCATTTTGAAGTACTCTGTGCTGCTATAAGCCCGTTTTGAAGTACTCTGTGCTGCTATAAGCCCGTTTTGAAGTACTCTGTGCTGCTATAAGCCTATTTTGAAGTACATCGTGCTGCTATAAGCCCATTTTGAAGTACTCTGTGCTGCTATAAGCCCGTTTTGAAGTACTCTGTGCGGCTATAGGCCTATTTTGAAGTACATCGTGCTGCTATAAGCCCATTTTGAAGTACTCTGTGCGGCTATAAGCCTATTTTGAAGTACATCGTGCTGCTATAAGCCTATTTTGAAGTACTCTGTGCTGCTATAAGCCCGTTTTGAAGTACTCTGTGCTGCTATAAGCCTATTTTGAAGTACTCTGTGCGGCTATAGGCCCGTTTTGAAGTACTCTGCGCTGCTATAGGCCTATTTTGAAGTACATCGTGCTGCTATAAGCCCGTTTTGAAGTACTCTGTGCGGCTATAAGCCCGTTTTGAAGTACTCTGTGCGGCTATAGGCCTATTTTGAAGTACTCTGTGCTGCTATAGGCCTATTTTGAAGTACATCCTGCTGCTATAGGCCTATTTTGAAGTACTCTGTGCTGCTATAAGCCTATTTTGAAGTACATCCTGCTGCTATAGGCCTATTTTGAAGTACTCTGTGCTGCTATAAGCCTATTTTGAAGTACATCGTGCTGCTATAACCATATGTTGAAGTACTCTGCGCTGCTATAAGCCTATTTTGAAGTACATCGTGCTGCTATAAGCCCGTTTTGAAGTACTCTGTGCGGCTATAGGCCTATTTTGAAGTACTCTGTGCGGCTATAAGCCTATTTTGAAGTACATCGTGCTGCTATAAGCCCGTTTTGAAGTACTCTGTGCGGCTATAGGCCTATTTTGAAGTACATCGTGCTGCTATAGGCCTATTTTGAAGTACACTGTGCGGCTATAGGCCTATTTTGAAGTACATCGTGCTGCTATAAGCCTATTTTGAAGTACATCGTGCTGCTATAAGCCCGTTTTGAAGTACTCTGTGCGGCTATAGGCCTATTTTGAAGTACATCGTGCTGCTATAAGCCTATTTTGAAGTACATCGTGCTGCTATAACCATATGTTGAAGTACTCTGCGCTGCTATAAGCCTATTTTGAAGTACTCTGTGCGGCTATAGGCCTTTTTTGAAGTACTCTGTGCTGCTGTAGGCCTGTTTTGAAGTACTCTGTGCTGCTATAAGCCTATTTTGACGTACTCTGCGCTGCAATAGGCCTGTTTTGAAGTACTTTGTGGTGCTGTAACATTAATTTATTTACTTCACACTGATAGAACTTTATTTTGAATCACTGTGTGATGCAATAAACGTATTTTGAATTACTTTGTGATGCTATAACCATATTTTGAGTTGCTGTAACCCTGTTTTGAATTACTCTGCACTGCTATAAGCCTATTTTGAAGTACTTTGTGGTGCTGTCATTTGAATTACTTCATGCTGCTATAAAGCCTATTTTGAAGTACTCTGTGGTGCTGTACCAGTAATTTGTATTACTTCATGCTGCTATAAGCCTATTTTGAATTACTTTTTGTTGCTATATCCCTATTTTGAATTATTCCGTGCCACGACGATCTTATTTTGAACTACTCTGTCCCTCTATAACCCTATTTTGAATTACTCGACACAACTATAATCCTATTTTGAGTTACTTTGTGGTAACTCTAACATTAATTTGAATTACTTCATGCTGCTTTAATCCTATTTATAATTACTCTGCACAGCTATAAACATTATTTTGAATAACTCTGTGCCGCTATAATCCTATTCTGAGTTCTTTAGTACCGCAATAACCCTATTTTGAATTATTTCGTGCTGCTATAACCCTATTTTGAAGTACTCTGTGTCACTATGAGCCTATTTGAAAGTACTTTGTGGTACCATATCACTACATTTAATTACTCTGTGCCGCTATAATCCTATTTTGAATTAATTACTTAGTGCAGCTACAACCCTATGTTGAATTACTGTGTGCCTCTATAATACGGTAATTTGAATGACGTTACACTGTTATAGACCTATTTTCAAGTACCTCTTGTTCCTATAAGCCCATTTTCAATTACTTTGTATTGCTATTACCCTATTGGAGTTACTTTGTGCCTCTAGAACCCTATTTTGAATTATTTTGCAGTGCTATAACGCTGATTAGAATTACTTCATTCTGCCATAAAATTATTTAGCAACACCGAGAACGCGCAATGCTCGAACAATCTAGTTTATATTTACTCACCTGTGCATTTAGCATACTACAAAACTGACACAATGAACAAAACAGTCGCGGGGAAACAGCGCGATAAAAGCCGGCGGGGAACGCGCCCCCCCTCCCCCCGCCACACACACACACACACACACACACACACACACACACACACACACACACAGAAAGAGAGAGAGAGAGAGACAGAGAGGAAAAGAAGAAAATGCTCTTTATATGAAGGAGTGGGTGGCTCTTAAAAGAGCCGTTGGGTTGATGAAGACGGCGGTAAGGCGCTTTACTTGGAGCTGGTGTACTTGGTGACGGCCTTGGTGCCCTCGGACACGGCGTGCTTGGCCAGCTCGCCGGGAAGCAACAGGCGCACGGCGGTCTGGATCTCCCTGGAGGTGATGGTGGAGCGCTTGTTGTAATGAGCCAGACGAGAGGACTCACCGGCGATACGCTCGAAGATGTCGTTCACGAACGAGTTCATGATGCCCATCGCCTTAGAAGAGATGCCGGTGTCGGGGTGCACCTGCTTCAGGACTTTGTACACGTAGATAGCGTAGCTCTCCTTCCTGGACTTTCTGCGCTTCTTGCCTCCTTTGCCGGCCGTCTTGGTCACGGCTTTCTTGGATCCCTTCTTGGGAGCGGCCTTGGCTGGGTCGGGCATGTTGCTGCTGCTGCTTCTCCAGTAAACTGCGAGAGAATGAATAACGCCCGCCTCGCGGCCGCTCTATTTACAGGCCGACATTGTAATTAGGCACAAGCGAAGAACATTTTTTTATTGGTCAAAATCCCAACCCGCCTCATACAGGGAGCCTCCCACCGCTCCGCCCTCCTCCTCCTCCTCCTCCTCCTCCTCCTCCTCCTCCTCCTCCTCCTCCTCCTCCTCCTCGCTCCCCCCCGCTACGCTTTGTTTCCCTTCCCGCCTTTTTATATTCACAATGTGCACTATAACTAAAGGAAAAAAGTAAAATAAAATAAAAATACACACACACACATACATATATGTATATATTTATCTCTACTACCACCGTCTTCTAACGCGTTTTACACACACACACACACACGTACACACTAAATATAAACATTGAAAACTAGATTATTATGATCGTTATGTGTTCATACAGAAATTATCTTCTACTTGTATGCTACGTGTGTACGGCGCTTGACGCCATTTGCTTAAAGGCCCCCTCGCAAAAAAAAAAAAAAAAAAACCCCACACACACACAGCACGAGAAACAGCTCTTTTTCTGGATGTTTGGGTGGCTCTTAAAAGAGCCGTTGTGTTCGCGTCGTTCGGTGTTGGAGCGTTTAACCGCCGAAGCCGTACAGGGTGCGTCCCTGGCGTTTCAGGGCGTACACCACATCCATGGCGGTGACCGTCTTCCTCTTGGCATGCTCGGTGTAGGTGACGGCGTCGCGGATCACGTTCTCCAGGAACACCTTCAGCACACCGCGAGTCTCTTCGTAGATCAGACCGGAAATACGCTTAACACCGCCACGGCGAGCCAGACGGCGAATAGCCGGCTTGGTGATTCCCTGGATGTTATCGCGAAGAACTTTACGGTGACGCTTGGCGCCTCCTTTGCCAAGCCCCTTTCCGCCCTTGCCTCTGCCAGACATGATGCTGCTCTCTCGAAGTCAAGCTGCTCAATAAAACTCGCCGCGCAGCGCCCACATATTTATCCGCCCTCTACAGGACCTTGTTGAGAACAGGCGAGGAGGCGGGCCTAAGACCAACGGTCACACAATAGAGCACATTCAAAAAGAAACAGAACGCCACAGCTTTCTACCTGCTAGCGTCTTCTTCTTCCTCACCCTCTCTATACACACAAACATTATTATTACTATTATTATTATTAGTAGTAGTTGTTTTTCCAGTAGTAGTAGTAGTAATTGTAGTAGAAGTCTTAATCTGATATGCAAGGCATATATATTAAAAAAAAACAAAACATACAGACAAACACCCGTCAGTGTAAGGAGGTTAGTAAAAGTACTCTGTGTTTGTAAAACATTGACATTCCCTTTACAGACACGAGACGTTCCTTTTGAGCATGCCTGTGGGCTCAAGGCCCGGATTCTAAACTCCTATGTCTGCTATAACGACGGGTCTCGCGTAGCAGCACAGCATCTTATTAGTAGGCCCCTCATTCAGCTGATCACCATCACAGTCTGTGTACACTTTTAATCGAGCCCACATTTTACCACACGAATAGGTCACTCACAAGCGGCACAGAAAGGAATGCAAAGACAACTCTCGGGCCTTACTTTATCAGTTCTCTCAAAGGCAAAATATAATGGACTATCTAAGGTATAATGTCTAAATTAGATACACTTTCTCAAACGCTAACATTCTTAAACTCCACATTCTTAAACTCCAAGTGTCATTCACAAGGAAAGCATACTCGCTTCACCATTCGTGCCAAAGAAACTAATATACAATTCATCAAACACGTGTGTCGACACAAAGCCAGTGTTCTACTGAACACACCGAAGCACTGTCTACTCACAAGCCGTCTCTTTTCTATAAACACAACGCTCACGGTAAAGAGGATTTTGCAGCCCAACATTTTTGCAATCTGACAACACCGTCCATAACTTATCCACTTACTTTACTCATTTATTAGACGTCTACAATGTTCGATGTGTCGATCAGACTGTCATGTAGAAGCGTGTTGATGCACAGAACAACCCCCGTGTTCTCCGTACATCACCATGTATGGGTGCGATGTATGTGACGTGCGTTCATACATTTGATTTATTAAATCATTTCATTATCCGAACCCAGTTATTTACTGCGGATGCAGGCAGTCAAGTTTCGAAATGCGGCCACACGTGGATGAATAAGATCCATCCAGCACAACACACTTCACTAACTACACAAAAAGTCTGTTAGCCTTATAGAATGGAGTAGTATTAATAGGAGCACACATTAGTATTATTACTATTATTATTATCAGTATTATTATTATCAGTATTATTATTATTATTATTATTGTAAGTGGTAGTAGTAGTAGTAGTAGCAGCAGTGTTGTTGTTATCAGAGTAATTTTATTTGCCATATGTATTGACATGTATTAGGAATATTTCTTGGTGTTTGGTCACAACACGATACATTCCACACAGTTTACAAGATGCACATCACAGACAACACAACACACAACTACCTTCCCAATCTCCAAATACTGCACCTTAAGCAGAAATCTGTAGAATCAGTTGTCATTTATATTACAGCGGAGGTACAAAGAGCAGCCGAATCCAGTTCAGATGGCATTACACGGAATCACATAACTGTGATATATAATACATAATAGTTGCAATGATATACAGTAATGACAATATTTAATAAATAATCATTATAATAAATACTAAAAGATAATTATTTAATAGCTATTATCAGTAGTAGAGGGAAGAAGCCTTTACTTGTCACATATACATTACTACCACTGAGCTGGGGCCTGAACCCCTGACCTACTGATCAGTAACCCTGAGCCTGACAAACATTCCAAAGGATTCCCCCCCCCCCCCCCCCCCCCCCCTTTTTTTTAATTTATTTATTTATTTATTTATTTATTATTTATATTATTATTACAAATATAGACTTACAACAAGAGGCTATAAACAACAGTGGTTGCGGCAAAGTGCACTTCATAAACTTGGCCACACGAGGGCAGTCAAGATCCATCCACAACAACACACAGCGCTGCACACACCAGCCTTTAGATTTATAATTATTTGATTCATCAACCTTTATTCTTTCTTCTAGTCTTTCTTTCTTATTTCTTCTAATTATTATTATTATTATTATTATTAAGAGTAGTAGTAGTAGTAGTACTAGTAGTAGAATTATTATGGTTATTGTAGTTGTTATTGTCATCATGTTTTAATATATTTTGTAACACGCAACAAACATAACATTGGCAAACATTTCTTAAAGGTTTTTTCTCCCTTTATTTATTTATTTATTTATTTATTTATTTATTTTTTTATTGCAGATGTAGACCTAACCTGCGGCTATAAACAACAGTGGTTAGGGCAACGTGCACTTCCTAAACTTGGCCACACGAGGGCGATTATGAGTAGTAGTAGCAGTAGCAGTTTTAGAAGAAGAAGTACTAGTAGCAGCAGAAGTAGTAGTAGTAGAAGAAGAAGAAGAAGAAGAAGTAGTAGAATTATTATTATTACTGTTGTTGTTTTTGTCATGTTTTAACCTATTTTCTAACACGCAACAAGCATAGCATTGGCAAACATTTCTTAAAGGATTTCCCTCCTTTTTTTAAAAAAAAATTTTTAAACGATTTATTACAGACTTGCTACATTTGCGGCGTTAAACAGCAGTGGTTAGGGCAAAGTGCACTTCCATCAACTTTTATTCTTTACTCTAGTCTTTCTTCAATATTATTTCTTCGTCTTCCTTTTTTCTCTTTCCTATTATTATTATTATTATTATTATTATAGTAGTATTGGTAGTAGAATCATTCTTATTGTTGCTGTTATTGTTTTTGTCATGTCGTAATATATTTTGTGACACGCAACAAACATAGCATTGACATACATTTCTTGAAGGATCCCCCCCTTTAAACGATTTATTACAAAGACTAACTATGTAGACTTGCTATATTTGCGGCAGCAGTGGTTAGGGCAAAGTACACTTCCTAACCTTGGCCACACGATGGCAGTCAAGATCCATCCACAACAACACACAGCGCTGCTCACAACAACCTTTATTTTACTCCTCATCCTTTATTCTTTCATCTAGCCTTTCTTTATTACTCCTTCTAATTATTATTATTATTATTATTAGTAGTAGTAGTAGTAGTAGTAGTAGTAGTAGTATTTTTTTTCATTTTATTATTACATATTCCATTTTTAAAGCACGTCTCTTCAGGCCTCTCAGCACTTGACATGGAAATGATTTTAAAAAAAAAAAAAAAAGGTTTAAATAAATGAGCGAATGAATGAATGAATAAATAAAAATAAGATGTTACATTTTGTCCTTGTTAAATACACACCAATATTGTATCTGATTATTTCTAAGCAGAAAAGAAAGACATTATTAGGCGGAATGACGGAGAAACCCTTCTGCTTCTCCCCTTCAAATTAGTGAAGAGGCGCGCGCAGAAACCCCAACATTTAAAGATCGATGAATCCCCGCGGCGTCATAAAGGGAAAAACTGTCAATCAAACCAACAGCATAGTTCTAAGCCTCTGACCTCGGCGCATGACGTCACAAATAAATCTTATGGTTCACTGCTCCCTTTTCACTGTAAGTGTGCCACAGCGTGAGAGCGCGCGCGTATAAGCACATCACGCGCGCACGCACACACACATTATATAATATGCGTAACATATTTATAATAATTTATATAGTTTATGAAAATATGTTTTTTTAAACCACATTACAATTAATTTTTAAACAGCCAAGGGATGAAGACTTGCTCATTTCACTGAGACTGTGAGGTGGCTCTTAAAAGAGCCTTTGTGTAGATTAGACGCGGTCGTCGTTTAAGCGCGCTCTCCGCGAATACGGCGGGCCAGCTGAATATCCTTGGGCATGATGGTCACTCTCTTGGCGTGGATGGCGCACAGGTTGGTGTCCTCGAACAGGCCGACCAGGTACGCCTCGCTCGCCTCCTGCAGGGCCATGACGGCCGAGCTCTGGAAACGCAGATCAGTCTTGAAGTCCTGAGCGATTTCTCTCACCAGGCGCTGGAAGGGCAGCTTGCGGATGAGCAGCTCAGTAGACTTCTGATAACGGCGGATCTCTCTCAGAGCCACGGTGCCCGGCCTGTAACGGTGAGGCTTCTTCACGCCGCCGGTGGCCGGGGCGCTCTTGCGGGCGGCCTTAGTGGCGAGCTGCTTTCTGGGCGCCTTGCCACCGGTAGACTTACGGGCGGTCTGCTTGGTTCTTGCCATAGCGTCGAGCTCTGCACTTCACGGACGAAAAACAGAATACACGGCGCTCGCGAACGCCGGCTTTTTAAGCCCTAACGCTGCCCTGCGCTGATTGGGCGTCTTGGAGGCACTCGTCTGTCATTGGATAGAATGTGTGACGTCATTTGATGACTATTGGCTCGTCTTCCGCCACCGGCACAGTTCGAAACACAAGGCGCCCGCCCCTATTCCACGGGCGCGCAGCGCTTTTGTACTCTGCCATTCACCAGTTACACACAAACCGCCCGCCGTCAAAACATATTCTCATCCCTCACACTGCATTTAGCCAACACGCCTCACTATTGTTATTATTATTATTATTATTATTATTATTATTACTATTACTACTACTACTGCTACTACTTGAATATTTTCCAAGTATATAATTATTTATAATATATATAACGCATATATAATTATTAGCAAATTAGTGTGCTCATGTCCTGATTTTAACCGCGTTTGCTTTGTATTAAGAAGATAGGAATAACATTGCACTTTTGGAGCAGAAGTGGGTGGCTCTTAAAAGAGCCTTTGGGTACTGGCAAACGCAGCAGTGGGCGCGTTTACTTGGTCTTGACGGTCTTCTCAGTCTTCTTGGGCAGAAGCACGGCCTGAATGTTAGGCAGCACACCACCCTGAGCGATGGTCACCCCGCCGAGCAGTTTGTTCAGCTCCTCGTCGTTACGCACGGCGAGCTGCAGGTGGCGGGGGATGATACGGGTCTTCTTGTTGTCACGGGCGGCGTTGCCGGCCAACTCCAGGATCTCAGCAGTCAGATACTCCAGCACGGCGGCCAGGTAGACCGGAGCGCCGGCACCGACGCGCTCGGCGTAGTTGCCTTTACGCAGGAGCCTGTGCACACGGCCCACAGGGAACTGCAGCCCAGCTCTGGAGGAACGAGTCTTGGCCTTGGCCCTAGCCTTTCCGCCGGTTTTCCCGCGACCACTCATGGTTATGATCAGACCTGTTCCACGAACGACGCTGAAATAATAAAGACTACGCGCCGAGCCCTCCGTGATATAGCCAACACAGCCGCTCTCTTATTGGCTAAGATCGTTGTGGCAGAAGAACCAATCACAAACGCGCCGTCAAATTCCAGCGTCCGCCCACCATTCTATTCTACGCGACACCCCTCCCACCCCCGTTTGTGACGCCGCCTGTGTGTGTGTGTGTGTGTGTGTGTGTGTGTGTGTGTGTGTGTGTGTGAGAGAGAGAGAGAGAGAGAGAGAGAGAGAGAGAGAGAGAGAGCGCATGAAAACAGACAGAAGGGAAAATAGACATACAAACGCACACACTAACACAATGATATACAACGCTATAGAGAAATGTAAATTCTTACTAGTTTGCCCATATGTTCATGTTCCTCCTACAGCCTCTGTTACCGTTTTGGGAGGAGGAATCCAATCCACTAAAAGCATAATTTTGTGTCATGAGAGGACAGGGAATATCGCTCTTTAAACGAAAATATGGGTGGCTCTTAAAAGAGCCGTTTAAGGATCAAAAACATGAATTAAACACACAAACATGTTTATTTCTTTTTGGGGGCTGCCTTTTTCGCCTTTGCCGCTTTGGGCTTTGCTGTCTTGGGCTTCACAGCCTTTGCCTTCTTGGGGCTCTTGGCTGCCTTTTTAGGGGTCGCCGGCTTCTTCGCCTTCTTGGGGCTCTTGGTGGCTTTCTTGGCAGCGGCGGCGGGCTTCTTCGCCTTCTTAGGAGACTTCTTGGCGGCGGCGGCGGGTTTCTTGGCCGCTACCTTCTTGGGCTTCTTAGCCGCGGCGGGCTTCTTGGCTGCCGCCTTCTTGGGTTTGGGCGCGGCTTTCTTTGCGGGCTTCTTGGCTTCGGTCTGCTTCTTGTTCAGCTTGAAAGAGCCAGACGCGCCGGTCCCTTTGGTCTGCACCAGAGTGCCCTTTGTCACGAGGCTCTTGACGGCGAGCTTGACGCGGGAGTTGTTCTTCTCCACATCGTATCCGCCGGCAGCCAAAGCCTTCTTCAAAGCGGCGAGCGACACGCCGCTCCTCTCCTTGGACGAGGAAACCGCCTTGACGATGAGCTCGCCGACGCTGGGGCCCGCTTTCTTGGTCCTCGAAGCTGCTTTCTTCTTGGGCGCTTTGGCCGGCGCGGCGGCGGGCGCGGGAGCGACTTCTGCCATGTCTGTGTGTGCGGAGCTAAGTAGAATAAAAGAGTCAATCGCTGTGGCGCTGTGTAACACAGGAACCTCCCTCCCCGCGGCCGGGGGGCTGGTCTTAAAAGCAGACATGAGAACGTTGTAGACTCAACCCGGGCGCCGCTGAATGACTGCGCTTCCGCGATGCGCTCGCAACTGTGTTTTCTCATGGCATTTCGCGGCGAAAATCAGACTCGTCAGGCAAGCTCCAAAGCGTTCAAGCACGCGTTTCGCGAGAACGGGCTTTCCCGTTTCTCCCGAGGCCCGCCACGGCCAGGAAGAGAGCACCAATCTCGCGCAGCGGGCACAAAAGTGCACGGCGCGCCTGGCGCTCGAGCCGGCGGGCCGCGCATTTCGTGCGTTGTGCTGTGTAAAAAGAGGGCAAAAAACGGCGTGGCCCTTGCGAGGCCTGCGGGCCGAGATGAAGGAGAGCCGTGTGAGTGCTGCTGCTATGTTTGCACCGGCCGAGTGTGGCGTGCAGTATGTGAACCGAGGCCCCTTTTGGGCCGTGTAAAGCACATGAGTGGAGAGCGAGGGCGAAAGAGGGAGAGAGCGGGCGCGCTCGGAGGGACGAGGCGACTCCCGCAGCGTGACTCCCAGCGTCTTTGTCCTCGTCTGGTCTTCGTCGCTCGGGCTGGCGCCGGCACTCGGGCTGGCGCTCCTCGTGCGCGGCCGCGTCCTCTTGTGGTCCCGGGGCGCCAGGTGCGCCTCGTGGCCGCCTCGATCGGCGCGCACCTCCGCCTCGTTACCTGCGCCTGTCTCCGCCCTAGCCCTAGCCCTAGTTAACCCTAGTGCCGTTTAGCCCGGCTCTGCCCTAACCCTAGTGCCGTTTAGCCCGGCTCTGCCCTAGCCCTAGTGCCGTTTAGCCCGGCTCTGCCCTAACCCTAGTGCCGTTTAGCCCGGCTCTGCCCTAGCCCTAGTGCCGTTTAGCCCGGCTCTGCTATATCCTTATGTTTATTCAATTCCACACTGCTGTAACTCTAGTCTTATGAACTCGACAGAGCTCTAACCCCATTCGTTGTTATTCAACTATCACCTCGTTTTAATTGATAAATGTAGCCAATGCTGCTATAAATGCATTTTTATTTACTCCACACTTCTATCTTCACACTTCTACATTTTGTATTTCCTCCACAGTGCTTTAAACTTGTGATTGCGATTTACTCAGTATGGCTAGAATCCTATTTTGAAGTATTTCCTGCTGCTATAACATTGATTAGAATTACTCTGTGCGGCTATAAGCCTATTTTGAAGTACTCTGTGCGGCTATAAGCCTATTTTGAAGTACATCGTGCTGCTATAAGCCTATTTTGAAGTACATCGTGCTGCTATAAGCCCGTTTTGAAGTACATCGTGCTGCTATAAGCCCATTTTGAAGTACATCGTGCTGCTATAAGCCCGTTTTGAAGTACATCGTGCTGCTATAGGCCTATTTTGAAGTACATCGTGCTGCTATAAGCCCATTTTGAAGTACTCTGTGCGGCTATAGGCCTATTTTGAAGTACATCGTGCTGCTATAAGCCCATTTTGAAGTACATCGTGCTGCTATAAGCCTATTTTGAAGTACTCTGTGCTGCTATAAGCCCGTTTTGAAGTACTCTGTGCTGCTATAAGCCTATTTTGAAGTACATCGTGCTGCTATAAGCCCATTTTGAAGTACTCTGTGCTGCTATAAGCCCGTTTTGAAGTACATCGTGCTGCTATAAGCCTATTTTGAAGTACTCTGTGCTGCTATAAGCCCGTTTTGAAGTACTCTGTGCTGCTATAAGCCTATTTTGAAGTACATCGTGCTGCTATAAGCCCATTTTGAAGTACTCTGTGCTGCTATAAGCCCGTTTTGAAGTACTCTGTGCTGCTATAAGCCCGTTTTGAAGTACTCTGTGCTGCTATAAGCCTATTTTGAAGTACATCGTGCTGCTATAAGCCCATTTTGAAGTACTCTGTGCTGCTATAAGCCCGTTTTGAAGTACTCTGTGCGGCTATAGGCCTATTTTGAAGTACATCGTGCTGCTATAAGCCCATTTTGAAGTACTCTGTGCGGCTATAAGCCTATTTTGAAGTACATCGTGCTGCTATAAGCCTATTTTGAAGTACTCTGTGCGGCTATAAGCCCGTTTTGAAGTACTCTGTGCTGCTATAAGCCTATTTTGAAGTACTCTGTGCGGCTATAGGCCCGTTTTGAAGTACTCTGCGCTGCTATAGGCCTATTTTGAAGTACATCGTGCTGCTATAAGCCCGTTTTGAAGTACTCTGTGCGGCTATAAGCCCGTTTTGAAGTACTCTGTGCGGCTATAGGCCTATTTTGAAGTACTCTGTGCTGCTATAGGCCTATTTTGAAGTACATCCTGCTGCTATAGGCCTATTTTGAAGTACTCTGTGCTGCTATAAGCCTATTTTGAAGTACATCCTGCTGCTATAGGCCTATTTTGAAGTACTCTGTGCTGCTATAAGCCTATTTTGAAGTACATCGTGCTGCTATAACCATATGTTGAAGTACTCTGCGCTGCTATAAGCCTATTTTGAAGTACATCGTGCTGCTATAAGCCCGTTTTGAAGTACTCTGTGCGGCTATAGGCCTATTTTGAAGTACTCTGTGCGGCTATAAGCCTATTTTGAAGTACATCGTGCTGCTATAAGCCCGTTTTGAAGTACTCTGTGCGGCTATAGGCCTATTTTGAAGTACATCGTGCTGCTATAGGCCTATTTTGAAGTACACTGTGCGGCTATAGGCCTATTTTGAAGTACATCGTGCTGCTATAAGCCTATTTTGAAGTACATCGTGCTGCTATAAGCCCGTTTTGAAGTACTCTGTGCGGCTATAGGCCTATTTTGAAGTACATCGTGCTGCTATAAGCCTATTTTGAAGTACATCGTGCTGCTATAACCATATGTTGAAGTACTCTGCGCTGCTATAAGCCTATTTTGAAGTACTCTGTGCGGCTATAGGCCTTTTTTGAAGTACTCTGTGCTGCTGTAGGCCTGTTTTGAAGTACTCTGTGCTGCTATAAGCCTATTTTGACGTACTCTGCGCTGCAATAGGCCTGTTTTGAAGTACTTTGTGGTGCTGTAACATTAATTTATTTACTTCACACTGATAGAACTTTATTTTGAATCACTGTGTGATGCAATAAACGTATTTTGAATTACTTTGTGATGCTATAACCATATTTTGAGTTGCTGTAACCCTGTTTTGAATTACTCTGCACTGCTATAAGCCTATTTTGAAGTACTTTGTGGTGCTGTCATTTGAATTACTTCATGCTGCTATAAAGCCTATTTTGAAGTACTCTGTGGTGCTGTACCAGTAATTTGTATTACTTCATGCTGCTATAAGCCTATTTTGAATTACTTTTTGTTGCTATATCCCTATTTTGAATTATTCCGTGCCACGACGATCTTATTTTGAACTACTCTGTCCCTCTATAACCCTATTTTGAATTACTCGACACAACTATAATCCTATTTTGAGTTACTTTGTGGTAACTCTAACATTAATTTGAATTACTTCATGCTGCTTTAATCCTATTTATAATTACTCTGCACAGCTATAAACATTATTTTGAATAACTCTGTGCCGCTATAATCCTATTCTGAGTTCTTTAGTACCGCAATAACCCTATTTTGAATTATTTCGTGCTGCTATAACCCTATTTTGAAGTACTCTGTGTCACTATGAGCCTATTTGAAAGTACTTTGTGGTACCATATCACTACATTTAATTACTCTGTGCCGCTATAATCCTATTTTGAATTAATTACTTAGTGCAGCTACAACCCTATGTTGAATTACTGTGTGCCTCTATAATACGGTAATTTGAATGACGTTACACTGTTATAGACCTATTTTCAAGTACCTCTTGTTCCTATAAGCCCATTTTCAATTACTTTGTATTGCTATTACCCTATTGGAGTTACTTTGTGCCTCTAGAACCCTATTTTGAATTATTTTGCAGTGCTATAACGCTGATTAGAATTACTTCATTCTGCCATAAAATTATTTAGCAACACCGAGAACGCGCAATGCTCGAACAATCTAGTTTATATTTACTCACCTGTGCATTTAGCATACTACAAAACTGACACAATGAACAAAACAGTCGCGGGGAAACAGCGCGATAAAAGCCGGCGGGGAACGCGCCCCCCCTCCCCCCGCCACACACACACACACACACACACACACACAGAAAGAGAGAGAGAGAGAGACAGAGAGGAAAAGAAGAAAATGCTCTTTATATGAAGGAGTGGGTGGCTCTTAAAAGAGCCGTTGGGTTGATGAAGACGGCGGTAAGGCGCTTTACTTGGAGCTGGTGTACTTGGTGACGGCCTTGGTGCCCTCGGACACGGCGTGCTTGGCCAGCTCGCCGGGAAGCAACAGGCGCACGGCGGTCTGGATCTCCCTGGAGGTGATGGTGGAGCGCTTGTTGTAATGAGCCAGACGAGAGGACTCACCGGCGATACGCTCGAAGATGTCGTTCACGAACGAGTTCATGATGCCCATCGCCTTAGAAGAGATGCCGGTGTCGGGGTGCACCTGCTTCAGGACTTTGTACACGTAGATAGCGTAGCTCTCCTTCCTGGACTTTCTGCGCTTCTTGCCTCCTTTGCCGGCCGTCTTGGTCACGGCTTTCTTGGATCCCTTCTTGGGAGCGGCCTTGGCTGGGTCGGGCATGTTGCTGCTGCTGCTTCTCCAGTAAACTGCGAGAGAATGAATAACGCCCGCCTCGCGGCCGCTCTATTTACAGGCCGACATTGTAATTAGGCACAAGCGAAGAACATTTTTTTATTGGTCAAAATCCCAACCCGCCTCATACAGGGAGCCTCCCACCGCTCCGCCCTCCTCCTCCTCCTCCTCCTCCTCCTCCTCCTCCTCCTCCTCCTCCTCCTCCTCGCTCCCCCCCGCTACGCTTTGTTTCCCTTCCCGCCTTTTTATATTCACAATGTGCACTATAACTAAAGGAAAAAAGTAAAATAAAATAAAAATACACACACACACATACATATATGTATATATTTATCTCTACTACCACCGTCTTCTAACGCGTTTTACACACACACACACACACGTACACACTAAATATAAACATTGAAAACTAGATTATTATGATCGTTATGTGTTCATACAGAAATTATCTTCTACTTGTATGCTACGTGTGTACGGCGCTTGACGCCATTTGCTTAAAGGCCCCCTCGCAAAAAAAAAAAAAAAAAAACCCCCACACACACACAGCACGAGAAACAGCTCTTTTTCTGGATGTTTGGGTGGCTCTTAAAAGAGCCGTTGTGTTCGCGTCGTTCGGTGTTGGAGCGTTTAACCGCCGAAGCCGTACAGGGTGCGTCCCTGGCGTTTCAGGGCGTACACCACATCCATGGCGGTGACCGTCTTCCTCTTGGCATGCTCGGTGTAGGTGACGGCGTCGCGGATCACGTTCTCCAGGAACACCTTCAGCACACCGCGAGTCTCTTCGTAGATCAGACCGGAAATACGCTTAACACCGCCACGGCGAGCCAGACGGCGAATAGCCGGCTTGGTGATTCCCTGGATGTTATCGCGAAGAACTTTACGGTGACGCTTGGCGCCTCCTTTGCCAAGCCCCTTTCCGCCCTTGCCTCTGCCAGACATGATGCTGCTCTCTCGAAGTCAAGCTGCTCAATAAAACTCGCCGCGCAGCGCCCACATATTTATCCGCCCTCTACAGGACCTTGTTGAGAACAGGCGAGGAGGCGGGCCTAAGACCAACGGTCACACAATAGAGCACATTCAAAAAGAAACAGAACGCCACAGCTTTCTACCTGCTAGCGTCTTCTTCTTCCTCACCCTCTCTATACACACAAACATTATTATTACTATTATTATTATTAGTAGTAGTTGTTTTTCCAGTAGTAGTAGTAGTAATTGTAGTAGAAGTCTTAATCTGATATGCAAGGCATATATATTAAAAAAAAACAAAACATACAGACAAACACCCGTCAGTGTAAGGAGGTTAGTAAAAGTACTCTGTGTTTGTAAAACATTGACATTCCCTTTACAGACACGAGACGTTCCTTTTGAGCATGCCTGTGGGCTCAAGGCCCGGATTCTAAACTCCTATGTCTGCTATAACGACGGGTCTCGCGTAGCAGCACAGCATCTTATTAGTAGGCCCCTCATTCAGCTGATCACCATCACAGTCTGTGTACACTTTTAATCGAGCCCACATTTTACCACACGAATAGGTCACTCACAAGCGGCACAGAAAGGAATGCAAAGACAACTCTCGGGCCTTACTTTATCAGTTCTCTCAAAGGCAAAATATAATGGACTATCTAAGGTATAATGTCTAAATTAGATACACTTTCTCAAACGCTAACATTCTTAAACTCCACATTCTTAAACTCCAAGTGTCATTCACAAGGAAAGCATACTCGCTTCACCATTCGTGCCAAAGAAACTAATATACAATTCATCAAACACGTGTGTCGACACAAAGCCAGTGTTCTACTGAACACACCGAAGCACTGTCTACTCACAAGCCGTCTCTTTTCTATAAACACAACGCTCACGGTAAAGAGGATTTTGCAGCCCAACATTTTTGCAATCTGACAACACCGTCCATAACTTATCCACTTACTTTACTCATTTATTAGACGTCTACAATGTTCGATGTGTCGATCAGACTGTCATGTAGAAGCGTGTTGATGCACAGAACAACCCCCGTGTTCTCCGTACATCACCATGTATGGGTGCGATGTATGTGACGTGCGTTCATACATTTGATTTATTAAATCATTTCATTATCCGAACCCAGTTATTTACTGCGGATGCAGGCAGTCAAGTTTCGAAATGCGGCCACACGTGGATGAATAAGATCCATCCAGCACAACACACTTCACTAACTACACAAAAAGTCTGTTAGCCTTATAGAATGGAGTAGTATTAATAGGAGCACACATTAGTATTATTACTATTATTATTATCAGTATTATTATTATCAGTATTATTATTATTATTATTATTGTAAGTGGTAGTAGTAGTAGTAGTAGCAGCAGTGTTGTTGTTATCAGAGTAATTTTATTTGCCATATGTATTGACATGTATTAGGAATATTTCTTGGTGTTTGGTCACAACACGATACATTCCACACAGTTTACAAGATGCACATCACAGACAACACAACACACAACTACCTTCCCAATCTCCAAATACTGCACCTTAAGCAGAAATCTGTAGAATCAGTTGTCATTTATATTACAGCGGAGGTACAAAGAGCAGCCGAATCCAGTTCAGATGGCATTACACGGAATCACATAACTGTGATATATAATACATAATAGTTGCAATGATATACAGTAATGACAATATTTAATAAATAATCATTATAATAAATACTAAAAGATAATTATTTAATAGCTATTATCAGTAGTAGAGGGAAGAAGCCTTTACTTGTCACATATACATTACTACCACTGAGCTGGGGCCTGAACCCCTGACCTACTGATCAGTAACCCTGAGCCTGACAAACATTCCAAAGGATTCCCCCCCCCCCCCCCCCCCCCTTTTTTTAAATTTATTTATTTATTTATTTATTTATTATTTATATTATTATTACAAATATAGACTTACAACAAGAGGCTATAAACAACAGTGGTTGCGGCAAAGTGCACTTCATAAACTTGGCCACACGAGGGCAGTCAAGATCCATCCACAACAACACACAGCGCTGCACACACCAGCCTTTAGATTTATAATTATTTGATTCATCAACCTTTATTCTTTCTTCTAGTCTTTCTTTCTTATTTCTTCTAATTATTATTATTATTATTATTATTAAGAGTAGTAGTAGTAGTAGTACTAGTAGTAGAATTATTATGGTTATTGTAGTTGTTATTGTCATCATGTTTTAATATATTTTGTAACACGCAACAAACATAACATTGGCAAACATTTCTTAAAGGTTTTTTCTCCCTTTATTTATTTATTTATTTATTTATTTATTTCTTTTTTTATTGCAGATGTAGACCTAACCTGCGGCTATAAACAACAGTGGTTAGGGCAACGTGCACTTCCTAAACTTGGCCACACGAGGGCGATTATGAGTAGTAGTAGCAGTAGCAGTTTTAGAAGAAGAAGTACTAGTAGCAGCAGAAGTAGTAGTAGTAGAAGAAGAAGAAGAAGAAGAAGTAGTAGAATTATTATTATTACTGTTGTTGTTTTTGTCATGTTTTAACCTATTTTCTAACACGCAACAAGCATAGCATTGGCAAACATTTCTTAAAGGATTTCCCTCCTTTTTTTAAAAAAAAATTTTTAAACGATTTATTACAGACTTGCTACATTTGCGGCGTTAAACAGCAGTGGTTAGGGCAAAGTGCACTTCCATCAACTTTTATTCTTTACTCTAGTCTTTCTTCAATATTATTTCTTCGTCTTCCTTTTTTCTCTTTCCTATTATTATTATTATTATTATTATTATAGTAGTATTGGTAGTAGAATCATTCTTATTGTTGCTGTTATTGTTTTTGTCATGTCGTAATATATTTTGTGACACGCAACAAACATAGCATTGACATACATTTCTTGAAGGATCCCCCCCTTTAAACGATTTATTACAAAGACTAACTATGTAGACTTGCTATATTTGCGGCAGCAGTGGTTAGGGCAAAGTACACTTCCTAACCTTGGCCACACGATGGCAGTCAAGATCCATCCACAACAACACACAGCGCTGCTCACAACAACCTTTATTTTACTCCTCATCCTTTATTCTTTCATCTAGCCTTTCTTTATTACTCCTTCTAATTATTATTATTATTATTAGTAGTAGTAGTAGTAGTAGTAGTAGTAGTAGTAGTATTTTTTTTCATTTTATTATTACATATTCCATTTTTAAAGCACGTCTCTTCAGGCCTCTCAGCACTTGACATGGAAATGATTTAAAAAAAAAAAAAAAAAGGTTTAAATAAATGAGCGAATGAATGAATGAATAAATAAAAATAAGATGTTACATTTTGTCCTTGTTAAATACACACCAATATTGTATCTGATTATTTCTAAGCAGAAAAGAAAGACATTATTAGGCGGAATGACGGAGAAACCCTTCTGCTTCTCCCCTTCAAATTAGTGAAGAGGCGCGCGCAGAAACCCCAACATTTAAAGATCGATGAATCCCCGCGGCGTCATAAAGGGAAAAACTGTCAATCAAACCAACAGCATAGTTCTAAGCCTCTGACCTCGGCGCATGACGTCACAAATAAATCTTATGGTTCACTGCTCCCTTTTCACTGTAAGTGTGCCACAGCGTGAGAGCGCGCGCGTATAAGCACATCACGCGCGCACGCACACACACATTATATAATATGCGTAACATATTTATAATAATTTATATAGTTTATGAAAATATGTTTTTTTAAACCACATTACAATTAATTTTTAAACAGCCAAGGGATGAAGACTTGCTCATTTCACTGAGACTGTGAGGTGGCTCTTAAAAGAGCCTTTGTGTAGATTAGACGCGGTCGTCGTTTAAGCGCGCTCTCCGCGAATACGGCGGGCCAGCTGAATATCCTTGGGCATGATGGTCACTCTCTTGGCGTGGATGGCGCACAGGTTGGTGTCCTCGAACAGGCCGACCAGGTACGCCTCGCTCGCCTCCTGCAGGGCCATGACGGCCGAGCTCTGGAAACGCAGATCAGTCTTGAAGTCCTGAGCGATTTCTCTCACCAGGCGCTGGAAGGGCAGCTTGCGGATGAGCAGCTCAGTAGACTTCTGATAACGGCGGATCTCTCTCAGAGCCACGGTGCCCGGCCTGTAACGGTGAGGCTTCTTCACGCCGCCGGTGGCCGGGGCGCTCTTGCGGGCGGCCTTAGTGGCGAGCTGCTTTCTGGGCGCCTTGCCACCGGTAGACTTACGGGCGGTCTGCTTGGTTCTTGCCATAGCGTCGAGCTCTGCACTTCACGGACGAAAAACAGAATACACGGCGCTCGCGAACGCCGGCTTTTTAAGCCCTAACGCTGCCCTGCGCTGATTGGGCGTCTTGGAGGCACTCGTCTGTCATTGGATAGAATGTGTGACGTCATTTGATGACTATTGGCTCGTCTTCCGCCACCGGCACAGTTCGAAACACAAGGCGCCCGCCCCTATTCCACGGGCGCGCAGCGCTTTTGTACTCTGCCATTCACCAGTTACACACAAACCGCCCGCCGTCAAAACATATTCTCATCCCTCACACTGCATTTAGCCAACACGCCTCACTATTGTTATTATTATTATTATTATTATTATTATTACTATTACTACTACTACTGCTACTACTTGAATATTTTCCAAGTATATAATTATTTATAATATATATAACGCATATATAATTATTAGCAAATTAGTGTGCTCATGTCCTGATTTTAACCGCGTTTGCTTTGTATTAAGAAGATAGGAATAACATTGCACTTTTGGAGCAGAAGTGGGTGGCTCTTAAAAGAGCCTTTGGGTACTGGCAAACGCAGCAGTGGGCGCGTTTACTTGGTCTTGACGGTCTTCTCAGTCTTCTTGGGCAGAAGCACGGCCTGAATGTTAGGCAGCACACCACCCTGAGCGATGGTCACCCCGCCGAGCAGTTTGTTCAGCTCCTCGTCGTTACGCACGGCGAGCTGCAGGTGGCGGGGGATGATACGGGTCTTCTTGTTGTCACGGGCGGCGTTGCCGGCCAACTCCAGGATCTCAGCAGTCAGATACTCCAGCACGGCGGCCAGGTAGACCGGAGCGCCGGCACCGACGCGCTCGGCGTAGTTGCCTTTACGCAGGAGCCTGTGCACACGGCCCACAGGGAACTGCAGCCCAGCTCTGGAGGAACGAGTCTTGGCCTTGGCCCTAGCCTTTCCGCCGGTTTTCCCGCGACCACTCATGGTTATGATCAGACCTGTTCCACGAACGACGCTGAAATAATAAAGACTACGCGCCGAGCCCTCCGTGATATAGCCAACACAGCCGCTCTCTTATTGGCTAAGATCGTTGTGGCAGAAGAACCAATCACAAACGCGCCGTCAAATTCCAGCGTCCGCCCACCATTCTATTCTACGCGACACCCCTCCCACCCCCGTTTGTGACGCCGCCTGTGTGTGTGTGTGTGTGTGTGTGTGTGTGTGTGTGTGTGTGTGTGAGAGAGAGAGAGAGAGAGAGAGAGAGAGAGAGAGAGAGAGAGAGCGCATGAAAACAGACAGAAGGGAAAATAGACATACAAACGCACACACTAACACAATGATATACAACGCTATAGAGAAATGTAAATTCTTACTAGTTTGCCCATATGTTCATGTTCCTCCTACAGCCTCTGTTACCGTTTTGGGAGGAGGAATCCAATCCACTAAAAGCATAATTTTGTGTCATGAGAGGACAGGGAATATCGCTCTTTAAACGAAAATATGGGTGGCTCTTAAAAGAGCCGTTTAAGGATCAAAAACATGAATTAAACACACAAACATGTTTATTTCTTTTTGGGGGCTGCCTTTTTCGCCTTTGCCGCTTTGGGCTTTGCTGTCTTGGGCTTCACAGCCTTTGCCTTCTTGGGGCTCTTGGCTGCCTTTTTAGGGGTCGCCGGCTTCTTCGCCTTCTTGGGGCTCTTGGTGGCTTTCTTGGCGGCGGCGGCGGGCTTCTTCGCCTTCTTAGGAGACTTCTTGGCGGCGGCGGCGGGTTTCTTGGCCGCTACCTTCTTGGGCTTCTTAGCCGCGGCGGGCTTCTTGGCTGCCGCCTTCTTGGGTTTGGGCGCGGCTTTCTTTGCGGGCTTCTTGGCTTCGGTCTGCTTCTTGTTCAGCTTGAAAGAGCCAGACGCGCCGGTCCCTTTGGTCTGCACCAGAGTGCCCTTTGTCACGAGGCTCTTGACGGCGAGCTTGACGCGGGAGTTGTTCTTCTCCACATCGTATCCGCCGGCAGCCAAAGCCTTCTTCAAAGCGGCGAGCGACACGCCGCTCCTCTCCTTGGACGAGGAAACCGCCTTGACGATGAGCTCGCCGACGCTGGGGCCCGCTTTCTTGGTCCTCGAAGCTGCTTTCTTCTTGGGCGCTTTGGCCGGCGCGGCGGCGGGCGCGGGAGCGACTTCTGCCATGTCTGTGTGTGCGGAGCTAAGTAGAATAAAAGAGTCAATCGCTGTGGCGCTGTGTAACACAGGAACCTCCCTCCCCGCGGCCGGGGGGCTGGTCTTAAAAGCAGACATGAGAACGTTGTAGACTCAACCCGGGCGCCGCTGAATGACTGCGCTTCCGCGATGCGCTCGCAACTGTGTTTTCTCATGGCATTTCGCGGCGAAAATCAGACTCGTCAGGCAAGCTCCAAAGCGTTCAAGCACGCGTTTCGCGAGAACGGGCTTTCCCGTTTCTCCCGAGGCCCGCCACGGCCAGGAAGAGAGCACCAATCTCGCGCAGCGGGCACAAAAGTGCACGGCGCGCCTGGCGCTCGAGCCGGCGGGCCGCGCATTTCGTGCGTTGTGCTGTGTAAAAAGAGGGCAAAAAACGGCGTGGCCCTTGCGAGGCCTGCGGGCCGAGATGAAGGAGAGCCGTGTGAGTGCTGCTGCTATGTTTGCACCGGCCGAGTGTGGCGTGCAGTATGTGAACCGAGGCCCCTTTTGGGCCGTGTAAAGCACATGAGTGGAGAGCGAGGGCGAAAGAGGGAGAGAGCGGGCGCGCTCGGAGGGACGAGGCGACTCCCGCAGCGTGACTCCCAGCGTCTTTGTCCTCGTCTGGTCTTCGTCGCTCGGGCTGGCGCCGGCACTCGGGCTGGCGCTCCTCGTGCGCGGCCGCGTCCTCTTGTGGTCCCGGGGCGCCAGGTGCGCCTCGTGGCCGCCTCGATCGGCGCGCACCTCCGCCTCGTTACCTGCGCCTGTCTCCGCCCTAGCCCTAGCCCTAGTTAACCCTAGTGCCGTTTAGCCCGGCTCTGCCCTAACCCTAGTGCCGTTTAGCCCGGCTCTGCCCTAGCCCTAGTGCCGTTTAGCCCGGCTCTGCCCTAACCCTAGTGCCGTTTAGCCCGGCTCTGCCCTAGCCCTAGTGCCGTTTAGCCCGGCTCTGCTATATCCTTATGTTTATTCAATTCCACACTGCTGTAACTCTAGTCTTATGAACTCGACAGAGCTCTAACCCCATTCGTTGTTATTCAACTATCACCTCGTTTTAATTGATAAATGTAGCCAATGCTGCTATAAATGCATTTTTATTTACTCCACACTTCTATCTTCACACTTCTACATTTTGTATTTCCTCCACAGTGCTTTAAACTTGTGATTGCGATTTACTCAGTATGGCTAGAATCCTATTTTGAAGTATTTCCTGCTGCTATAACATTGATTAGAATTACTCTGTGCGGCTATAAGCCTATTTTGAAGTACTCTGTGCGGCTATAAGCCTATTTTGAAGTACATCGTGCTGCTATAAGCCTATTTTGAAGTACATCGTGCTGCTATAAGCCCGTTTTGAAGTACATCGTGCTGCTATAAGCCCATTTTGAAGTACATCGTGCTGCTATAAGCCCGTTTTGAAGTACATCGTGCTGCTATAGGCCTATTTTGAAGTACATCGTGCTGCTATAAGCCCATTTTGAAGTACTCTGTGCGGCTATAGGCCTATTTTGAAGTACATCGTGCTGCTATAAGCCCATTTTGAAGTACATCGTGCTGCTATAAGCCTATTTTGAAGTACTCTGTGCTGCTATAAGCCCGTTTTGAAGTACTCTGTGCTGCTATAAGCCTATTTTGAAGTACATCGTGCTGCTATAAGCCCATTTTGAAGTACTCTGTGCTGCTATAAGCCCGTTTTGAAGTACTCTGTGCTGCTATAAGCCCGTTTTGAAGTACTCTGTGCTGCTATAAGCCTATTTTGAAGTACATCGTGCTGCTATAAGCCCATTTTGAAGTACTCTGTGCTGCTATAAGCCCGTTTTGAAGTACTCTGTGCGGCTATAGGCCTATTTTGAAGTACATCGTGCTGCTATAAGCCCATTTTGAAGTACTCTGTGCGGCTATAAGCCTATTTTGAAGTACATCGTGCTGCTATAAGCCTATTTTGAAGTACTCTGTGCTGCTATAAGCCCGTTTTGAAGTACTCTGTGCTGCTATAAGCCTATTTTGAAGTACTCTGTGCGGCTATAGGCCCGTTTTGAAGTACTCTGCGCTGCTATAGGCCTATTTTGAAGTACATCGTGCTGCTATAAGCCCGTTTTGAAGTACTCTGTGCGGCTATAAGCCCGTTTTGAAGTACTCTGTGCGGCTATAGGCCTATTTTGAAGTACTCTGTGCTGCTATAGGCCTATTTTGAAGTACATCCTGCTGCTATAGGCCTATTTTGAAGTACTCTGTGCTGCTATAAGCCTATTTTGAAGTACATCCTGCTGCTATAGGCCTATTTTGAAGTACTCTGTGCTGCTATAAGCCTATTTTGAAGTACATCGTGCTGCTATAACCATATGTTGAAGTACTCTGCGCTGCTATAAGCCTATTTTGAAGTACATCGTGCTGCTATAAGCCCGTTTTGAAGTACTCTGTGCGGCTATAGGCCTATTTTGAAGTACTCTGTGCGGCTATAAGCCTATTTTGAAGTACATCGTGCTGCTATAAGCCCGTTTTGAAGTACTCTGTGCGGCTATAGGCCTATTTTGAAGTACATCGTGCTGCTATAGGCCTATTTTGAAGTACACTGTGCGGCTATAGGCCTATTTTGAAGTACATCGTGCTGCTATAAGCCTATTTTGAAGTACATCGTGCTGCTATAAGCCCGTTTTGAAGTACTCTGTGCGGCTATAGGCCTATTTTGAAGTACATCGTGCTGCTATAAGCCTATTTTGAAGTACATCGTGCTGCTATAACCATATGTTGAAGTACTCTGCGCTGCTATAAGCCTATTTTGAAGTACTCTGTGCGGCTATAGGCCTTTTTTGAAGTACTCTGTGCTGCTGTAGGCCTGTTTTGAAGTACTCTGTGCTGCTATAAGCCTATTTTGACGTACTCTGCGCTGCAATAGGCCTGTTTTGAAGTACTTTGTGGTGCTGTAACATTAATTTATTTACTTCACACTGATAGAACTTTATTTTGAATCACTGTGTGATGCAATAAACGTATTTTGAATTACTTTGTGATGCTATAACCATATTTTGAGTTGCTGTAACCCTGTTTTGAATTACTCTGCACTGCTATAAGCCTATTTTGAAGTACTTTGTGGTGCTGTCATTTGAATTACTTCATGCTGCTATAAAGCCTATTTTGAAGTACTCTGTGGTGCTGTACCAGTAATTTGTATTACTTCATGCTGCTATAAGCCTATTTTGAATTACTTTTTGTTGCTATATCCCTATTTTGAATTATTCCGTGCCACGACGATCTTATTTTGAACTACTCTGTCCCTCTATAACCCTATTTTGAATTACTCGACACAACTATAATCCTATTTTGAGTTACTTTGTGGTAACTCTAACATTAATTTGAATTACTTCATGCTGCTTTAATCCTATTTATAATTACTCTGCACAGCTATAAACATTATTTTGAATAACTCTGTGCCGCTATAATCCTATTCTGAGTTCTTTAGTACCGCAATAACCCTATTTTGAATTATTTCGTGCTGCTATAACCCTATTTTGAAGTACTCTGTGTCACTATGAGCCTATTTGAAAGTACTTTGTGGTACCATATCACTACATTTAATTACTCTGTGCCGCTATAATCCTATTTTGAATTAATTACTTAGTGCAGCTACAACCCTATGTTGAATTACTGTGTGCCTCTATAATACGGTAATTTGAATGACGTTACACTGTTATAGACCTATTTTCAAGTACCTCTTGTTCCTATAAGCCCATTTTCAATTACTTTGTATTGCTATTACCCTATTGGAGTTACTTTGTGCCTCTAGAACCCTATTTTGAATTATTTTGCAGTGCTATAACGCTGATTAGAATTACTTCATTCTGCCATAAAATTATTTAGCAACACCGAGAACGCGCAATGCTCGAACAATCTAGTTTATATTTACTCACCTGTGCATTTAGCATACTACAAAACTGACACAATGAACAAAACAGTCGCGGGGAAACAGCGCGATAAAAGCCGGCGGGGAACGCGCCCCCCCTCCCCCCGCCACACACACACACACACACACACACACACACACACACACACACACAGAAAGAGAGAGAGAGAGAGACAGAGAGGAAAAGAAGAAAATGCTCTTTATATGAAGGAGTGGGTGGCTCTTAAAAGAGCCGTTGGGTTGATGAAGACGGCGGTAAGGCGCTTTACTTGGAGCTGGTGTACTTGGTGACGGCCTTGGTGCCCTCGGACACGGCGTGCTTGGCCAGCTCGCCGGGAAGCAACAGGCGCACGGCGGTCTGGATCTCCCTGGAGGTGATGGTGGAGCGCTTGTTGTAATGAGCCAGACGAGAGGACTCACCGGCGATACGCTCGAAGATGTCGTTCACGAACGAGTTCATGATGCCCATCGCCTTAGAAGAGATGCCGGTGTCGGGGTGCACCTGCTTCAGGACTTTGTACACGTAGATAGCGTAGCTCTCCTTCCTGGACTTTCTGCGCTTCTTGCCTCCTTTGCCGGCCGTCTTGGTCACGGCTTTCTTGGATCCCTTCTTGGGAGCGGCCTTGGCTGGGTCGGGCATGTTGCTGCTGCTGCTTCTCCAGTAAACTGCGAGAGAATGAATAACGCCCGCCTCGCGGCCGCTCTATTTACAGGCCGACATTGTAATTAGGCACAAGCGAAGAACATTTTTTTATTGGTCAAAATCCCAACCCGCCTCATACAGGGAGCCTCCCACCGCTCCGCCCTCCTCCTCCTCCTCCTCCTCCTCCTCCTCCTCCTCGCTCCCCCCCGCTACGCTTTGTTTCCCTTCCCGCCTTTTTATATTCACAATGTGCACTATAACTAAAGGAAAAAAGTAAAATAAAATAAAAATACACACACACACATACATATATGTATATATTTATCTCTACTACCACCGTCTTCTAACGCGTTTTACACACACACACACACACGTACACACTAAATATAAACATTGAAAACTAGATTATTATGATCGTTATGTGTTCATACAGAAATTATCTTCTACTTGTATGCTACGTGTGTACGGCGCTTGACGCCATTTGCTTAAAGGCCCCCTCGCAAAAAAAAAAAAAAAAAAACCCCACACACACACAGCACGAGAAACAGCTCTTTTTCTGGATGTTTGGGTGGCTCTTAAAAGAGCCGTTGTGTTCGCGTCGTTCGGTGTTGGAGCGTTTAACCGCCGAAGCCGTACAGGGTGCGTCCCTGGCGTTTCAGGGCGTACACCACATCCATGGCGGTGACCGTCTTCCTCTTGGCATGCTCGGTGTAGGTGACGGCGTCGCGGATCACGTTCTCCAGGAACAC
The DNA here is from genome assembly GCF_027358585.1 of Pangasianodon hypophthalmus. Classification (NCBI taxonomy): domain Eukaryota; kingdom Metazoa; phylum Chordata; class Actinopteri; order Siluriformes; family Pangasiidae; genus Pangasianodon; species Pangasianodon hypophthalmus. The sequence continues at coordinate 71,984 of NC_069714.1, read as the reverse complement.
CTTCAGCACACCGCGAGTCTCTTCGTAGATCAGACCGGAAATACGCTTAACACCGCCACGGCGAGCCAGACGGCGAATAGCCGGCTTGGTGATTCCCTGGATGTTATCGCGAAGAACTTTACGGTGACGCTTGGCGCCTCCTTTGCCAAGCCCCTTTCCGCCCTTGCCTCTGCCAGACATGATGCTGCTCTCTCGAAGTCAAGCTGCTCAATAAAACTCGCCGCGCAGCGCCCACATATTTATCCGCCCTCTACAGGACCTTGTTGAGAACAGGCGAGGAGGCGGGCCTAAGACCAACGGTCACACAATAGAGCACATTCAAAAAGAAACAGAACGCCACAGCTTTCTACCTGCTAGCGTCTTCTTCTTCCTCACCCTCTCTATACACACAAACATTATTATTACTATTATTATTATTAGTAGTAGTTGTTTTTCCAGTAGTAGTAGTAGTAATTGTAGTAGAAGTCTTAATCTGATATGCAAGGCATATATATTAAAAAAAAACAAAACATACAGACAAACACCCGTCAGTGTAAGGAGGTTAGTAAAAGTACTCTGTGTTTGTAAAACATTGACATTCCCTTTACAGACACGAGACGTTCCTTTTGAGCATGCCTGTGGGCTCAAGGCCCGGATTCTAAACTCCTATGTCCTGCTATAACGACGGGTCTCGCGTAGCAGCACAGCATCTTATTAGTAGGCCCCTCATTCAGCTGATCACCATCACAGTCTGTGTACACTTTTAATCGAGCCCACATTTTACCACACGAATAGGTCACTCACAAGCGGCACAGAAAGGAATGCAAAGACAACTCTCGGGCCTTACTTTATCAGTTCTCTCAAAGGCAAAATATAATGGACTATCTAAGGTATAATGTCTAAATTAGATACACTTTCTCAAACGCTAACATTCTTAAACTCCACATTCTTAAACTCCAAGTGTCATTCACAAGGAAAGCATACTCGCTTCACCATTCGTGCCAAAGAAACTAATATACAATTCATCAAACACGTGTGTCGACACAAAGCCAGTGTTCTACTGAACACACCGAAGCACTGTCTACTCACAAGCCGTCTCTTTTCTATAAACACAACGCTCACGGTAAAGAGGATTTTGCAGCCCAACATTTTTGCAATCTGACAACACCGTCCATAACTTATCCACTTACTTTACTCATTTATTAGACGTCTACAATGTTCGATGTGTCGATCAGACTGTCATGTAGAAGCGTGTTGATGCACAGAACAACCCCCGTGTTCTCCGTACATCACCATGTATGGGTGCGATGTATGTGACGTGCGTTCATACATTTGATTTATTAAATCATTTCATTATCCGAACCCAGTTATTTACTGCGGATGCAGGCAGTCAAGTTTCGAAATGCGGCCACACGTGGATGAATAAGATCCATCCAGCACAACACACTTCACTAACTACACAAAAAGTCTGTTAGCCTTATAGAATGGAGTAGTATTAATAGGAGCACACATTAGTATTATTACTATTATTATTATCAGTATTATTATTATCAGTATTATTATTATTATTATTATTGTAAGTGGTAGTAGTAGTAGTAGTAGCAGCAGTGTTGTTGTTATCAGAGTAATTTTATTTGCCATATGTATTGACATGTATTAGGAATATTTCTTGGTGTTTGGTCACAACACGATACATTCCACACAGTTTACAAGATGCACATCACAGACAACACAACACACAACTACCTTCCCAATCTCCAAATACTGCACCTTAAGCAGAAATCTGTAGAATCAGTTGTCATTTATATTACAGCGGAGGTACAAAGAGCAGCCGAATCCAGTTCAGATGGCATTACACGGAATCACATAACTGTGATATATAATACATAATAGTTGCAATGATATACAGTAATGACAATATTTAATAAATAATCATTATAATAAATACTAAAAGATAATTATTTAATAGCTATTATCAGTAGTAGAGGGAAGAAGCCTTTACTTGTCACATATACATTACTACCACTGAGCTGGGGCCTGAACCCCTGACCTACTGATCAGTAACCCTGAGCCTGACAAACATTCCAAAGGATTCCCCCCCCCCCCTTTTTTTAAATTTATTTATTTATTTATTTATTTATTATTTATATTATTATTACAAATATAGACTTACAACAAGAGGCTATAAACAACAGTGGTTGCGGCAAAGTGCACTTCATAAACTTGGCCACACGAGGGCAGTCAAGATCCATCCACAACAACACACAGCGCTGCACACACCAGCCTTTAGATTTATAATTATTTGATTCATCAACCTTTATTCTTTCTTCTAGTCTTTCTTTCTTATTTCTTCTAATTATTATTATTATTATTATTATTAAGAGTAGTAGTAGTAGTAGTACTAGTAGTAGAATTATTATGGTTATTGTAGTTGTTATTGTCATCATGTTTTAATATATTTTGTAACACGCAACAAACATAACATTGGCAAACATTTCTTAAAGGTTTTTTCTCCCTTTATTTATTTATTTATTTATTTATTTATTTATTTATTTTTTTATTGCAGATGTAGACCTAACCTGCGGCTATAAACAACAGTGGTTAGGGCAACGTGCACTTCCTAAACTTGGCCACACGAGGGCGATTATGAGTAGTAGTAGCAGTAGCAGTTTTAGAAGAAGAAGTACTAGTAGCAGCAGAAGTAGTAGTAGTAGAAGAAGAAGTAGTAGAATTATTATTATTACTGTTGTTGTTTTTGTCATGTTTTAACCTATTTTCTAACACGCAACAAGCATAGCATTGGCAAACATTTCTTAAAGGATTTCCCTCCTTTTTTTAAAAAAAAATTTTTAAACGATTTATTACAGACTTGCTACATTTGCGGCGTTAAACAGCAGTGGTTAGGGCAAAGTGCACTTCCATCAACTTTTATTCTTTACTCTAGTCTTTCTTCAATATTATTTCTTCGTCTTCCTTTTTTCTCTTTCCTATTATTATTATTATTATTATTATTATAGTAGTATTGGTAGTAGAATCATTCTTATTGTTGCTGTTATTGTTTTTGTCATGTCGTAATATATTTTGTGACACGCAACAAACATAGCATTGACATACATTTCTTGAAGGATCCCCCCCTTTAAACGATTTATTACAAAGACTAACTATGTAGACTTGCTATATTTGCGGCAGCAGTGGTTAGGGCAAAGTACACTTCCTAACCTTGGCCACACGATGGCAGTCAAGATCCATCCACAACAACACACAGCGCTGCTCACAACAACCTTTATTTTACTCCTCATCCTTTATTCTTTCATCTAGCCTTTCTTTATTACTCCTTCTAATTATTATTATTATTATTATTATTATTAGTAGTAGTAGTAGTAGTAGTAGTATTTTTTTTCATTTTATTATTACATATTCCATTTTTAAAGCACGTCTCTTCAGGCCTCTCAGCACTTGACATGGAAATGATTTAAAAAAAAAAAAAAAAAGGTTTAAATAAATGAGCGAATGAATGAATGAATAAATAAAAATAAGATGTTACATTTTGTCCTTGTTAAATACACACCAATATTGTATCTGATTATTTCTAAGCAGAAAAGAAAGACATTATTAGGCGGAATGACGGAGAAACCCTTCTGCTTCTCCCCTTCAAATTAGTGAAGAGGCGCGCGCAGAAACCCCAACATTTAAAGATCGATGAATCCCCGCGGCGTCATAAAGGGAAAAACTGTCAATCAAACCAACAGCATAGTTCTAAGCCTCTGACCTCGGCGCATGACGTCACAAATAAATCTTATGGTTCACTGCTCCCTTTTCACTGTAAGTGTGCCACAGCGTGAGAGCGCGCGCGTATAAGCACATCACGCGCGCACGCACACACACATTATATAATATGCGTAACATATTTATAATAATTTATATAGTTTATGAAAATATGTTTTTTTAAACCACATTACAATTAATTTTTAAACAGCCAAGGGATGAAGACTTGCTCATTTCACTGAGACTGTGAGGTGGCTCTTAAAAGAGCCTTTGTGTAGATTAGACGCGGTCGTCGTTTAAGCGCGCTCTCCGCGAATACGGCGGGCCAGCTGAATATCCTTGGGCATGATGGTCACTCTCTTGGCGTGGATGGCGCACAGGTTGGTGTCCTCGAACAGGCCGACCAGGTACGCCTCGCTCGCCTCCTGCAGGGCCATGACGGCCGAGCTCTGGAAACGCAGATCAGTCTTGAAGTCCTGAGCGATTTCTCTCACCAGGCGCTGGAAGGGCAGCTTGCGGATGAGCAGCTCAGTAGACTTCTGATAACGGCGGATCTCTCTCAGAGCCACGGTGCCCGGCCTGTAACGGTGAGGCTTCTTCACGCCGCCGGTGGCCGGGGCGCTCTTGCGGGCGGCCTTAGTGGCGAGCTGCTTTCTGGGCGCCTTGCCACCGGTAGACTTACGGGCGGTCTGCTTGGTTCTTGCCATAGCGTCGAGCTCTGCACTTCACGGACGAAAAACAGAATACACGGCGCTCGCGAACGCCGGCTTTTTAAGCCCTAACGCTGCCCTGCGCTGATTGGGCGTCTTGGAGGCACTCGTCTGTCATTGGATAGAATGTGTGACGTCATTTGATGACTATTGGCTCGTCTTCCGCCACCGGCACAGTTCGAAACACAAGGCGCCCGCCCCTATTCCACGGGCGCGCAGCGCTTTTGTACTCTGCCATTCACCAGTTACACACAAACCGCCCGCCGTCAAAACATATTCTCATCCCTCACACTGCATTTAGCCAACACGCCTCACTATTGTTATTATTATTATTATTATTATTATTATTACTATTACTACTACTACTGCTACTACTTGAATATTTTCCAAGTATATAATTATTTATAATATATATAACGCATATATAATTATTAGCAAATTAGTGTGCTCATGTCCTGATTTTAACCGCGTTTGCTTTGTATTAAGAAGATAGGAATAACATTGCACTTTTGGAGCAGAAGTGGGTGGCTCTTAAAAGAGCCTTTGGGTACTGGCAAACGCAGCAGTGGGCGCGTTTACTTGGTCTTGACGGTCTTCTCAGTCTTCTTGGGCAGAAGCACGGCCTGAATGTTAGGCAGCACACCACCCTGAGCGATGGTCACCCCGCCGAGCAGTTTGTTCAGCTCCTCGTCGTTACGCACGGCGAGCTGCAGGTGGCGGGGGATGATACGGGTCTTCTTGTTGTCACGGGCGGCGTTGCCGGCCAACTCCAGGATCTCAGCAGTCAGATACTCCAGCACGGCGGCCAGGTAGACCGGAGCGCCGGCACCGACGCGCTCGGCGTAGTTGCCTTTACGCAGGAGCCTGTGCACACGGCCCACAGGGAACTGCAGCCCAGCTCTGGAGGAACGAGTCTTGGCCTTGGCCCTAGCCTTTCCGCCGGTTTTCCCGCGACCACTCATGGTTATGATCAGACCTGTTCCACGAACGACGCTGAAATAATAAAGACTACGCGCCGAGCCCTCCGTGATATAGCCAACACAGCCGCTCTCTTATTGGCTAAGATCGTTGTGGCAGAAGAACCAATCACAAACGCGCCGTCAAATTCCAGCGTCCGCCCACCATTCTATTCTACGCGACACCCCTCCCACCCCCGTTTGTGACGCCGCCTGTGTGTGTGTGTGTGTGTGTGTGTGTGTGTGTGTGTGTGTGTGTGTGAGAGAGAGAGAGAGAGAGAGAGAGAGAGAGAGAGAGAGAGAGAGCGCATGAAAACAGACAGAAGGGAAAATAGACATACAAACGCACACACTAACACAATGATATACAACGCTATAGAGAAATGTAAATTCTTACTAGTTTGCCCATATGTTCATGTTCCTCCTACAGCCTCTGTTACCGTTTTGGGAGGAGGAATCCAATCCACTAAAAGCATAATTTTGTGTCATGAGAGGACAGGGAATATCGCTCTTTAAACGAAAATATGGGTGGCTCTTAAAAGAGCCGTTTAAGGATCAAAAACATGAATTAAACACACAAACATGTTTATTTCTTTTTGGGGGCTGCCTTTTTCGCCTTTGCCGCTTTGGGCTTTGCTGTCTTGGGCTTCACAGCCTTTGCCTTCTTGGGGCTCTTGGCTGCCTTTTTAGGGGTCGCCGGCTTCTTCGCCTTCTTGGGGCTCTTGGTGGCTTTCTTGGCGGCGGCGGCGGGCTTCTTCGCCTTCTTAGGAGACTTCTTGGCGGCGGCGGCGGGTTTCTTGGCCGCTACCTTCTTGGGCTTCTTAGCCGCGGCGGGCTTCTTGGCTGCCGCCTTCTTGGGTTTGGGCGCGGCTTTCTTTGCGGGCTTCTTGGCTTCGGTCTGCTTCTTGTTCAGCTTGAAAGAGCCAGACGCGCCGGTCCCTTTGGTCTGCACCAGAGTGCCCTTTGTCACGAGGCTCTTGACGGCGAGCTTGACGCGGGAGTTGTTCTTCTCCACATCGTATCCGCCGGCAGCCAAAGCCTTCTTCAAAGCGGCGAGCGACACGCCGCTCCTCTCCTTGGACGAGGAAACCGCCTTGACGATGAGCTCGCCGACGCTGGGGCCCGCTTTCTTGGTCCTCGAAGCTGCTTTCTTCTTGGGCGCTTTGGCCGGCGCGGCGGCGGGCGCGGGAGCGACTTCTGCCATGTCTGTGTGTGCGGAGCTAAGTAGAATAAAAGAGTCAATCGCTGTGGCGCTGTGTAACACAGGAACCTCCCTCCCCGCGGCCGGGGGGCTGGTCTTAAAAGCAGACATGAGAACGTTGTAGACTCAACCCGGGCGCCGCTGAATGACTGCGCTTCCGCGATGCGCTCGCAACTGTGTTTTCTCATGGCATTTCGCGGCGAAAATCAGACTCGTCAGGCAAGCTCCAAAGCGTTCAAGCACGCGTTTCGCGAGAACGGGCTTTCCCGTTTCTCCCGAGGCCCGCCACGGCCAGGAAGAGAGCACCAATCTCGCGCAGCGGGCACAAAAGTGCACGGCGCGCCTGGCGCTCGAGCCGGCGGGCCGCGCATTTCGTGCGTTGTGCTGTGTAAAAAGAGGGCAAAAAACGGCGTGGCCCTTGCGAGGCCTGCGGGCCGAGATGAAGGAGAGCCGTGTGAGTGCTGCTGCTATGTTTGCACCGGCCGAGTGTGGCGTGCAGTATGTGAACCGAGGCCCCTTTTGGGCCGTGTAAAGCACATGAGTGGAGAGCGAGGGCGAAAGAGGGAGAGAGCGGGCGCGCTCGGAGGGACGAGGCGACTCCCGCAGCGTGACTCCCAGCGTCTTTGTCCTCGTCTGGTCTTCGTCGCTCGGGCTGGCGCCGGCACTCGGGCTGGCGCTCCTCGTGCGCGGCCGCGTCCTCTTGTGGTCCCGGGGCGCCAGGTGCGCCTCGTGGCCGCCTCGATCGGCGCGCACCTCCGCCTCGTTACCTGCGCCTGTCTCCGCCCTAGCCCTAGCCCTAGTTAACCCTAGTGCCGTTTAGCCCGGCTCTGCCCTAACCCTAGTGCCGTTTAGCCCGGCTCTGCCCTAGCCCTAGTGCCGTTTAGCCCAACTCTGCCCTAACCCTAGTGCCGTTTAGCCCGGCTCTGCCCTAACCCTAGTGCCGTTTAGCCCGGCTCTGCCCTAACCCTAGTGCCGTTTAGCCCGGCTCTGCCCTAACCCTAGTGCCGTTTAGCCCGGCTCTGCCCTAACCCTAGTGCCGTTTAGCCCAACTCTGCCCTAACCCTAGTGCCGTTTAGCCCAACTCTGCCCTAGCCCTAGTGCCGTTTAGCCCGGCTCTGCCCTAACCCTAGTGCCGTTTAGCCCAACTCTGCCCTAACCCTAGTGCCGTTTAGCCCGGCTCTGCCCTAACCCTAGTGCCGTTTAGCCCAACTCTGCCCTAACCCTAGTGCCGTTTTAACCCAACTCTGCCCTAACCCTAGTGCCGTTTAGCCCGGCTCTGCCCTAGCCCTAGTGCCGTTTAGCCCGGCTCTGCCCTAACCCTAGTGCCGTTTAGCCCGGCTCTGCCCTAGCCCTAGTGCCGTTTAGCCCGGCTCTGCTATATCCTTATGTTTATTCAATTCCACACTGCTGTAACTCTAGTCTTATGAACTCGACAGAGCTCTAACCCCATTCGTTGTTATTCAACTATCACCTCGTTTTAATTGATAAATGTAGCCAATGCTGCTATAAATGCATTTTTATTTACTCCACACTTCTATCTTCACACTTCTACATTTTGTATTTCCTCCACAGTGCTTTAAACTTGTGATTGCGATTTACTCAGTATGGCTAGAATCCTATTTTGAAGTATTTCCTGCTGCTATAACATTGATTAGAATTACTCTGTGCGGCTATAAGCCTATTTTGAAGTACTCTGTGCGGCTATAAGCCTATTTTGAAGTACATCGTGCTGCTATAAGCCTATTTTGAAGTACATCGTGCTGCTATAAGCCCGTTTTGAAGTACATCGTGCTGCTATAAGCCCATTTTGAAGTACATCGTGCTGCTATAAGCCCGTTTTGAAGTACATCGTGCTGCTATAGGCCTATTTTGAAGTACATCGTGCTGCTATAAGCCCATTTTGAAGTACTCTGTGCGGCTATAGGCCTATTTTGAAGTACATCGTGCTGCTATAAGCCCATTTTGAAGTACATCGTGCTGCTATAAGCCTATTTTGAAGTACTCTGTGCTGCTATAAGCCCGTTTTGAAGTACTCTGTGCTGCTATAAGCCTATTTTGAAGTACATCGTGCTGCTATAAGCCCATTTTGAAGTACTCTGTGCTGCTATAAGCCCGTTTTGAAGTACTCTGTGCTGCTATAAGCCCGTTTTGAAGTACTCTGTGCTGCTATAAGCCTATTTTGAAGTACATCGTGCTGCTATAAGCCCATTTTGAAGTACTCTGTGCTGCTATAAGCCCGTTTTGAAGTACTCTGTGCGGCTATAGGCCTATTTTGAAGTACATCGTGCTGCTATAAGCCCATTTTGAAGTACTCTGTGCGGCTATAAGCCTATTTTGAAGTACATCGTGCTGCTATAAGCCTATTTTGAAGTACTCTGTGCTGCTATAAGCCCGTTTTGAAGTACTCTGTGCTGCTATAAGCCTATTTTGAAGTACTCTGTGCGGCTATAGGCCCGTTTTGAAGTACTCTGCGCTGCTATAGGCCTATTTTGAAGTACATCGTGCTGCTATAAGCCCGTTTTGAAGTACTCTGTGCTGCTATAAGCCCGTTTTGAAGTACTCTGTGCGGCTATAGGCCTATTTTGAAGTACTCTGTGCTGCTATAGGCCTATTTTGAAGTACATCCTGCTGCTATAGGCCTATTTTGAAGTACTCTGTGCTGCTATAAGCCTATTTTGAAGTACATCCTGCTGCTATAGGCCTATTTTGAAGTACTCTGTGCTGCTATAAGCCTATTTTGAAGTACATCGTGCTGCTATAACCATATGTTGAAGTACTCTGCGCTGCTATAAGCCTATTTTGAAGTACATCGTGCTGCTATAAGCCCGTTTTGAAGTACTCTGTGCGGCTATAGGCCTATTTTGAAGTACTCTGTGCGGCTATAAGCCTATTTTGAAGTACATCGTGCTGCTATAAGCCCGTTTTGAAGTACTCTGTGCGGCTATAGGCCTATTTTGAAGTACATCGTGCTGCTATAGGCCTATTTTGAAGTACACTGTGCGGCTATAGGCCTATTTTGAAGTACATCGTGCTGCTATAAGCCTATTTTGAAGTACATCGTGCTGCTATAAGCCCGTTTTGAAGTACTCTGTGCGGCTATAGGCCTATTTTGAAGTACATCGTGCTGCTATAAGCCTATTTTGAAGTACATCGTGCTGCTATAACCATATGTTGAAGTACTCTGCGCTGCTATAAGCCTATTTTGAAGTACTCTGTGCGGCTATAGGCCTTTTTTGAAGTACTCTGTGCTGCTGTAGGCCTGTTTTGAAGTACTCTGTGCTGCTATAAGCCTATTTTGACGTACTCTGCGCTGCAATAGGCCTGTTTTGAAGTACTTTGTGGTGCTGTAACATTAATTTATTTACTTCACACTGATAGAACTTTATTTTGAATCACTGTGTGATGCAATAAACGTATTTTGAATTACTTTGTGATGCTATAACCATATTTTGAGTTGCTGTAACCCTGTTTTGAATTACTCTGCACTGCTATAAGCCTATTTTGAAGTACTTTGTGGTGCTGTCATTTGAATTACTTCATGCTGCTATAAAGCCTATTTTGAAGTACTCTGTGGTGCTGTACCAGTAATTTGTATTACTTCATGCTGCTATAAGCCTATTTTGAATTACTTTTTGTTGCTATATCCCTATTTTGAATTATTCCGTGCCACGACGATCTTATTTTGAACTACTCTGTCCCTCTATAACCCTATTTTGAATTACTCGACACAACTATAATCCTATTTTGAGTTACTTTGTGGTAACTCTAACATTAATTTGAATTACTTCATGCTGCTTTAATCCTATTTATAATTACTCTGCACAGCTATAAACATTATTTTGAATAACTCTGTGCCGCTATAATCCTATTCTGAGTTCTTTAGTACCGCAATAACCCTATTTTGAATTATTTCGTGCTGCTATAACCCTATTTTGAAGTACTCTGTGTCACTATGAGCCTATTTGAAAGTACTTTGTGGTACCATATCACTACATTTAATTACTCTGTGCCGCTATAATCCTATTTTGAATTAATTACTTAGTGCAGCTACAACCCTATGTTGAATTACTGTGTGCCTCTATAATACGGTAATTTGAATGACGTTACACTGTTATAGACCTATTTTCAAGTACCTCTTGTTCCTATAAGCCCATTTTCAATTACTTTGTATTGCTATTACCCTATTGGAGTTACTTTGTGCCTCTAGAACCCTATTTTGAATTATTTTGCAGTGCTATAACGCTGATTAGAATTACTTCATTCTGCCATAAAATTATTTAGCAACACCGAGAACGCGCAATGCTCGAACAATCTAGTTTATATTTACTCACCTGTGCATTTAGCATACTACAAAACTGACACAATGAACAAAACAGTCGCGGGGAAACAGCGCGATAAAAGCCGGCGGGGAACGCGCCCCCCCTCCCCCCGCCACACACACACACACACACACACACACACACACACACACACACACACAGAAAGAGAGAGAGAGAGAGACAGAGAGGAAAAGAAGAAAATGCTCTTTATATGAAGGAGTGGGTGGCTCTTAAAAGAGCCGTTGGGTTGATGAAGACGGCGGTAAGGCGCTTTACTTGGAGCTGGTGTACTTGGTGACGGCCTTGGTGCCCTCGGACACGGCGTGCTTGGCCAGCTCGCCGGGAAGCAACAGGCGCACGGCGGTCTGGATCTCCCTGGAGGTGATGGTGGAGCGCTTGTTGTAATGAGCCAGACGAGAGGACTCACCGGCGATACGCTCGAAGATGTCGTTCACGAACGAGTTCATGATGCCCATCGCCTTAGAAGAGATGCCGGTGTCGGGGTGCACCTGCTTCAGGACTTTGTACACGTAGATAGCGTAGCTCTCCTTCCTGGACTTTCTGCGCTTCTTGCCTCCTTTGCCGGCCGTCTTGGTCACGGCTTTCTTGGATCCCTTCTTGGGAGCGGCCTTGGCTGGGTCGGGCATGTTGCTGCTGCTGCTTCTCCAGTAAACTGCGAGAGAATGAATAACGCCCGCCTCGCGGCCGCTCTATTTACAGGCCGACATTGTAATTAGGCACAAGCGAAGAACATTTTTTTATTGGTCAAAATCCCAACCCGCCTCATACAGGGAGCCTCCCACCGCTCCGCCCTCCTCCTCCTCCTCCTCGCTCCCCCCCGCTACGCTTTGTTTCCCTTCCCGCCTTTTTATATTCACAATGTGCACTATAACTAAAGGAAAAAAGTAAAATAAAATAAAAATACACACACACACATACATATATGTATATATTTATCTCTACTACCACCGTCTTCTAACGCGTTTTACACACACACACACACACGTACACACTAAATATAAACATTGAAAACTAGATTATTATGATCGTTATGTGTTCATACAGAAATTATCTTCTACTTGTATGCTACGTGTGTACGGCGCTTGACGCCATTTGCTTAAAGGCCCCCTCGCAAAAAAAAAAAAAAAAAAAACCCCACACACACACAGCACGAGAAACAGCTCTTTTTCTGGATGTTTGGGTGGCTCTTAAAAGAGCCGTTGTGTTCGCGTCGTTCGGTGTTGGAGCGTTTAACCGCCGAAGCCGTACAGGGTGCGTCCCTGGCGTTTCAGGGCGTACACCACATCCATGGCGGTGACCGTCTTCCTCTTGGCATGCTCGGTGTAGGTGACGGCGTCGCGGATCACGTTCTCCAGGAACACCTTCAGCACACCGCGAGTCTCTTCGTAGATCAGACCGGAAATACGCTTAACACCACCACGGCGAGCCAGACGGCGAATAGCCGGCTTGGTGATTCCCTGGATGTTATCGCGAAGAACTTTACGGTGACGCTTGGCGCCTCCTTTGCCAAGCCCCTTTCCGCCCTTGCCTCTGCCAGACATGATGCTGCTCTCTCGAAGTCAAGCTGCTCAATAAAACTCGCCGCGCAGCGCCCACATATTTATCCGCCCTCTACAGGACCTTGTTGAGAACAGGCGAGGAGGCGGGCCTAAGACCAACGGTCACACAATAGAGCACATTCAAAAAGAAACAGAACGCCACAGCTTTCTACCTGCTAGCGTCTTCTTCTTCCTCACCCTCTCTATACACACAAACATTATTATTACTATTATTATTATTAGTAGTAGTTGTTTTTCCAGTAGTAGTAGTAGTAATTGTAGTAGAAGTCTTAATCTGATATGCAAGGCATATATATTAAAAAAAAACAAAACATACAGACAAACACCCGTCAGTGTAAGGAGGTTAGTAAAAGTACTCTGTGTTTGTAAAACATTGACATTCCCTTTACAGACACGAGACGTTCCTTTTGAGCATGCCTGTGGGCTCAAGGCCCGGATTCTAAACTCCTATGTCTGCTATAACGACGGGTCTCGCGTAGCAGCACAGCATCTTATTAGTAGGCCCCTCATTCAGCTGATCACCATCACAGTCTGTGTACACTTTTAATCGAGCCCACATTTTACCACACGAATAGGTCACTCACAAGCGGCACAGAAAGGAATGCAAAGACAACTCTCGGGCCTTACTTTATCAGTTCTCTCAAAGGCAAAATATAATGGACTATCTAAGGTATAATGTCTAAATTAGATACACTTTCTCAAACGCTAACATTCTTAAACTCCACATTCTTAAACTCCAAGTGTCATTCACAAGGAAAGCATACTCGCTTCACCATTCGTGCCAAAGAAACTAATATACAATTCATCAAACACGTGTGTCGACACAAAGCCAGTGTTCTACTGAACACACCGAAGCACTGTCTACTCACAAGCCGTCTCTTTTCTATAAACACAACGCTCACGGTAAAGAGGATTTTGCAGCCCAACATTTTTGCAATCTGACAACACCGTCCATAACTTATCCACTTACTTTACTCATTTATTAGACGTCTACAATGTTCATCATTTCAGACTGCCGTGTCGATCAGACTGTCATGTAGAAGCGTGTTGATGCACAGAACAACCCCCGTGTTCTCCGTACATCACCATGTATGGGTGCGATGTATGTGACGTGCGTTCATACATTTGATTTATTAAATCATTTCATTATCCGAACCCAGTTATTTACTGCGGATGCAGGCAGTCAAGTTTCGAAATGCGGCCACACGTGGATGAATAAGATCCATCCAGCACAACACACTTCACTAACTACACAAAAAGTCTGTTAGCCTTATAGAATGGAGTAGTATTAATAGGAGCACACATTAGTATTATTACTATTATTATTATCAGTATTATTATTATCAGTATTATTATTATTATTATTATTATTGTAAGTGGTAGTAGTAGTAGTAGTAGCAGCAGTGTTGTTGTTATCAGAGTAATTTTATTTGCCATATGTATTGACATGTATTAGGAATATTTCTTGGTGTTTGGTCACAACACGATACATTCCACACAGTTTACAAGATGCACATCACAGACAACACAACACACAACTACCTTCCCAATCTCCAAATACTGCACCTTAAGCAGAAATCTGTAGAATCAGTTGTCATTTATATTACAGCGGAGGTACAAAGAGCAGCCGAATCCAGTTCAGATGGCATTACACGGAATCACATAACTGTGATATATAATACATAATAGTTGCAATGATATACAGTAATGACAATATTTAATAAATAATCATTATAATAAATACTAAAAGATAATTATTTAATAGCTATTATCAGTAGTAGAGGGAAGAAGCCTTTACTTGTCACATATACATTACTACCACTGAGCTGGGGCCTGAACCCCTGACCTACTGATCAGTAACCCTGAGCCTGACAAACATTCCAAAGGATTCCCCCCCCCCCCCCCTTTTTTTAAATTTATTTATTTATTTATTTATTTATTATTTATATTATTATTACAAATATAGACTTACAACAAGAGGCTATAAACAACAGTGGTTGCGGCAAAGTGCACTTCATAAACTTGGCCACACGAGGGCAGTCAAGATCCATCCACAACAACACACAGCGCTGCACACACCAGCCTTTAGATTTATAATTATTTGATTCATCAACCTTTATTCTTTCTTCTAGTCTTTCTTTCTTATTTCTTCTAATTATTATTATTATTATTATTATTAAGAGTAGTAGTAGTAGTAGTACTAGTAGTAGAATTATTATGGTTATTGTAGTTGTTATTGTCATCATGTTTTAATATATTTTGTAACACGCAACAAACATAACATTGGCAAACATTTCTTAAAGGTTTTTTCTCCCTTTATTTATTTATTTATTTATTTATTTATTTATTTATTTTTTTATTGCAGATGTAGACCTAACCTGCGGCTATAAACAACAGTGGTTAGGGCAACGTGCACTTCCTAAACTTGGCCACACGAGGGCGATTATGAGTAGTAGTAGCAGTAGCAGTTTTAGAAGAAGAAGTACTAGTAGCAGCAGAAGTAGTAGTAGTAGAAGAAGAAGAAGAAGAAGAAGTAGTAGAATTATTATTATTACTGTTGTTGTTTTTGTCATGTTTTAACCTATTTTCTAACACGCAACAAGCATAGCATTGGCAAACATTTCTTAAAGGATTTCCCTCCTTTTTTTAAAAAAAAATTTTTAAACGATTTATTACAGACTTGCTACATTTGCGGCGTTAAACAGCAGTGGTTAGGGCAAAGTGCACTTCCATCAACTTTTATTCTTTACTCTAGTCTTTCTTCAATATTATTTCTTCGTCTTCCTTTTTTCTCTTTCCTATTATTATTATTATTATTATTATTATAGTAGTATTGGTAGTAGAATCATTCTTATTGTTGCTGTTATTGTTTTTGTCATGTCGTAATATATTTTGTGACACGCAACAAACATAGCATTGACATACATTTCTTGAAGGATCCCCCCCTTTAAACGATTTATTACAAAGACTAACTATGTAGACTTGCTATATTTGCGGCAGCAGTGGTTAGGGCAAAGTACACTTCCTAACCTTGGCCACACGATGGCAGTCAAGATCCATCCACAACAACACACAGCGCTGCTCACAACAACCTTTATTTTACTCCTCATCCTTTATTCTTTCATCTAGCCTTTCTTTATTACTCCTTCTAATTATTATTATTATTATTATTATTAGTAGTAGTAGTAGTAGTAGTAGTAGTAGTATTTTTTTTCATTTTATTATTACATATTCCATTTTTAAAGCACGTCTCTTCAGGCCTCTCAGCACTTGACATGGAAATGATTTAAAAAAAAAAAAAAAAAGGTTTAAATAAATGAGCGAATGAATGAATGAATAAATAAAAATAAGATGTTACATTTTGTCCTTGTTAAATACACACCAATATTGTATCTGATTATTTCTAAGCAGAAAAGAAAGACATTATTAGGCGGAATGACGGAGAAACCCTTCTGCTTCTCCCCTTCAAATTAGTGAAGAGGCGCGCGCAGAAACCCCAACATTTAAAGATCGATGAATCCCCGCGGCGTCATAAAGGGAAAAACTGTCAATCAAACCAACAGCATAGTTCTAAGCCTCTGACCTCGGCGCATGACGTCACAAATAAATCTTATGGTTCACTGCTCCCTTTTCACTGTAAGTGTGCCACAGCGTGAGAGCGCGCGCGTATAAGCACATCACGCGCGCACGCACACACACATTATATAATATGCGTAACATATTTATAATAATTTATATAGTTTATGAAAATATGTTTTTTTAAACCACATTACAATTAATTTTTAAACAGCCAAGGGATGAAGACTTGCTCATTTCACTGAGACTGTGAGGTGGCTCTTAAAAGAGCCTTTGTGTAGATTAGACGCGGTCGTCGTTTAAGCGCGCTCTCCGCGAATACGGCGGGCCAGCTGAATATCCTTGGGCATGATGGTCACTCTCTTGGCGTGGATGGCGCACAGGTTGGTGTCCTCGAACAGGCCGACCAGGTACGCCTCGCTCGCCTCCTGCAGGGCCATGACGGCCGAGCTCTGGAAACGCAGATCAGTCTTGAAGTCCTGAGCGATTTCTCTCACCAGGCGCTGGAAGGGCAGCTTGCGGATGAGCAGCTCAGTAGACTTCTGATAACGGCGGATCTCTCTCAGAGCCACGGTGCCCGGCCTGTAACGGTGAGGCTTCTTCACGCCGCCGGTGGCCGGGGCGCTCTTGCGGGCGGCCTTAGTGGCGAGCTGCTTTCTGGGCGCCTTGCCACCGGTGGACTTACGGGCGGTCTGCTTGGTTCTTGCCATAGCGTCGAGCTCTGCACTTCACGGACGAAAAACAGAATACACGGCGCTCGCGAACGCCGGCTTTTTAAGCCCTAACGCTGCCCTGCGCTGATTGGGCGTCTTGGAGGCACTCGTCTGTCATTGGATAGAATGTGTGACGTCATTTGATGACTATTGGCTCGTCTTCCGCCACCGGCACAGTTCGAAACACAAGGCGCCCGCCCCTATTCCACGGGCGCGCAGCGCTTTTGTACTCTGCCATTCACCAGTTACACACAAACCGCCCGCCGTCAAAACATATTCTCATCCCTCACACTGCATTTAGCCAACACGCCTCACTATTGTTATTATTATTATTATTATTATTATTATTACTATTACTACTACTACTGCTACTACTTGAATATTTTCCAAGTATATAATTATTTATAATATATATAACGCATATATAATTATTAGCAAATTAGTGTGCTCATGTCCTGATTTTAACCGCGTTTGCTTTGTATTAAGAAGATAGGAATAACATTGCACTTTTGGAGCAGAAGTGGGTGGCTCTTAAAAGAGCCTTTGGGTACTGGCAAACGCAGCAGTGGGCGCGTTTACTTGGTCTTGACGGTCTTCTCAGTCTTCTTGGGCAGAAGCACGGCCTGAATGTTAGGCAGCACACCACCCTGAGCGATGGTCACCCCGCCGAGCAGTTTGTTCAGCTCCTCGTCGTTACGCACGGCGAGCTGCAGGTGGCGGGGGATGATACGGGTCTTCTTGTTGTCACGGGCGGCGTTGCCGGCCAACTCCAGGATCTCAGCAGTCAGATACTCCAGCACGGCGGCCAGGTAGACCGGAGCGCCGGCACCGACGCGCTCGGCGTAGTTGCCTTTACGCAGGAGCCTGTGCACACGGCCCACAGGGAACTGCAGCCCAGCTCTGGAGGAACGAGTCTTGGCCTTGGCCCTAGCCTTTCCGCCGGTTTTCCCGCGACCACTCATGGTTATGATCAGACCTGTTCCACGAACGACGCTGAAATAATAAAGACTACGCGCCGAGCCCTCCGTGATATAGCCAACACAGCCGCTCTCTTATTGGCTAAGATCGTTGTGGCAGAAGAACCAATCACAAACGCGCCGTCAAATTCCAGCGTCCGCCCACCATTCTATTCTACGCGACACCCCTCCCACCCCCGTTTGTGACGCCGCCTGTGTGTGTGTGTGTGTGTGTGTGTGTGTGTGTGTGTGTGTGTGTGTGTGTGAGAGAGAGAGAGAGAGAGAGAGAGAGAGAGAGAGAGCGCATGAAAACAGACAGAAGGGAAAATAGACATACAAACGCACACACTAACACAATGATATACAACGCTATAGAGAAATGTAAATTCTTACTAGTTTGCCCATATGTTCATGTTCCTCCTACAGCCTCTGTTACCGTTTTGGGAGGAGGAATCCAATCCACTAAAAGCATAATTTTGTGTCATGAGAGGACAGGGAATATCGCTCTTTAAACGAAAATATGGGTGGCTCTTAAAAGAGCCGTTTAAGGATCAAAAACATGAATTAAACACACAAACATGTTTATTTCTTTTTGGGGGCTGCCTTTTTCGCCTTTGCCGCTTTGGGCTTTGCTGTCTTGGGCTTCACAGCCTTTGCCTTCTTGGGGCTCTTGGCTGCCTTTTTAGGGGTCGCCGGCTTCTTCGCCTTCTTGGGGCTCTTGGTGGCTTTCTTGGCGGCGGCGGCGGGCTTCTTCGCCTTCTTAGGAGACTTCTTGGCGGCGGCGGCGGGTTTCTTGGCCGCTACCTTCTTGGGCTTCTTAGCCGCGGCGGGCTTCTTGGCTGCCGCCTTCTTGGGTTTGGGCGCGGCTTTCTTTGCGGGCTTCTTGGCTTCGGTCTGCTTCTTGTTCAGCTTGAAAGAGCCAGACGCGCCGGTCCCTTTGGTCTGCACCAGAGTGCCCTTTGTCACGAGGCTCTTGACGGCGAGCTTGACGCGGGAGTTGTTCTTCTCCACATCGTATCCGCCGGCAGCCAAAGCCTTCTTCAAAGCGGCGAGCGACACGCCGCTCCTCTCCTTGGACGAGGAAACCGCCTTGACGATGAGCTCGCCGACGCTGGGGCCCGCTTTCTTGGTCCTCGAAGCTGCTTTCTTCTTGGGCGCTTTGGCCGGCGCGGCGGCGGGCGCGGGAGCGACTTCTGCCATGTCTGTGTGTGCGGAGCTAAGTAGAATAAAAGAGTCAATCGCTGTGGCGCTGTGTAACACAGGAACCTCCCTCCCCGCGGCCGGGGGGCTGGTCTTAAAAGCAGACATGAGAACGTTGTAGACTCAACCCGGGCGCCGCTGAATGACTGCGCTTCCGCGATGCGCTCGCAACTGTGTTTTCTCATGGCATTTCGCGGCGAAAATCAGACTCGTCAGGCAAGCTCCAAAGCGTTCAAGCACGCGTTTCGCGAGAACGGGCTTTCCCGTTTCTCCCGAGGCCCGCCACGGCCAGGAAGAGAGCACCAATCTCGCGCAGCGGGCACAAAAGTGCACGGCGCGCCTGGCGCTCGAGCCGGCGGGCCGCGCATTTCGTGCGTTGTGCTGTGTAAAAAGAGGGCAAAAAACGGCGTGGCCCTTGCGAGGCCTGCGGGCCGAGATGAAGGAGAGCCGTGTGAGTGCTGCTGCTATGTTTGCACCGGCCGAGTGTGGCGTGCAGTATGTGAACCGAGGCCCCTTTTGGGCCGTGTAAAGCACATGAGTGGAGAGCGAGGGCGAAAGAGGGAGAGAGCGGGCGCGCTCGGAGGGACGAGGCGACTCCCGCAGCGTGACTCCCAGCGTCTTTGTCCTCGTCTGGTCTTCGTCGCTCGGGCTGGCGCCGGCACTCGGGCTGGCGCTCCTCGTGCGCGGCCGCGTCCTCTTGTGGTCCCGGGGCGCCAGGTGCGCCTCGTGGCCGCCTCGATCGGCGCGCACCTCCGCCTCGTTACCTGCGCCTGTCTCCGCCCTAGCCCTAGCCCTAGTTAACCCTAGTGCCGTTTAGCCCGGCTCTGCCCTAACCCTAGTGCCGTTTAGCCCGGCTCTGCCCTAGCCCTAGTGCCGTTTAGCCCAACTCTGCCCTAACCCTAGTGCCGTTTAGCCCGGCTCTGCCCTAACCCTAGTGCCGTTTAGCCCGGCTCTGCCCTAACCCTAGTGCCGTTTAGCCCGGCTCTGCCCTAACCCTAGTGCCGTTTAGCCCGGCTCTGCCCTAACCCTAGTGCCGTTTAGCCCAACTCTGCCCTAACCCTAGTGCCGTTTAGCCCAACTCTGCCCTAGCCCTAGTGCCGTTTAGCCCGGCTCTGCCCTAACCCTAGTGCCGTTTAGCCCAACTCTGCCCTAACCCTAGTGCCGTTTAGCCCAACTCTGCCCTAACCCTAGTGCCGTTTAGCCCGGCTCTGCCCTAACCCTAGTGCCGTTTAGCCCGGCTCTGCCCTAGCCCTAGTGCCGTTTAGCCCGGCTCTGCCCTAACCCTAGTGCCGTTTAGCCCGGCTCTGCTATATCCTTATGTTTATTCAATTCCACACTGCTGTAACTCTAGTCTTATGAACTCGACAGAGCTCTAACCCCATTCGTTGTTATTCAACTATCACCTCGTTTTAATTGATAAATGTAGCCAATGCTGCTATAAATGCATTTTTATTTACTCCACACTTCTATCTTCACACTTCTACATTTTGTATTTCCTCCACAGTGCTTTAAACTTGTGATTGCGATTTACTCAGTATGGCTAGAATCCTATTTTGAAGTATTTCCTGCTGCTATAACATTGATTAGAATTACTCTGTGCGGCTATAAGCCTATTTTGAAGTACTCTGTGCGGCTATAAGCCTATTTTGAAGTACATCGTGCTGCTATAAGCCTATTTTGAAGTACATCGTGCTGCTATAAGCCCGTTTTGAAGTACATCGTGCTGCTATAAGCCCATTTTGAAGTACATCGTGCTGCTATAAGCCCGTTTTGAAGTACATCGTGCTGCTATAGGCCTATTTTGAAGTACATCGTGCTGCTATAAGCCCATTTTGAAGTACTCTGTGCGGCTATAGGCCTATTTTGAAGTACATCGTGCTGCTATAAGCCCATTTTGAAGTACATCGTGCTGCTATAAGCCTATTTTGAAGTACTCTGTGCTGCTATAAGCCCGTTTTGAAGTACTCTGTGCTGCTATAAGCCTATTTTGAAGTACATCGTGCTGCTATAAGCCCATTTTGAAGTACTCTGTGCTGCTATAAGCCCGTTTTGAAGTACTCTGTGCTGCTATAAGCCCGTTTTGAAGTACTCTGTGCTGCTATAAGCCTATTTTGAAGTACATCGTGCTGCTATAAGCCCATTTTGAAGTACTCTGTGCTGCTATAAGCCCGTTTTGAAGTACTCTGTGCGGCTATAGGCCTATTTTGAAGTACATCGTGCTGCTATAAGCCCATTTTGAAGTACTCTGTGCGGCTATAAGCCTATTTTGAAGTACATCGTGCTGCTATAAGCCTATTTTGAAGTACTCTGTGCTGCTATAAGCCCGTTTTGAAGTACTCTGTGCTGCTATAAGCCTATTTTGAAGTACTCTGTGCGGCTATAGGCCCGTTTTGAAGTACTCTGCGCTGCTATAGGCCTATTTTGAAGTACATCGTGCTGCTATAAGCCCGTTTTGAAGTACTCTGTGCTGCTATAAGCCCGTTTTGAAGTACTCTGTGCGGCTATAGGCCTATTTTGAAGTACTCTGTGCTGCTATAGGCCTATTTTGAAGTACATCCTGCTGCTATAGGCCTATTTTGAAGTACTCTGTGCTGCTATAAGCCTATTTTGAAGTACATCCTGCTGCTATAGGCCTATTTTGAAGTACTCTGTGCTGCTATAAGCCTATTTTGAAGTACATCGTGCTGCTATAACCATATGTTGAAGTACTCTGCGCTGCTATAAGCCTATTTTGAAGTACATCGTGCTGCTATAAGCCCGTTTTGAAGTACTCTGTGCGGCTATAGGCCTATTTTGAAGTACTCTGTGCGGCTATAAGCCTATTTTGAAGTACATCGTGCTGCTATAAGCCCGTTTTGAAGTACTCTGTGCGGCTATAGGCCTATTTTGAAGTACATCGTGCTGCTATAGGCCTATTTTGAAGTACACTGTGCGGCTATAGGCCTATTTTGAAGTACATCGTGCTGCTATAAGCCTATTTTGAAGTACATCGTGCTGCTATAAGCCCGTTTTGAAGTACTCTGTGCGGCTATAGGCCTATTTTGAAGTACATCGTGCTGCTATAAGCCTATTTTGAAGTACATCGTGCTGCTATAACCATATGTTGAAGTACTCTGCGCTGCTATAAGCCTATTTTGAAGTACTCTGTGCGGCTATAGGCCTTTTTTGAAGTACTCTGTGCTGCTGTAGGCCTGTTTTGAAGTACTCTGTGCTGCTATAAGCCTATTTTGACGTACTCTGCGCTGCAATAGGCCTGTTTTGAAGTACTTTGTGGTGCTGTAACATTAATTTATTTACTTCACACTGATAGAACTTTATTTTGAATCACTGTGTGATGCAATAAACGTATTTTGAATTACTTTGTGATGCTATAACCATATTTTGAGTTGCTGTAACCCTGTTTTGAATTACTCTGCACTGCTATAAGCCTATTTTGAAGTACTTCGTGGTGCTGTCATTTGAATTACTTCATGCTGCTATAAAGCCTATTTTGAAGTACTCTGTGGTGCTGTACCAGTAATTTGTATTACTTCATGCTGCTATAAGCCTATTTTGAATTACTTTTTGTTGCTATATCCCTATTTTGAATTATTCCGTGCCACGACGATCTTATTTTGAACTACTCTGTCCCTCTATAACCCTATTTTGAATTACTCGACACAACTATAATCCTATTTTGAGTTACTTTGTGGTAACTCTAACATTAATTTGAATTACTTCATGCTGCTTTAATCCTATTTATAATTACTCTGCACAGCTATAAACATTATTTTGAATAACTCTGTGCCGCTATAATCCTATTCTGAGTTCTTTAGTACCGCAATAACCCTATTTTGAATTATTTCGTGCTGCTATAACCCTATTTTGAAGTACTCTGTGTCACTATGAGCCTATTTGAAAGTACTTTGTGGTACCATATCACTACATTTAATTACTCTGTGCCGCTATAATCCTATTTTGAATTAATTACTTAGTGCAGCTACAACCCTATGTTGAATTACTGTGTGCCTCTATAATACGGTAATTTGAATGACGTTACACTGTTATAGACCTATTTTCAAGTACCTCTTGTTCCTATAAGCCCATTTTCAATTACTTTGTATTGCTATTACCCTATTGGAGTTACTTTGTGCCTCTAGAACCCTATTTTGAATTATTTTGCAGTGCTATAACGCTGATTAGAATTACTTCATTCTGCCATAAAATTATTTAGCAACACCGAGAACGCGCAATGCTCGAACAATCTAGTTTATATTTACTCACCTGTGCATTTAGCATACTACAAAACTGACACAATGAACAAAACAGTCGCGGGGAAACAGCGCGATAAAAGCCGGCGGGGAACGCGCCCCCCCTCCCCCCGCCACACACACACACACACACACACACACACACACACACACACACACACACACACACACAGAAAGAGAGAGAGAGAGAGACAGAGAGGAAAAGAAGAAAATGCTCTTTATATGAAGGAGTGGGTGGCTCTTAAAAGAGCCGTTGGGTTGATGAAGACGGCGGTAAGGCGCTTTACTTGGAGCTGGTGTACTTGGTGACGGCCTTGGTGCCCTCGGACACGGCGTGCTTGGCCAGCTCGCCGGGAAGCAACAGGCGCACGGCGGTCTGGATCTCCCTGGAGGTGATGGTGGAGCGCTTGTTGTAATGAGCCAGACGAGAGGACTCACCGGCGATACGCTCGAAGATGTCGTTCACGAACGAGTTCATGATGCCCATCGCCTTAGAAGAGATGCCGGTGTCGGGGTGCACCTGCTTCAGGACTTTGTACACGTAGATAGCGTAGCTCTCCTTCCTGGACTTTCTGCGCTTCTTGCCTCCTTTGCCGGCCGTCTTGGTCACGGCTTTCTTGGATCCCTTCTTGGGAGCGGCCTTGGCTGGGTCGGGCATGTTGCTGCTGCTGCTTCTCCAGTAAACTGCGAGAGAATGAATAACGCCCGCCTCGCGGCCGCTCTATTTACAGGCCGACATTGTAATTAGGCACAAGCGAAGAACATTTTTTTATTGGTCAAAATCCCAACCCGCCTCATACAGGGAGCCTCCCACCGCTCCGCCCTCCTCCTCCTCCTCCTCCTCCTCCTCCTCCTCCTCCTCGCTCCCCCCCGCTACGCTTTGTTTCCCTTCCCGCCTTTTTATATTCACAATGTGCACTATAACTAAAGGAAAAAAGTAAAATAAAATAAAAATACACACACACACATACATATATGTATATGTATATATTTATCTCTACTACCACCGTCTTCTAACGCGTTTTACACACACACACACACACGTACACACTAAATATAAACATTGAAAACTAGATTATTATGATCGTTATGTGTTCATACAGAAATTATCTTCTACTTGTATGCTACGTGTGTACGGCGCTTGACGCCATTTGCTTAAAGGCCCCCTCGCAAAAAAAAAAAAAAAAAACCCCACACACACACAGCACGAGAAACAGCTGTTTTTCTGGATGTTTGGGTGGCTCTTAAAAGAGCCGTTGTGTTCGCGTCGTTCGGTGTTGGAGCGTTTAACCGCCGAAGCCGTACAGGGTGCGTCCCTGGCGTTTCAGGGCGTACACCACATCCATGGCGGTGACCGTCTTCCTCTTGGCATGCTCGGTGTAGGTGACGGCGTCGCGGATCACGTTCTCCAGGAACACCTTCAGCACACCGCGAGTCTCTTCGTAGATCAGACCGGAAATACGCTTAACACCGCCACGGCGAGCCAGACGGCGAATAGCCGGCTTGGTGATTCCCTGGATGTTATCGCGAAGAACTTTACGGTGACGCTTGGCGCCTCCTTTGCCAAGCCCCTTTCCGCCCTTGCCTCTGCCAGACATGATGCTGCTCTCTCGAAGTCAAGCTGCTCAATAAAACTCGCCGCGCAGCGCCCACATATTTATCCGCCCTCTACAGGACCTTGTTGAGAACAGGCGAGGAGGCGGGCCTAAGACCAACGGTCACACAATAGAGCACATTCAAAAAGAAACAGAACGCCACAGCTTTCTACCTGCTAGCGTCTTCTTCTTCCTCACCCTCTCTATACACACAAACATTATTATTACTATTATTATTATTAGTAGTAGTTGTTTTTCCAGTAGTAGTAGTAGTAATTGTAGTAGAAGTCTTAATCTGATATGCAAGGCATATATATTAAAAAAAAACAAAACATACAGACAAACACCCGTCAGTGTAAGGAGGTTAGTAAAAGTACTCTGTGTTTGTAAAACATTGACATTCCCTTTACAGACACGAGACGTTCCTTTTGAGCATGCCTGTGGGCTCAAGGCCCGGATTCTAAACTCCTATGTCTGCTATAACGACGGGTCTCGCGTAGCAGCACAGCATCTTATTAGTAGGCCCCTCATTCAGCTGATCACCATCACAGTCTGTGTACACTTTTAATCGAGCCCACATTTTACCACACGAATAGGTCACTCACAAGCGGCACAGAAAGGAATGCAAAGACAACTCTCGGGCCTTACTTTATCAGTTCTCTCAAAGGCAAAATATAATGGACTATCTAAGGTATAATGTCTAAATTAGATACACTTTCTCAAACGCTAACATTCTTAAACTCCACATTCTTAAACTCCAAGTGTCATTCACAAGGAAAGCATACTCGCTTCACCATTCGTGCCAAAGAAACTAATATACAATTCATCAAACACGTGTGTCGACACAAAGCCAGTGTTCTACTGAACACACCGAAGCACTGTCTACTCACAAGCCGTCTCTTTTCTATAAACACAACGCTCACGGTAAAGAGGATTTTGCAGCCCAACATTTTTGCAATCTGACAACACCGTCCATAACTTATCCACTTACTTTACTCATTTATTAGACGTCTACAATGTTCGATGTGTCGATCAGACTGTCATGTAGAAGCGTGTTGATGCACAGAACAACCCCCGTGTTCTCCGTACATCACCATGTATGGGTGCGATGTATGTGACGTGCGTTCATACATTTGATTTATTAAATCATTTCATTATCCGAACCCAGTTATTTACTGCGGATGCAGGCAGTCAAGTTTCGAAATGCGGCCACACGTGGATGAATAAGATCCATCCAGCACAACACACTTCACTAACTACACAAAAAGTCTGTTAGCCTTATAGAATGGAGTAGTATTAATAGGAGCACACATTAGTATTATTACTATTATTATTATCAGTATTATTATTATCAGCATTATTATTATTATTATTATTGTAAGTGGTAGTAGTAGTAGTAGTAGCAGCAGTGTTGTTGTTATCAGAGTAATTTTATTTGCCATATGTATTGACATGTATTAGGAATATTTCTTGGTGTTTGGTCACAACACGATACATTCCACACAGTTTACAAGATGCACATCACAGACAACACAACACACAACTACCTTCCCAATCTCCAAATACTGCACCTTAAGCAGAAATCTGTAGAATCAGTTGTCATTTATATTACAGCGGAGGTACAAAGAGCAGCCGAATCCAGTTCAGATGGCATTACACGGAATCACATAACTGTGATATATAATACATAATAGTTGCAATGATATACAGTAATGACAATATTTAATAAATAATCATTATAATAAATACTAAAAGATAATTATTTAATAGCTATTATCAGTAGTAGAGGGAAGAAGCCTTTACTTGTCACATATACATTACTACCACTGAGCTGGGGCCTGAACCCCTGACCTACTGATCAGTAACCCTGAGCCTGACAAACATTCCAAAGGATTCCCCCCCCCCCCCTTTTTTAAATTTATTTATTTATTTATTTATTTATTATTTATATTATTATTACAAATATAGACTTACAACAAGAGGCTATAAACAACAGTGGTTGCGGCAAAGTGCACTTCATAAACTTGGCCACACGAGGGCAGTCAAGATCCATCCACAACAACACACAGCGCTGCACACACCAGCCTTTAGATTTATAATTATTTGATTCATCAACCTTTATTCTTTCTTCTAGTCTTTCTTTCTTATTTCTTCTAATTATTATTATTATTATTATTATTATTATTATTAAGAGTAGTAGTAGTAGTAGTACTAGTAGTAGAATTATTATGGTTATTGTAGTTGTTATTGTCATCATGTTTTAATATATTTTGTAACACGCAACAAACATAACATTGGCAAACATTTCTTAAAGGTTTTTTCTCCCTTTATTTATTTATTTATTTATTTATTTATTTATTTATTTATTTATTTATTTATTTTTTTTTTTATTGCAGATGTAGACCTAACCTGCGGCTATAAACAACAGTGGTTAGGGCAACGTGCACTTCCTAAACTTGGCCACACGAGGGCGATTATGAGTAGTAGTAGCAGTAGCAGTTTTAGAAGAAGAAGTACTAGTAGCAGCAGAAGTAGTAGTAGTAGAAGAAGAAGAAGAAGAAGAAGTAGTAGAATTATTATTATTACTGTTGTTGTTTTTGTCATGTTTTAACCTATTTTCTAACACGCAACAAGCATAGCATTGGCAAACATTTCTTAAAGGATTTCCCTCCTTTTTTTAAAAAAAAATTTTTAAACGATTTATTACAGACTTGCTACATTTGCGGCGTTAAACAGCAGTGGTTAGGGCAAAGTGCACTTCCATCAACTTTTATTCTTTACTCTAGTCTTTCTTCAATATTATTTCTTCGTCTTCCTTTTTTCTCTTTCCTATTATTATTATTATTATTATTATTATAGTAGTATTGGTAGTAGAATCATTCTTATTGTTGCTGTTATTGTTTTTGTCATGTCGTAATATATTTTGTGACACGCAACAAACATAGCATTGACATACATTTCTTGAAGGATCCCCCCCTTTAAACGATTTATTACAAAGACTAACTATGTAGACTTGCTATATTTGCGGCAGCAGTGGTTAGGGCAAAGTACACTTCCTAACCTTGGCCACACGATGGCAGTCAAGATCCATCCACAACAACACACAGCGCTGCTCACAACAACCTTTATTTTACTCCTCATCCTTTATTCTTTCATCTAGCCTTTCTTTATTACTCCTTCTAATTATTATTATTATTATTATTATTATTAGTAGTAGTAGTAGTAGTAGTAGTATTTTTTTTCATTTTATTATTACATATTCCATTTTTAAAGCACGTCTCTTCAGGCCTCTCAGCACTTGACATGGAAATGATTTAAAAAAAAAAAAAAAAAGGTTTAAATAAATGAGCGAATGAATGAATGAATAAATAAAAATAAGATGTTACATTTTGTCCTTGTTAAATACACACCAATATTGTATCTGATTATTTCTAAGCAGAAAAGAAAGACATTATTAGGCGGAATGACGGAGAAACCCTTCTGCTTCTCCCCTTCAAATTAGTGAAGAGGCGCGCGCAGAAACCCCAACATTTAAAGATCGATGAATCCCCGCGGCGTCATAAAGGGAAAAACTGTCAATCAAACCAACAGCATAGTTCTAAGCCTCTGACCTCGGCGCATGACGTCACAAATAAATCTTATGGTTCACTGCTCCCTTTTCACTGTAAGTGTGCCACAGCGTGAGAGCGCGCGCGTATAAGCACATCACGCGCGCACGCACACACACATTATATAATATGCGTAACATATTTATAATAATTTATATAGTTTATGAAAATATTTACAATGTTTTTTTAAACCACATTACAATTAATTTTTAAACAGCCAAGGGATGAAGACTTGCTCATTTCACTGAGACTGTGAGGTGGCTCTTAAAAGAGCCTTTGTGTAGATTAGACGCGGTCGTCGTTTAAGCGCGCTCTCCGCGAATACGGCGGGCCAGCTGAATATCCTTGGGCATGATGGTCACTCTCTTGGCGTGGATGGCGCACAGGTTGGTGTCCTCGAACAGGCCGACCAGGTACGCCTCGCTCGCCTCCTGCAGGGCCATGACGGCCGAGCTCTGGAAACGCAGATCAGTCTTGAAGTCCTGAGCGATTTCTCTCACCAGGCGCTGGAAGGGCAGCTTGCGGATGAGCAGCTCAGTAGACTTCTGATAACGGCGGATCTCTCTCAGAGCCACGGTGCCCGGCCTGTAACGGTGAGGCTTCTTCACGCCGCCGGTGGCCGGGGCGCTCTTGCGGGCGCCCTTAGTGGCGAGCTGCTTCCTGGGCGCCTTGCCACCGGTGGACTTACGGGCGGTCTGCTTGGTTCTTGCCATGGCGTCGAGCTCTGCACTTCACGGACGAAAAACAGAATACACGGCGCTCGCGAACGCCGGCTTTTTAAGCCCTAACGCTGCCCTGCGCTGATTGGGCGTCTTGGAGGCACTCGTCTGTCATTGGATAGAATGTGTGACGTCATTTGATGACTATTGGCTCGTCTTCCGCCACCGGCACAGTTCGAAACACAAGGCGCCCGCCCCTATTCCACGGGCGCGCAGCGCTTTTGTACTCTGCCATTCACCAGTTACACACAAACCGCCCGCCGTCAAAACATATTCTCATCCCTCACACTGCATTTAGCCAACACGCCTCACTATTGTTGTTATTATTATTATTATTATTATTACTATTACTACTACTACTGCTACTACTTGAATATTTTCCAAGTATATAATTATTTATAATATATATAACGCATATATAATTATTAGCAAATTAGTGTGCTCATGTCCTGATTTTAACCGCGTTTGCTTTGTATTAAGAAGATAGGAATAACATTGCACTTTTGGAGCAGAAGTGGGTGGCTCTTAAAAGAGCCTTTGGGTACTGGCAAACGCAGCAGTGGGCGCGTTTACTTGGTCTTGACGGTCTTCTCAGTCTTCTTGGGCAGAAGCACGGCCTGAATGTTAGGCAGCACACCACCCTGAGCGATGGTCACCCCGCCGAGCAGTTTGTTCAGCTCCTCGTCGTTACGCACGGCGAGCTGCAGGTGGCGGGGGATGATACGGGTCTTCTTGTTGTCACGGGCGGCGTTGCCGGCCAACTCCAGGATCTCAGCAGTCAGATACTCCAGCACGGCGGCCAGGTAGACCGGAGCGCCGGCACCGACGCGCTCGGCGTAGTTGCCTTTACGCAGGAGCCTGTGCACACGGCCCACAGGGAACTGCAGCCCAGCTCTGGAGGAACAAGTCTTGGCCTTGGCCCTAGCCTTTCCGCCGGTTTTCCCGCGACCACTCATGGTTATGATCAGACCTGTTCCACGAACGACGCTGAAATAATAAAGACTACGCGCCGAGCCCTCCGTGATATAGCCAACACAGCCGCTCTCTTATTGGCTAAGATCGTTGTGGCAGAAGAACCAATCACAAACGCGCCGTCAAATTCCAGCGTCCGCCCACCATTCTATTCTACGCGACACCCCTCCCACCCCCGTTTGTGACGCCGCCTGTGTGTGTGTGTGTGTGTGTGTGTGTGTGTGTGTGTGAGAGAGAGAGAGAGAGAGAGAGAGAGAGAGAGAGAGCGCATGAAAACAGACAGAAGGGAAAATAGACATACAAACGCACACACTAACACAATGATATACAACGCTATAGAGAAATGTAAATTCTTACTAGTTTGCCCATATGTTCATGTTCCTCCTACAGCCTCTGTCACCGTTTTGGGAGGAGGAATCCAATCCACTAAAAGCATAATTTTGTGTCATGAGAGGACAGGGAATATCGCTCTTTAAACGAAAATATGGGTGGCTCTTAAAAGAGCCGTTTAAGGATCAAAAACATGAATTAAACACACAAACATGTTTATTTCTTTTTGGGGGCTGCCTTTTTCGCCTTTGCCGCTTTGGGCTTTGCTGTCTTGGGCTTCACAGCCTTTGCCTTCTTGGGGCTCTTGGCTGCCTTTTTAGGGGTCGCCGGCTTCTTCGCCTTCTTGGGGCTCTTGGTGGCTTTCTTGGCGGCGGCGGCGGGCTTCTTCGCCTTCTTAGGAGACTTCTTGGCGGCGGCGGCGGGTTTCTTGGCCGCTACCTTCTTGGGCTTCTTAGCCGCGGCGGGCTTCTTGGCTGCCGCCTTCTTGGGTTTGGGCGCGGCTTTCTTTGCGGGCTTCTTGGCTTCGGTCTGCTTCTTGTTCAGCTTGAAAGAGCCAGACGCGCCGGTCCCTTTGGTCTGCACCAGAGTGCCCTTTGTCACGAGGCTCTTGACGGCGAGCTTGACGCGGGAGTTGTTCTTCTCCACATCGTATCCGCCGGCAGCCAAAGCCTTCTTCAAAGCGGCGAGCGACACGCCGCTCCTCTCCTTGGACGAGGAAACCGCCTTGACGATGAGCTCGCCGACGCTGGGGCCCGCTTTCTTGGTCCTCGAAGCTGCTTTCTTCTTGGGCGCTTTGGCCGGCGCGGCGGCGGGCGCGGGAGCGACTTCTGCCATGTCTGTGTGTGCGGAGCTAAGTAGAATAAAAGAGTCAATCGCTGTGGCGCTGTGTAACACAGGAACCTCCCTCCCCGCGGCCGGGGGGCTGGTCTTAAAAGCAGACATGAGAACGTTGTAGACTCAACCCGGGCGCCGCTGAATGACTGCGCTTCCGCGATGCGCTCGCAACTGTGTTTTCTCATGGCATTTCGCGGCGAAAATCAGACTCGTCAGGCAAGCTCCAAAGCGTTCAAGCACGCGTTTCGCGAGAACGGGCTTTCCCGTTTCTCCCGAGGCCCGCCACGGCCAGGAAGAGAGCACCAATCTCGCGCAGTGGGCACAAAAGTGCACGGCGCGCCTGGCGCTCGAGCCGGCGGGCCGCGCATTTCGTGCGTTGTGCTGTGTAAAAAGAGGGCAAAAAACGGCGTGGCCCTTGCGAGGCCTGCGGGCCGAGATGAAGGAGAGCCGTGTGAGTGCTGCTGCTATGTTTGCACCGGCCGAGTGTGGCGTGCAGTATGTGAACCGAGGCCCCTTTTGGGCCGTGTAAAGCACATGAGTGGAGAGCGAGGGCGAAAGAGGGAGAGAGCGGGCGCGCTCGGAGGGACGAGGCGACTCCCGCAGCGTGACTCCCAGCGTCTTTGTCCTCGTCTGGTCTTCGTCGCTCGGGCTGGCGCCGGCACTCGGGCTGGCGCTCCTCGTGCGCGGCCGCGTCCTCTTGTGGTCCCGGGGCGCCAGGTGCGCCTCGTGGCCGCCTCGATCGGCGCGCACCTCCGCCTCGTTACCTGCGCCTGTCTCCGCCCTAGCCCTAGCCCTAGTTAACCCTAGTGCCGTTTAGCCCGGCTCTGCCCTAACCCTAGTGCCGTTTAGCCCGGCTCTGCCCTAGCCCTAGTGCCGTTTAGCCCAACTCTGCCCTAACCCTAGTGCCGTTTAGCCCGGCTCTGCCCTAACCCTAGTGCCGTTTAGCCCGGCTCTGCCCTAACCCTAGTGCCGTTTAGCCCGGCTCTGCCCTAACCCTAGTGCCGTTTAGCCCGGCTCTGCCCTAACCCTAGTGCCGTTTAGCCCGGCTCTGCCCTAACCCTAGTGCCGTTTAGCCCGGCTCTGCCCTAACCCTAGTGCCGTTTAGCCCAACTCTGCCCTAACCCTAGTGCCGTTTAGCCCAACTCTGCCCTAACCCTAGTGCCGTTTAGCCCAACTCTGCCCTAGCCCTAGTGCCGTTTAGCCCGGCTCTGCTATATCCTTATGTTTATTCAATTCCACACTGCTGTAACTCTAGTCTTATGAACTCGACAGAGCTCTAACCCCATTCGTTGTTATTCAACTATCACCTCGTTTTAATTGATAAATGTAGCCAATGCTGCTATAAATGCATTTTTATTTACTCCACACTTCTATCTTCACACTTCTACATTTTGTATTTCCTCCACAGTGCTTTAAACTTGTGATTGCGATTTACTCAGTATGGCTAGAATCCTATTTTGAAGTATTTCCTGCTGCTATAACATTGATTAGAATTACTCTGTGCGGCTATAAGCCTATTTTGAAGTACTCTGTGCGGCTATAAGCCTATTTTGAAGTACATCGTGCTGCTATAAGCCTATTTTGAAGTACATCGTGCTGCTATAAGCCCGTTTTGAAGTACATCGTGCTGCTATAAGCCCATTTTGAAGTACATCGTGCTGCTATAAGCCCGTTTTGAAGTACATCGTGCTGCTATAGGCCTATTTTGAAGTACATCGTGCTGCTATAAGCCCATTTTGAAGTACTCTGTGCGGCTATAAGCCCATTTTGAAGTACATCGTGCTGCTATAAGCCTATTTTGAAGTGCCTTTTTAGGGGTCGCCGGCTTCTTCGCCTTCTTGGGGCTCTTGGTGGCTTTCTTGGCGGCGGCGGCGGGCTTCTTCGCCTTCTTAGGAGACTTCTTGGCGGCGGCGGCGGGTTTCTTGGCCGCTACCTTCTTGGGCTTCTTAGCCGCGGCGGGCTTCTTGGCTGCCGCCTTCTTGGGTTTGGGCGCGGCTTTCTTTGCGGGCTTCTTGGCTTCGGTCTGCTTCTTGTTCAGCTTGAAAGAGCCAGACGCGCCGGTCCCTTTGGTCTGCACCAGAGTGCCCTTTGTCACGAGGCTCTTGACGGCGAGCTTGACGCGGGAGTTGTTCTTCTCCACATCGTATCCGCCGGCAGCCAAAGCCTTCTTCAAAGCGGCGAGCGACACGCCGCTCCTCTCCTTGGACGAGGAAACCGCCTTGACGATGAGCTCGCCGACGCTGGGGCCCGCTTTCTTGGTCCTCGAAGCTGCTTTCTTCTTGGGCGCTTTGGCCGGCGCGGCGGCGGGCGCGGGAGCGACTTCTGCCATGTCTGTGTGTGCGGAGCTAAGTAGAATAAAAGAGTCAATCGCTGTGGCGCTGTGTAACACAGGAACCTCCCTCCCCGCGGCCGGGGGGCTGGTCTTAAAAGCAGACATGAGAACGTTGTAGACTCAACCCGGGCGCCGCTGAATGACTGCGCTTCCGCGATGCGCTCGCAACTGTGTTTTCTCATGGCATTTCGCGGCGAAAATCAGACTCGTCAGGCAAGCTCCAAAGCGTTCAAGCACGCGTTTCGCGAGAACGGGCTTTCCCGTTTCTCCCGAGGCCCGCCACGGCCAGGAAGAGAGCACCAATCTCGCGCAGCGGGCACAAAAGTGCACGGCGCGCCTGGCGCTCGAGCCGGCGGGCCGCGCATTTCGTGCGTTGTGCTGTGTAAAAAGAGGGCAAAAAACGGCGTGGCCCTTGCGAGGCCTGCGGGCCGAGATGAAGGAGAGCCGTGTGAGTGCTGCTGCTATGTTTGCACCGGCCGAGTGTGGCGTGCAGTATGTGAACCGAGGCCCCTTTTGGGCCGTGTAAAGCACATGAGTGGAGAGCGAGGGCGAAAGAGGGAGAGAGCGGGCGCGCTCGGAGGGACGAGGCGACTCCCGCAGCGTGACTCCCAGCGTCTTTGTCCTCGTCTGGTCTTCGTCGCTCGGGCTGGCGCCGGCACTCGGGCTGGCGCTCCTCGTGCGCGGCCGCGTCCTCTTGTGGTCCCGGGGCGCCAGGTGCGCCTCGTGGCCGCCTCGATCGGCGCGCACCTCCGCCTCGTTACCTGCGCCTGTCTCCGCCCTAGCCCTAGCCCTAGTTAACCCTAGTGCCGTTTAGCCCGGCTCTGCCCTAACCCTAGTGCCGTTTAGCCCGGCTCTGCCCTAGCCCTAGTGCCGTTTAGCCCAACTCTGCCCTAACCCTAGTGCCGTTTAGCCCGGCTCTGCCCTAACCCTAGTGCCGTTTAGCCCGGCTCTGCCCTAACCCTAGTGCCGTTTAGCCCGGCTCTGCCCTAACCCTAGTGCCGTTTAGCCCGGCTCTGCCCTAACCCTAGTGCCGTTTAGCCCAACTCTGCCCTAGCCCTAGTGCCGTTTAGCCCAACTCTGCCCTAGCCCTAGTGCCGTTTAGCCCGGCTCTGCCCTAACCCTAGTGCCGTTTAGCCCAACTCTGCCCTAACCCTAGTGCCGTTTAGCCCAACTCTGCCCTAACCCTAGTGCCGTTTAGCCCGGCTCTGCCCTAACCCTAGTGCCGTTTAGCCCGGCTCTGCCCTAGCCCTAGTGCCGTTTAGCCCGGCTCTGCTATATCCTTATGTTTATTCAATTCCACACTGCTGTAACTCTAGTCTTATGAACTCGACAGAGCTCTAACCCCATTCGTTGTTATTCAACTATCACCTCGTTTTAATTGATAAATGTAGCCAATGCTGCTATAAATGCATTTTTATTTACTCCACACTTCTATCTTCACACTTCTACATTTTGTATTTCCTCCACAGTGCTTTAAACTTGTGATTGCGATTTACTCAGTATGGCTAGAATCCTATTTTGAAGTATTTCCTGCTGCTATAACATTGATTAGAATTACTCTGTGCGGCTATAAGCCTATTTTGAAGTACTCTGTGCGGCTATAAGCCTATTTTGAAGTACATCGTGCTGCTATAAGCCTATTTTGAAGTACATCGTGCTGCTATAAGCCCGTTTTGAAGTACATCGTGCTGCTATAAGCCCATTTTGAAGTACATCGTGCTGCTATAAGCCCGTTTTGAAGTACATCGTGCTGCTATAGGCCTATTTTGAAGTACATCGTGCTGCTATAAGCCCATTTTGAAGTACTCTGTGCGGCTATAGGCCCATTTTGAAGTACATCGTGCTGCTATAAGCCCATTTTGAAGTACATCGTGCTGCTATAAGCCTATTTTGAAGTACTCTGTGCTGCTATAAGCCCGTTTTGAAGTACTCTGTGCTGCTATAAGCCTATTTTGAAGTACATCGTGCTGCTATAAGCCCATTTTGAAGTACTCTGTGCTGCTATAAGCCCGTTTTGAAGTACTCTGTGCTGCTATAAGCCCGTTTTGAAGTACTCTGTGCTGCTATAAGCCTATTTTGAAGTACATCGTGCTGCTATAAGCCCATTTTGAAGTACTCTGTGCTGCTATAAGCCCGTTTTGAAGTACTCTGTGCGGCTATAGGCCTATTTTGAAGTACATCGTGCTGCTATAAGCCCATTTTGAAGTACTCTGTGCGGCTATAAGCCTATTTTGAAGTACATCGTGCTGCTATAAGCCCATTTTGAAGTACTCTGTGCTGCTATAAGCCCGTTTTGAAGTACTCTGTGCTGCTATAAGCCTATTTTGAAGTACTCTGTGCGGCTATAGGCCCGTTTTGAAGTACTCTGCGCTGCTATAGGCCTATTTTGAAGTACATCGTGCTGCTATAAGCCCGTTTTGAAGTACTCTGTGCTGCTATAAGCCCGTTTTGAAGTACTCTGTGCGGCTATAGGCCTATTTTGAAGTACTCTGTGCTGCTATAGGCCTATTTTGAAGTACATCCTGCTGCTATAGGCCTATTTTGAAGTACTCTGTGCTGCTATAAGCCTATTTTGAAGTACATCCTGCTGCTATAGGCCTATTTTGAAGTACTCTGTGCTGCTATAAGCCTATTTTGAAGTACTCTGTGCGGCTATAGGCCCGTTTTGAAGTACTCTGCGCTGCTATAGGCCTATTTTGAAGTACATCGTGCTGCTATAAGCCCGTTTTGAAGTACTCTGTGCTGCTATAAGCCCGTTTTGAAGTACTCTGTGCGGCTATAGGCCTATTTTGAAGTACTCTGTGCTGCCATAGGCCTATTTTGAAGTACATCCTGCTGCTATAGGCCTATTTTGAAGTACTCTGTGCTGCTATAAGCCTATTTTGAAGTACATCCTGCTGCTATAGGCCTATTTTGAAGTACTCTGTGCTGCTATAAGCCTATTTTGAAGTACATCGTGCTGCTATAACCATATGTTGAAGTACTCTGCGCTGCTATAAGCCTATTTTGAAGTACATCGTGCTGCTATAAGCCCGTTTTGAAGTACTCTGTGCGGCTATAAGCCCGTTTTGAAGTACTCTGTGCGGCTATAGGCCTATTTTGAAGTACTCTGTGCTGCTATAAGCCTATTTTGAAGTACATCGTGCTGCTATAAGCCCGTTTTGAAGTACTCTGTGCGGCTATAGGCCTATTTTGAAGTACATCGTGCTGCTATAGGCCTATTTTGAAGTACACTGTGCGGCTATAGGCCTATTTTGAAGTACATCGTGCTGCTATAAGCCTATTTTGAAGTACATCGTGCTGCTATAAGCCCGTTTTGAAGTACTCTGTGCGGCTATAGGCCTATTTTGAAGTACATCGTGCTGCTATAAGCCTATTTTGAAGTACATCGTGCTGCTATAACCATATGTTGAAGTACTCTGCGCTGCTATAAGCCTATTTTGAAGTACTCTGTGCGGCTATAGGCCTTTTTTGAAGTACTCTGTGCTGCTGTAGGCCTGTTTTGAAGTACTCTGTGCTGCTATAAGCCTATTTTGACGTACTCTGCGCTGCAATAGGCCTGTTTTGAAGTACTTTGTGGTGCTGTAACATTAATTTATTTACTTCACACTGATAGAACTTTATTTTGAATCACTGTGTGATGCAATAAACGTATTTTGAATTACTTTGTGATGCTATAACCATATTTTGAGTTGCTGTAACCCTGTTTTGAATTACTCTGCACTGCTATAAGCCTATTTTGAAGTACTTCGTGGTGCTGTCATTTGAATTACTTCATGCTGCTATAAAGCCTATTTTGAAGTACTCTGTGGTGCTGTACCAGTAATTTGTATTACTTCATGCTGCTATAAGCCTATTTTGAATTACTTTTTGTTGCTATATCCCTATTTTGAATTATTCCGTGCCACGACGATCTTATTTTGAACTACTCTGTCCCTCTATAACCCTATTTTGAATTACTCGACACAACTATAATCCTATTTTGAGTTACTTTGTGGTAACTCTAACATTAATTTGAATTACTTCATGCTGCTTTAATCCTATTTATAATTACTCTGCACAGCTATAAACATTATTTTGAATAACTCTGTGCCGCTATAATCCTATTCTGAGTTCTTTAGTACCGCAATAACCCTATTTTGAATTATTTCGTGCTGCTATAACCCTATTTTGAAGTACTCTGTGTCACTATGAGCCTATTTGAAAGTACTTTGTGGTACCATATCACTACATTTAATTACTCTGTGCCGCTATAATCCTATTTTGAATTAATTACTTAGTGCAGCTACAACCCTATGTTGAATTACTGTGTGCCTCTATAATACGGTAATTTGAATGACGTTACACTGTTATAGACCTATTTTCAAGTACCTCTTGTTCCTATAAGCCCATTTTCAATTACTTTGTATTGCTATTACCCTATTGGAGTTACTTTGTGCCTCTAGAACCCTATTTTGAATTATTTTGCAGTGCTATAACGCTGATTAGAATTACTTCATTCTGCCATAAAATTATTTAGCAACACCGAGAACGCGCAATGCTCGAACAATCTAGTTTATATTTACTCACCTGTGCATTTAGCATACTACAAAACTGACACAATGAACAAAACAGTCGCGGGGAAACAGCGCGATAAAAGCCGGCGGGGAACGCGCCCCCCCTCCCCCCGCCACACACACACACACACACACACACACACACACACACACACACACAGAAAGAGAGAGAGAGAGAGAGAGAGAGAGGAAAAGAAGAAAATGCTCTTTATATGAAGGAGTGGGTGGCTCTTAAAAGAGCCGTTGGGTTGATGAAGACGGCGGTAAGGCGCTTTACTTGGAGCTGGTGTACTTGGTGACGGCCTTGGTGCCCTCGGACACGGTGTGCTTGGCCAGCTCGCCGGGAAGCAACAGGCGCACGGCGGTCTGGATCTCCCTGGAGGTGATGGTGGAGCGCTTGTTGTAATGAGCCAGACGAGAGGACTCACCGGCGATACGCTCGAAGATGTCGTTCACGAACGAGTTCATGATGCCCATCGCCTTAGAAGAGATGCCGGTGTCGGGGTGCACCTGCTTCAGGACTTTGTACACGTAGATAGCGTAGCTCTCCTTCCTGGACTTTCTGCGCTTCTTGCCTCCTTTGCCGGCCGTCTTGGTCACGGCTTTCTTGGATCCCTTCTTGGGAGCGGCCTTGGCTGGGTCGGGCATGTTGCTGCTGCTGCTTCTCCAGTAAACTGCGAGAGAATGAATAACGCCCGCCTCGCGGCCGCTCTATTTACAGGCCGACATTGTAATTAGGCACAAGCGAAGAACATTTTTTTATTGGTCAAAATCCCAACCCGCCTCATACAGGGAGCCTCCCACCGCTCCGCCCTCCTCCTCCTCCTCCTCCTCCTCCTCCTCCTCCTCCTCGCTCCCCCCCGCTACGCTTTGTTTCCCTTCCCGCCTTTTTATATTCACAATGTGCACTATAACTAAAGGAAAAAAGTAAAATAAAATAAAAATACACACACACACATACATATATGTATATGTATATATTTATCTCTACTACCACCGTCTTCTAACGCGTTTTACACACACACACACACACGTACACACTAAATATAAACATTGAAAACTAGATTATTATGATCGTTATGTGTTCATACAGAAATTATCTTCTACTTGTATGCTACGTGTGTACGGCGCTTGACGCCATTTGCTTAAAGGCCCCCTCGCAAAAAAAAAAAAAAAAACCCCACACACACACAGCACGAGAAACAGCTCTTTTTCTGGATGTTTGGGTGGCTCTTAAAAGAGCCGTTGTGTTCGCGTCGTTCGGTGTTGGAGCGTTTAACCGCCGAAGCCGTACAGGGTGCGTCCCTGGCGTTTCAGGGCGTACACCACATCCATGGCGGTGACCGTCTTCCTCTTGGCATGCTCGGTGTAGGTGACGGCGTCGCGGATCACGTTCTCCAGGAACACCTTCAGCACACCGCGAGTCTCTTCGTAGATCAGACCGGAAATACGCTTAACACCGCCACGGCGAGCCAGACGGCGAATAGCCGGCTTGGTGATTCCCTGGATGTTATCGCGAAGAACTTTACGGTGACGCTTGGCGCCTCCTTTGCCAAGCCCCTTTCCGCCCTTGCCTCTGCCAGACATGATGCTGCTCTCTCGAAGTCAAGCTGCTCAATAAAACTCGCCGCGCAGCGCCCACATATTTATCCGCCCTCTACAGGACCTTGTTGAGAACAGGCGAGGAGGCGGGCCTAAGACCAACGGTCACACAATAGAGCACATTCAAAAAGAAACAGAACGCCACAGCTTTCTACCTGCTAGCGTCTTCTTCTTCCTCACCCTCTCTATACACACAAACATTATTATTACTATTATTATTATTAGTAGTAGTTGTTTTTCCAGTAGTAGTAGTAGTAATTGTAGTAGAAGTCTTAATCTGATATGCAAGGCATATATATTAAAAAAAAAAAAAACATACAGACAAACACCCGTCAGTGTAAGGAGGTTAGTAAAAGTACTCTGTGTTTGTAAAACATTGACATTCCCTTTACAGACACGAGACGTTCCTTTTGAGCATGCCTGTGGGCTCAAGGCCCGGATTCTAAACTCCTATGTCTGCTATAACGACGGGTCTCGCGTAGCAGCACAGCATCTTATTAGTAGGCCCCTCATTCAGCTGATCACCATCACAGTCTGTGTACACTTTTAATCGAGCCCACATTTTACCACACGAATAGGTCACTCACAAGCGGCACAGAAAGGAATGCAAAGACAACTCTCGGGCCTTACTTTATCAGTTCTCTCAAAGGCAAAATATAATGGACTATCTAAGGTATAATGTCTAAATTAGATACACTTTCTCAAACGCTAACATTCTTAAACTCCACATTCTTAAACTCCAAGTGTCATTCACAAGGAAAGCATACTCGCTTCACCATTCGTGCCAAAGAAACTAATATACAATTCATCAAACACGTGTGTCGACACAAAGCCAGTGTTCTACTGAACACACCGAAGCACTGTCTACTCACAAGCCGTCTCTTTTCTATAAACACAACGCTCACGGTAAAGAGGATTTTGCAGCCCAACATTTTTGCAATCTGACAACACCGTCCATAACTTATCCACTTACTTTACTCATTTATTAGACGTCTACAATGTTCATCATTTCAGACTGCCGTGTCGATCAGACTGTCATGTAGAAGCGTGTTGATGCACAGAACAACCCCCGTGTTCTCCGTACATCACCATGTATGGGTGCGATGTATGTGACGTGCGTTCATACATTTGATTTATTAAATCATTTCATTATCCGAACCCAGTTATTTACTGCGGATGCAGGCAGTCAAGTTTCGAAATGCGGCCACACGTGGATGAATAAGATCCATCCAGCACAACACACTTCACTAACTACACAAAAAGTCTGTTAGCCTTATAGAATGGAGTAGTATTAATAGGAGCACACATTAGTATTATTACTATTATTATTATCAGTATTATTATTATCAGTATTATTATTATTATTATTATTGTAAGTGGTAGTAGTAGTAGTAGTAGCAGCAGTGTTGTTGTTATCAGAGTAATTTTATTTGCCATATGTATTGACATGTATTAGGAATATTTCTTGGTGTTTGGTCACAACACGATACATTCCACACAGTTTACAAGATGCACATCACAGACAACACAACACACAACTACCTTCCCAATCTCCAAATACTGCACCTTAAGCAGAAATCTGTAGAATCAGTTGTCATTTATATTACAGCGGAGGTACAAAGAGCAGCCGAATCCAGTTCAGATGGCATTACACGGAATCACATAACTGTGATATATAATACATAATAGTTGCAATGATATACAGTAATGACAATATTTAATAAATAATCATTATAATAAATACTAAAAGATAATTATTTAATAGCTATTATCAGTAGTAGAGGGAAGAAGCCTTTACTTGTCACATATACATTACTACCACTGAGCTGGGGCCTGAACCCCTGACCTACTGATCAGTAACCCTGAGCCTGACAAACATTCCAAAGGATTCCCCCCCCCCCCCCCCTTTTTTAAATTTATTTATTTATTTATTTATTTATTATTTATATTATTATTACAAATATAGACTTACAACAAGAGGCTATAAACAACAGTGGTTGCGGCAAAGTGCACTTCATAAACTTGGCCACACGAGGGCAGTCAAGATCCATCCACAACAACACACAGCGCTGCACACACCAGCCTTTAGATTTATAATTATTTGATTCATCAACCTTTATTCTTTCTTCTAGTCTTTCTTTCTTATTTCTTCTAATTATTATTATTATTATTATTATTAAGAGTAGTAGTAGTAGTAGTACTAGTAGTAGAATTATTATGGTTATTGTAGTTGTTATTGTCATCATGTTTTAATATATTTTGTAACACGCAACAAACATAACATTGGCAAACATTTCTTAAAGGTTTTTTCTCCCTTTATTTATTTATTTATTTATTTATTTATTTTTTTTTTTATTGCAGATGTAGACCTAACCTGCGGCTATAAACAACAGTGGTTAGGGCAACGTGCACTTCCTAAACTTGGCCACACGAGGGCGATTATGAGTAGTAGTAGCAGTAGCAGTTTTAGAAGAAGAAGTACTAGTAGCAGCAGAAGTAGTAGTAGTAGAAGAAGAAGAAGAAGAAGCAGTAGTAGAATTATTATTATTACTGTTGTTGTTTTTGTCATGTTTTAACCTATTTTCTAACACGCAACAAGCATAGCATTGGCAAACATTTCTTAAAGGATTTCCCTCCTTTTTTTAAAAAAAATTTTTTAAACGATTTATTACAGACTTGCTACATTTGCGGCGTTAAACAGCAGTGGTTAGGGCAAAGTGCACTTCCATCAACTTTTATTCTTTACTCTAGTCTTTCTTCAATATTATTTCTTCGTCTTCCTTTTTTCTCTTTCCTATTATTATTATTATTATTATTATTATAGTAGTATTGGTAGTAGAATCATTCTTATTGTTGCTGTTATTGTTTTTGTCATGTCGTAATATATTTTGTGACACGCAACAAACATAGCATTGACATACATTTCTTGAAGGATCCCCCCCTTTAAACGATTTATTACAAAGACTAACTATGTAGACTTGCTATATTTGCGGCAGCAGTGGTTAGGGCAAAGTACACTTCCTAACCTTGGCCACACGATGGCAGTCAAGATCCATCCACAACAACACACAGCGCTGCTCACAACAACCTTTATTTTACTCCTCATCCTTTATTCTTTCATCTAGCCTTTCTTTATTACTCCTTCTAATTATTATTATTATTATTATTAGTAGTAGTAGTAGTAGTAGTAGTAGTAGTAGTATTTTTTTTCATTTTATTATTACATATTCCATTTTTAAAGCACGTCTCTTCAGGCCTCTCAGCACTTGACAT
Organism: Pangasianodon hypophthalmus; assembly: GCF_027358585.1. Classification (NCBI taxonomy): domain Eukaryota; kingdom Metazoa; phylum Chordata; class Actinopteri; order Siluriformes; family Pangasiidae; genus Pangasianodon; species Pangasianodon hypophthalmus. The sequence continues at coordinate 28,958 of NC_069714.1, read as the reverse complement.
GGAAATGATTTAAAAAAAAAAAAAAAAAGGTTTAAATAAATGAGCGAATGAATGAATGAATAAATAAAAATAAGATGTTACATTTTGTCCTTGTTAAATACACACCAATATTGTATCTGATTATTTCTAAGCAGAAAAGAAAGACATTATTAGGCGGAATGACGGAGAAACCCTTCTGCTTCTCCCCTTCAAATTAGTGAAGAGGCGCGCGCAGAAACCCCAACATTTAAAGATCGATGAATCCCCGCGGCGTCATAAAGGGAAAAACTGTCAATCAAACCAACAGCATAGTTCTAAGCCTCTGACCTCGGCGCATGACGTCACAAATAAATCTTATGGTTCACTGCTCCCTTTTCACTGTAAGTGTGCCACAGCGTGAGAGCGCGCGCGTATAAGCACATCACGCGCGCACGCACACACACATTATATAATATGCGTAACATATTTATAATAATTTATATAGTTTATGAAAATATTTACAATGTTTTTTTAAACCACATTACAATTAATTTTTAAACAGCCAAGGGATGAAGACTTGCTCATTTCACTGAGACTGTGAGGTGGCTCTTAAAAGAGCCTTTGTGTAGATTAGACGCGGTCGTCGTTTAAGCGCGCTCTCCGCGAATACGGCGGGCCAGCTGAATATCCTTGGGCATGATGGTCACTCTCTTGGCGTGGATGGCGCACAGGTTGGTGTCCTCGAACAGGCCGACCAGGTACGCCTCGCTCGCCTCCTGCAGGGCCATGACGGCCGAGCTCTGGAAACGCAGATCAGTCTTGAAGTCCTGAGCGATTTCTCTCACCAGGCGCTGGAAGGGCAGCTTGCGGATGAGCAGCTCAGTAGACTTCTGATAACGGCGGATCTCTCTCAGAGCCACGGTGCCCGGCCTGTAACGGTGAGGCTTCTTCACGCCGCCGGTGGCCGGGGCGCTCTTGCGGGCGGCCTTAGTGGCGAGCTGCTTCCTGGGCGCCTTGCCACCGGTGGACTTACGGGCGGTCTGCTTGGTTCTTGCCATGGCGTCGAGCTCTGCACTTCACGGACGAAAAACAGAATACACGGCGCTCGCGAACGCCGGCTTTTTAAGCCCTAACGCTGCCCTGCGCTGATTGGGCGTCTTGGAGGCACTCGTCTGTCATTGGATAGAATGTGTGACGTCATTTGATGACTATTGGCTCGTCTTCCGCCACCGGCACAGTTCGAAACACAAGGCGCCCGCCCCTATTCCACGGGCGCGCAGCGCTTTTGTACTCTGCCATTCACCAGTTACACACAAACCGCCCGCCGTCAAAACATATTCTCATCCCTCACACTGCATTTAGCCAACACGCCTCACTATTGTTGTTATTATTATTATTATTATTATTACTATTACTACTACTACTGCTACTACTTGAATATTTTCCAAGTATATAATTATTTATAATATATATAACGCATATATAATTATTAGCAAATTAGTGTGCTCATGTCCTGATTTTAACCGCGTTTGCTTTGTATTAAGAAGATAGGAATAACATTGCACTTTTGGAGCAGAAGTGGGTGGCTCTTAAAAGAGCCTTTGGGTACTGGCAAACGCAGCAGTGGGCGCGTTTACTTGGTCTTGACGGTCTTCTCAGTCTTCTTGGGCAGAAGCACGGCCTGAATGTTAGGCAGCACACCACCCTGAGCGATGGTCACCCCGCCGAGCAGTTTGTTCAGCTCCTCGTCGTTACGCACGGCGAGCTGCAGGTGGCGGGGGATGATACGGGTCTTCTTGTTGTCACGGGCGGCGTTGCCGGCCAACTCCAGGATCTCAGCAGTCAGATACTCCAGCACGGCGGCCAGGTAGACCGGAGCGCCGGCACCGACGCGCTCGGCGTAGTTGCCTTTACGCAGGAGCCTGTGCACACGGCCCACAGGGAACTGCAGCCCAGCTCTGGAGGAACGAGTCTTGGCCTTGGCCCTAGCCTTTCCGCCGGTTTTCCCGCGACCACTCATGGTTATGATCAGACCTGTTCCACGAACGACGCTGAAATAATAAAGACTACGCGCCGAGCCCTCCGTGATATAGCCAACACAGCCGCTCTCTTATTGGCTAAGATCGTTGTGGCAGAAGAACCAATCACAAACGCGCCGTCAAATTCCAGCGTCCGCCCACCATTCTATTCTACGCGACACCCCTCCCACCCCCGTTTGTGACGCCGCCTGTGTGTGTGTGTGTGTGTGTGTGTGTGTGTGTGTGTGTGTGTGTGTGTGTGTGAGAGAGAGAGAGAGAGAGAGAGAGAGAGAGAGCGCATGAAAACAGACAGAAGGGAAAATAGACATACAAACGCACACACTAACACAATGATATACAACGCTATAGAGAAATGTAAATTCTTACTAGTTTGCCCATATGTTCATGTTCCTCCTACAGCCTCTGTCACCGTTTTGGGAGGAGGAATCCAATCCACTAAAAGCATAATTTTGTGTCATGAGAGGACAGGGAATATCGCTCTTTAAACGAAAATATGGGTGGCTCTTAAAAGAGCCGTTTAAGGATCAAAAACATGAATTAAACACACAAACATGTTTATTTCTTTTTGGGGGCTGCCTTTTTCGCCTTTGCCGCTTTGGGCTTTGCTGTCTTGGGCTTCACAGCCTTTGCCTTCTTGGGGCTCTTGGCTGCCTTTTTAGGGGTCGCCGGCTTCTTCGCCTTCTTGGGGCTCTTGGTGGCTTTCTTGGCGGCGGCGGCGGGCTTCTTCGCCTTCTTAGGAGACTTCTTGGCGGCGGCGGCGGGTTTCTTGGCCGCTACCTTCTTGGGCTTCTTAGCCGCGGCGGGCTTCTTGGCTGCCGCCTTCTTGGGTTTGGGCGCGGCTTTCTTTGCGGGCTTCTTGGCTTCGGTCTGCTTCTTGTTCAGCTTGAAAGAGCCAGACGCGCCGGTCCCTTTGGTCTGCACCAGAGTGCCCTTTGTCACGAGGCTCTTGACGGCGAGCTTGACGCGGGAGTTGTTCTTCTCCACATCGTATCCGCCGGCAGCCAAAGCTGTGGCGCTGTGTAACACAGGAACCTCCCTCCCCGCGGCCGGGGGGCTGGTCTTAAAAGCAGACATGAGAACGTTGTAGACTCAACCCGGGCGCCGCTGAATGACTGCGCTTCCGCGATGCGCTCGCAACTGTGTTTTCTCATGGCATTTCGCGGCGAAAATCAGACTCGTCAGGCAAGCTCCAAAGCGTTCAAGCACGCGTTTCGCGAGAACGGGCTTTCCCGTTTCTCCCGAGGCCCGCCACGGCCAGGAAGAGAGCACCAATCTCGCGCAGCGGGCACAAAAGTGCACGGCGCGCCTGGCGCTCGAGCCGGCGGGCCGCGCATTTCGTGCGTTGTGCTGTGTAAAAAGAGGGCAAAAAACGGCGTGGCCCTTGCGAGGCCTGCGGGCCGAGATGAAGGAGAGCCGTGTGAGTGCTGCTGCTATGTTTGCACCGGCCGAGTGTGGCGTGCAGTATGTGAACCGAGGCCCCTTTTGGGCCGTGTAAAGCACATGAGTGGAGAGCGAGGGCGAAAGAGGGAGAGAGCGGGCGCGCTCGGAGGGACGAGGCGACTCCCGCAGCGTGACTCCCAGCGTCTTTGTCCTCGTCTGGTCTTCGTCGCTCGGGCTGGCGCCGGCACTCGGGCTGGCGCTCCTCGTGCGCGGCCGCGTCCTCTTGTGGTCCCGGGGCGCCAGGTGCGCCTCGTGGCCGCCTCGATCGGCGCGCACCTCCGCCTCGTTACCTGCGCCTGTCTCCGCCCTAGCCCTAGCCCTAGTTAACCCTAGTGCCGTTTAGCCCGGCTCTGCCCTAACCCTAGTGCCGTTTAGCCCGGCTCTGCCCTAGCCCTAGTGCCGTTTAGCCCAACTCTGCCCTAACCCTAGTGCCGTTTAGCCCGGCTCTGCCCTAACCCTAGTGCCGTTTAGCCCGGCTCTGCCCTAACCCTAGTGCCGTTTAGCCCGGCTCTGCCCTAACCCTAGTGCCGTTTAGCCCGGCTCTGCCCTAACCCTAGTGCCGTTTAGCCCGGCTCTGCCCTAACCCTAGTGCCGTTTAGCCCGGCTCTGCCCTAACCCTAGTGCCGTTTAGCCCAACTCTGCCCTAACCCTAGTGCCGTTTAGCCCAACTCTGCCCTAACCCTAGTGCCGTTTAGCCCAACTCTGCCCTAGCCCTAGTGCCGTTTAGCCCGGCTCTGCTATATCCTTATGTTTATTCAATTCCACACTGCTGTAACTCTAGTCTTATGAACTCGACAGAGCTCTAACCCCATTCGTTGTTATTCAACTATCACCTCGTTTTAATTGATAAATGTAGCCAATGCTGCTATAAATGCATTTTTATTTACTCCACACTTCTATCTTCACACTTCTACATTTTGTATTTCCTCCACAGTGCTTTAAACTTGTGATTGCGATTTACTCAGTATGGCTAGAATCCTATTTTGAAGTATTTCCTGCTGCTATAACATTGATTAGAATTACTCTGTGCGGCTATAAGCCTATTTTGAAGTACTCTGTGCGGCTATAAGCCTATTTTGAAGTACATCGTGCTGCTATAAGCCTATTTTGAAGTACATCGTGCTGCTATAAGCCCGTTTTGAAGTACATCGTGCTGCTATAAGCCCATTTTGAAGTACATCGTGCTGCTATAAGCCCGTTTTGAAGTACATCGTGCTGCTATAGGCCTATTTTGAAGTACATCGTGCTGCTATAAGCCCATTTTGAAGTACTCTGTGCGGCTATAAGCCCATTTTGAAGTACATCGTGCTGCTATAAGCCTATTTTGAAGTGCCTTTTTAGGGGTCGCCGGCTTCTTCGCCTTCTTGGGGCTCTTGGTGGCTTTCTTGGCGGCGGCGGCGGGCTTCTTCGCCTTCTTAGGAGACTTCTTGGCGGCGGCGGCGGGTTTCTTGGCCGCTACCTTCTTGGGCTTCTTAGCCGCGGCGGGCTTCTTGGCTGCCGCCTTCTTGGGTTTGGGCGCGGCTTTCTTTGCGGGCTTCTTGGCTTCGGTCTGCTTCTTGTTCAGCTTGAAAGAGCCAGACGCGCCGGTCCCTTTGGTCTGCACCAGAGTGCCCTTTGTCACGAGGCTCTTGACGGCGAGCTTGACGCGGGAGTTGTTCTTCTCCACATCGTATCCGCCGGCAGCCAAAGCCTTCTTCAAAGCGGCGAGCGACACGCCGCTCCTCTCCTTGGACGAGGAAACCGCCTTGACGATGAGCTCGCCGACGCTGGGGCCCGCTTTCTTGGTCCTCGAAGCTGCTTTCTTCTTGGGCGCTTTGGCCGGCGCGGCGGCGGGCGCGGGAGCGACTTCTGCCATGTCTGTGTGTGCGGAGCTAAGTAGAATAAAAGAGTCAATCGCTGTGGCGCTGTGTAACACAGGAACCTCCCTCCCCGCGGCCGGGGGGCTGGTCTTAAAAGCAGACATGAGAACGTTGTAGACTCAACCCGGGCGCCGCTGAATGACTGCGCTTCCGCGATGCGCTCGCAACTGTGTTTTCTCATGGCATTTCGCGGCGAAAATCAGACTCGTCAGGCAAGCTCCAAAGCGTTCAAGCACGCGTTTCGCGAGAACGGGCTTTCCCGTTTCTCCCGAGGCCCGCCACGGCCAGGAAGAGAGCACCAATCTCGCGCAGCGGGCACAAAAGTGCACGGCGCGCCTGGCGCTCGAGCCGGCGGGCCGCGCATTTCGTGCGTTGTGCTGTGTAAAAAGAGGGCAAAAAACGGCGTGGCCCTTGCGAGGCCTGCGGGCCGAGATGAAGGAGAGCCGTGTGAGTGCTGCTGCTATGTTTGCACCGGCCGAGTGTGGCGTGCAGTATGTGAACCGAGGCCCCTTTTGGGCCGTGTAAAGCACATGAGTGGAGAGCGAGGGCGAAAGAGGGAGAGAGCGGGCGCGCTCGGAGGGACGAGGCGACTCCCGCAGCGTGACTCCCAGCGTCTTTGTCCTCGTCTGGTCTTCGTCGCTCGGGCTGGCGCCGGCACTCGGGCTGGCGCTCCTCGTGCGCGGCCGCGTCCTCTTGTGGTCCCGGGGCGCCAGGTGCGCCTCGTGGCCGCCTCGATCGGCGCGCACCTCCGCCTCGTTACCTGCGCCTGTCTCCGCCCTAGCCCTAGCCCTAGTTAACCCTAGTGCCGTTTAGCCCGGCTCTGCCCTAACCCTAGTGCCGTTTAGCCCGGCTCTGCCCTAGCCCTAGTGCCGTTTAGCCCAACTCTGCCCTAACCCTAGTGCCGTTTAGCCCGGCTCTGCCCTAACCCTAGTGCCGTTTAGCCCGGCTCTGCCCTAACCCTAGTGCCGTTTAGCCCGGCTCTGCCCTAACCCTAGTGCCGTTTAGCCCGGCTCTGCCCTAACCCTAGTGCCGTTTAGCCCGGCTCTGCCCTAACCCTAGTGCCGTTTAGCCCGGCTCTGCCCTAACCCTAGTGCCGTTTAGCCCAACTCTGCCCTAACCCTAGTGCCGTTTAGCCCAACTCTGCCCTAACCCTAGTGCCGTTTAGCCCAACTCTGCCCTAGCCCTAGTGCCGTTTAGCCCGGCTCTGCTATATCCTTATGTTTATTCAATTCCACACTGCTGTAACTCTAGTCTTATGAACTCGACAGAGCTCTAACCCCATTCGTTGTTATTCAACTATCACCTCGTTTTAATTGATAAATGTAGCCAATGCTGCTATAAATGCATTTTTATTTACTCCACACTTCTATCTTCACACTTCTACATTTTGTATTTCCTCCACAGTGCTTTAAACTTGTGATTGCGATTTACTCAGTATGGCTAGAATCCTATTTTGAAGTATTTCCTGCTGCTATAACATTGATTAGAATTACTCTGTGCGGCTATAAGCCTATTTTGAAGTACTCTGTGCGGCTATAAGCCTATTTTGAAGTACATCGTGCTGCTATAAGCCTATTTTGAAGTACATCGTGCTGCTATAAGCCCGTTTTGAAGTACATCGTGCTGCTATAAGCCCATTTTGAAGTACATCGTGCTGCTATAAGCCCGTTTTGAAGTACATCGTGCTGCTATAGGCCTATTTTGAAGTACATCGTGCTGCTATAAGCCCATTTTGAAGTACTCTGTGCGGCTATAAGCCCATTTTGAAGTACATCGTGCTGCTATAAGCCTATTTTGAAGTGCCTTTTTAGGGGTCGCCGGCTTCTTCGCCTTCTTGGGGCTCTTGGTGGCTTTCTTGGCGGCGGCGGCGGGCTTCTTCGCCTTCTTAGGAGACTTCTTGGCGGCGGCGGCGGGTTTCTTGGCCGCTACCTTCTTGGGCTTCTTAGCCGCGGCGGGCTTCTTGGCTGCCGCCTTCTTGGGTTTGGGCGCGGCTTTCTTTGCGGGCTTCTTGGCTTCGGTCTGCTTCTTGTTCAGCTTGAAAGAGCCAGACGCGCCGGTCCCTTTGGTCTGCACCAGAGTGCCCTTTGTCACGAGGCTCTTGACGGCGAGCTTGACGCGGGAGTTGTTCTTCTCCACATCGTATCCGCCGGCAGCCAAAGCCTTCTTCAAAGCGGCGAGCGACACGCCGCTCCTCTCCTTGGACGAGGAAACCGCCTTGACGATGAGCTCGCCGACGCTGGGGCCCGCTTTCTTGGTCCTCGAAGCTGCTTTCTTCTTGGGCGCTTTGGCCGGCGCGGCGGCGGGCGCGGGAGCGACTTCTGCCATGTCTGTGTGTGCGGAGCTAAGTAGAATAAAAGAGTCAATCGCTGTGGCGCTGTGTAACACAGGAACCTCCCTCCCCGCGGCCGGGGGGCTGGTCTTAAAAGCAGACATGAGAACGTTGTAGACTCAACCCGGGCGCCGCTGAATGACTGCGCTTCCGCGATGCGCTCGCAACTGTGTTTTCTCATGGCATTTCGCGGCGAAAATCAGACTCGTCAGGCAAGCTCCAAAGCGTTCAAGCACGCGTTTCGCGAGAACGGGCTTTCCCGTTTCTCCCGAGGCCCGCCACGGCCAGGAAGAGAGCACCAATCTCGCGCAGCGGGCACAAAAGTGCACGGCGCGCCTGGCGCTCGAGCCGGCGGGCCGCGCATTTCGTGCGTTGTGCTGTGTAAAAAGAGGGCAAAAAACGGCGTGGCCCTTGCGAGGCCTGCGGGCCGAGATGAAGGAGAGCCGTGTGAGTGCTGCTGCTATGTTTGCACCGGCCGAGTGTGGCGTGCAGTATGTGAACCGAGGCCCCTTTTGGGCCGTGTAAAGCACATGAGTGGAGAGCGAGGGCGAAAGAGGGAGAGAGCGGGCGCGCTCGGAGGGACGAGGCGACTCCCGCAGCGTGACTCCCAGCGTCTTTGTCCTCGTCTGGTCTTCGTCGCTCGGGCTGGCGCCGGCACTCGGGCTGGCGCTCCTCGTGCGCGGCCGCGTCCTCTTGTGGTCCCGGGGCGCCAGGTGCGCCTCGTGGCCGCCTCGATCGGCGCGCACCTCCGCCTCGTTACCTGCGCCTGTCTCCGCCCTAGCCCTAGCCCTAGTTAACCCTAGTGCCGTTTAGCCCGGCTCTGCCCTAACCCTAGTGCCGTTTAGCCCGGCTCTGCCCTAGCCCTAGTGCCGTTTAGCCCAACTCTGCCCTAACCCTAGTGCCGTTTAGCCCGGCTCTGCCCTAACCCTAGTGCCGTTTAGCCCGGCTCTGCCCTAACCCTAGTGCCGTTTAGCCCGGCTCTGCCCTAACCCTAGTGCCGTTTAGCCCGGCTCTGCCCTAACCCTAGTGCCGTTTAGCCCGGCTCTGCCCTAACCCTAGTGCCGTTTAGCCCGGCTCTGCCCTAACCCTAGTGCCGTTTAGCCCAACTCTGCCCTAACCCTAGTGCCGTTTAGCCCAACTCTGCCCTAACCCTAGTGCCGTTTAGCCCAACTCTGCCCTAGCCCTAGTGCCGTTTAGCCCGGCTCTGCTATATCCTTATGTTTATTCAATTCCACACTGCTGTAACTCTAGTCTTATGAACTCGACAGAGCTCTAACCCCATTCGTTGTTATTCAACTATCACCTCGTTTTAATTGATAAATGTAGCCAATGC